>NW_027507685.1:248338930-248806430 GCF_037356315.1 Lithobates pipiens
ATCCAAAGTATTCTCTCTCTCCCTCTCTCTCCTCCTTTCTCTCTCTCTCCCTCTCCCCCCTATCCTCCTTTCTCTCTCTCTCTCTCTTTTGACCCCTCTCTCTCCCCCTCTCTCTCGCTCCCTCTTACCCCTCACCCTCTCTCTCCCCTCTCTCTCTCCCCCCTCTCTCTCTCTCTTTCTCTCTCCATCCTCTCTCACTCTCCGCCCAATTTCACACCATCTCTCTCCCCCCTCTTCCCTCTCTCTCTCTCTCTCTCTCTCTCTCTCTCCCTCTCTCCCCTCTCTCCCCCTTTCTCTCTCTATCCTCCTCTCTCTCTTCCCACCTCTCTATCCCTCCCCCTGCCACCCCTCTCTCCCCTCTCTCCCCCCTCTCTCTCCTCTCTTCTCCCCCCCTCTTCTCTCTTCTCTCTCTCTCCTCTTCTCCCCCTCTCCCCCCTCTCTCCCCCTCGCCCCTCCTCCTCTCTCTCTCTCCCCTCTCTCTCCCCCATATCTCTCGCTCTCTCTGTCTCTCCCCCCTCTTCCTTCCTCTCTCTCTCTTCTCTCCCCCTTTCTCTCTCTATCCTCCTCTCTCTCTGTCTCTCCCCCCTCTTCCTTCCTCTCTCTCTCTTCTCTCCCCCTTTCTCTCTCTATCCTCCTCTCTCTCTGTCTCTCCCCCCTCTTCCTTCCTCTCTCTCTCTCTTCTCTCCCTCCCTCTCCCTCCCTCTCTCTCTCTCTCTCTCGCTGTCTCTTTATCTCTCTTCATTCCATACTTATTCTACCCCTCTTCACCTCTATCCATCTCATCCCCCCTTCCTTCCATCTTTCATTCCCTCCCCCTTTCCTCTCTTTCTGTCTCTTCCTCCTTCCCTCCTTCTGTCTCTCTCTATCATAGAAGTGTATAGTTATAGAAGACACCATTTAGTGTCATAGCAGCACACTCATCCCGAAGTCTGTCACCCATCAATATCACTAAGACAGTGTGGAAAGAGTATCTTCAGAACCCTATTACCGAGTGTTACAATGTTTCCTTACTTGTGAAATGAACTCTTTCCATCTTATAAATTGTTGTTTAATCCCTCATATGGTAGAAGTGCCTGTTGACCCAGTCGCAGCTTACAACACAAAGCAGCACTCATCTCGGCAGAAAAATATTAGTCAGATCGGACCGGTTTATCCACACCACTTTTGCAAAACGTGCTTAAAAAAAAAAAAAAAATTCAACTCATCAACATATGGCAACTTCTACATGAAATTGCTGACTCAAGGAAGGCTTTGTCAGAGACAGATGAGGAGAAAGAGCTTTGTGAAATGTATTTATGGACATTCATCCCTTCCATTTATACTCTAAGCCTTCTGCTGGAGTTACTTAGAAATAGGATTAACCCATAAAATCCCAGCTAATTGTCAAGTGAAAACTGCTTACTGGATCAATTTTTAAGTTTCTATTTTTTTTTGCTTCAGGCTTATTGATGGGAAAGCATCTATCATAGTATAAAACACTTGGTGGTCAAAAGTTTGTAGATATCTATTGTGCCCCATCACACCTATTTGAGCTTGTTGGACATGCCATTCCATAACCATAGGCATTACTATGGCGTTGGCCTTAATTTGAGACTAAAATAGGCTCAACCCTTCTGGAGAGGACCTCTGAAGGATTTTGAAGGGTGTCTGGGGGATAGGAACATTTGGGAGGTCAATGTTCATCGTTGGCTACTGGTCCTCAAAACAAATAGGGAAGGCAAGTTCTAAAGCATCCGTGGGAAAAATAAGGGAAGAGGCGGGAGAGCCCTTATGGTGTTGTATATGGGTGATATTAGCAAGAAGTCTATGAGGTGACAATAGGCAAGAAAGAAAACAACTTACATTTGGTTTCTGGTTCTGGGCTTGAATACTGGTTCTGATTCTGGTTCTGGGCCCTAGTTCTGGGCTCCAACTCTGAACTCCCCTTGGTTTGGACTTTGGAGAACTCCAGTTCTGAAAATGACCAACAGACGAAAAACAAGCTCTGGACTGCAGCACTCTTCAGAAGACCACTTTCTTTTATTGGAAAATCACATCACAGCTCAACAAATGTATTATGGAATTTTTTTTATTTATACCTTTATTCACTTTTTTTCATATATTTTGATATATCTTTACATTTTTCATTTCTCACACAATCACATCTGGTCACGTGTATTTCCACACATTTACATCGTTTTTTTCATTTTTTGTGACACATTATTATCTATCATTGAGTATTACCTTCTTTATTTTTGTTTCAAAATGATATTCACCAATGTCTTATAAACGGTGTTTATTCATTCACTTCATTTTGTTATCATGGGGGTTTCAATTATTTAAAATATTTGATTATTTTAATCACTTAACCAATCATTTCAATTATTCAATTAGAGGATGGTACTTAAAGCGGAGGTCCACCCTAAAGTGGACCTTCCGCTCATTGGAATCCTCCCCCCCCTCCGGCGCCACAATGGGCACCTTTCAGGGGGGAGGGGGGTGCAGGTACCTGTACAGTACAGGTATCTGCACCCACTTCCGGCATAGCTATCTGCAGAAAAGGGGCGTAGATTACGCCCCTTTCCGAAAGTCCCCCGCTGCCTGCTGGGAAACACACGGATCCCAGAGGCAGCGGGACCATCCTTATTGCGCAGCGCGACTCCCGCATGCGCAGTAGGGAACCGGGAAATGAAGCCGAAAGGCTCCACTTCCTGATTCCCATACCCAAGATGGCGGCGGCAGCACCCGAGAGGCGATCGAGAGATCGGCTTCGGGTGCCGACAACGCGGGTGCGCTGGGCGGGTAAGTGTCCTAATTTTAAAAGTCAGCAGCTGCAGTATTTGTAGCTGCTGGCTTTAAAAAAAAAAAAAACGGCGGAACTCCCGGCGGACTCCCTCTTTAATAAACTTTTTTTGTGCTGTGATGGTTTGCTATGAATAAGCACTACAGCTAGTGCGAAACATCAGAAATTTTTCCTTGTTTCGCAGCATTTGTTGAGCTGTGATGTGATTTTCCAATAAAAGAAAGTGGTCTTCTGAAGAGTGCTGCAGTCCAGAGCTTGTTTTTCGTCTGTTGCTAGTGGTAATAGCCAGCACCTGTGGCTTCCCAGCCGAAGAGAACAGTTTACAGCCTGCATGTGTGCTCCTGGAGCGGTGAGATCCCTTCTGAAAATGACCAAGTGGTATAGTACTGTAGGTGCTCATGTGGAAAATCTCTGTCTCCACACAGGGTAAAAGGTAGGTAACTTGCAATGCCTCAGGGAACACGGTCCTGGGTCTTCATGGGGAACTTTAAGAGGGTGGTTTATAAAGGAGGAAAAGTCCTGTCAACTGTTAGAACAACAGAGGCGCCTGTGGTGGCATGTATTGCTGTTTAGGATTCCTAAACATCAACACATGCCAACATGGGCACCTTTGCCACTCAAACAGTCCACGGAACTTGTATTCCTTTATAAGCCATTTGAGAGGTCAGATCCTGATGATGTAGGAGAAGACCTTATTCAGGGTTCTGTGGGCTATGTTCTGGTGCACCATACTCATCAAATTATGTCTTTATCTGGTTCACAATGAAAACTGAGAGATTTTTAATTATTATTATTATTATTATTATTATTATTATTATTGCTATCAAAATAACTGTTTTTCATTAGTATTAAAGCATGACATTTTTTATGTATTATCTTCCTACATTTATTCTTCAGCCTAGAGAATAAAATGGCAGTCGTCGTCATACTTTCTGTCATAGAAAAAAAAGCCCGACATGACCTCTTAAATATGAGATCTGGGGGGTCAAAAAGATCTCAGAGCTCATATTTACACTAAAATGCAATAAAAATAAAAAATAAAATAATGATTAAATGTAATTTTTAAAAAAATGTAAAAAATGTTGCTTTAACCACTTCAGCCCCGGAAAGATTTACCCCCTTTCTGACCAGAGCACTTTTTGCGATTCACAATTGCACGGGCGTGCGACGTTGCTCCCAAACAAAACTGATGTCCTTTTTTTTCTCCCCACAAATAGAGCTTTTTAGCTTTTTGAGCTTTTTTAGCATTTGATCACCCCTGCGGTTTTTATTTTTTGCGATATAAACAAAAAAAAGAGCAACTATTTTGAAAAAAACACATTATTTTTTACTTTTTGCTATAATAAACATCCTCCAAAAATATATATTAAAAAAGTTTTTTTCCCTCAGTTTAGGCCGATACGTATTTTTCTACATATTTTTGGTAAAAAAAAATCGCAATAAGCGTTTATTGATTGGTTTGCGCAAAAGTTGTAGCGTCTAGAAAATAGGGGATAGTTTTATGGCATTTTTATTAATATTTTTTTTTTTTTTATAATAATGGTGGTGATCAGCAATTTTTATCGTGACTGCGACATTATGGCGGACACATTGACCATTGGCATTAATACAGTGACCAATGCTATAAAATTGCATTGATTACTGTAAAAATGTCACTGGCAATGAAGGAGTTAACCCCTAGGGGGCGGGGAGGGGTTAAGTGTGTTCTAGGGGAGTGTTTCTAACTGTCTGGGGGATGGGCTGTGTGTGATGTGACACTGATCGCTGTTCCCAATGACAGGAAGCAGACGATCAGTGTCCTATCATTAAACAGAATGGGAAGATGCTGTTTACATCGGCATCTCCCCGTTCTTGAGCTCCTTGACACGATCACGGGTATCCCTGCGGCAATCGAGTCCAGGCACGGTCACGGAGCTGGCGGCAGGTGCTTAACATATGGGTGCGGTCTTAGGACTCCCGGCCAATCAGGTCTTCCTGTTTGGCCAGGAGGAGAAGCAACGGCCCCGCCTCTTCCCTTGGAAAGCTGGAGTGAGGAGCAGCAGATGGAGGGGCGGAGGGGCAGCAACAGCCTCTTTAAGCTTACAGAAGCCCTACCCCAAATCCAGCACCACCTCCTCATCGGCCTCTGATCACTGCCTTCCCATCCATCTCCTGCGAGGGGGAGGGCAGTAGTGCGGGTGAGGGGGTCAGGTTTGTTTGCCCCACCCAAAAAAAATATTGAGCGTCAGCTGCAACTGCAATAGCCAAAAGCATTACTTGTAGAAGCCATAACCATTGTGTCAATGTTACAAAGGACCATAAATAGATAAGCTGTTGAAAGAATAGTGCTACAGGATGTCAAAAAGAAAAGAAAACCAAGGCACTCAACTGCAGAAGCATAACTGGTAAAGCTGCACAGTAGGAATAGCTGGGCACACCTAAAGCCCGTTGTTCAATCTAGCCTAGGTAAAGCATATAATCTAAACGTGTCATATAATTATCACATATAACACAATAAAAGAATAGGGAAGAAATATGATCTAGCTTCAAGGAAACTAATCAAGTGTAAGTGTAGCATTATCTCAAGGTCAAAAGATCAGTAAATTCCTCAGTGAAGAAAATAGCCCATTAAAAAGATAGGATGAGGTGGGCAAGAAGGGGGTGAGGAGGAAAGATGGAAGGGGGGAGGAGTGTAGGTAAAGGTAAAGGGGGGGAGAGGGGTAGGTAAGAAATTGATCCTAATGCCGTGTACACACGATTGGACTTTCCGGCAGACTTGGTTCGGCGGACCGGAATCCGCCGGACAATTCAATCATGTGTGGGCTCCAGCGGACTTTTTTTTCCCAAAAGTCCAACGGACCTAGAAATAAAACATGTTTCAAATCTATCCGGCGGACTCAAGTCCGACGGACTAAAAATCGGGAAAACCGCTCATCTGTGTGCTGGTCCAACGGACCAAATATGACGCAAGCGAAGCTATTGGCTACTGGCTATTGAACTTCCTTGTTTAGTCCCGTTTACGTCATCACGTTCAAAATGAACGTGATGACGTCATCACATTTCAAACTGTCCGGTCATGTGTGGACAAGTCCGTTTCATTCAGAAGTCCATCGGACCTCCGCCGAAAGTGAGTCGGGAAGACCGTTGGACCTACCGTCAAAAAGTCCGGCCGTGTTTACGCGGCATTCGAATCGAACATTCCTTCTGTCTCTGGAGTTCATCCTTTCTACCATCCATCTTAAGAACCCCTTATTGGATTCTCTAAAGTAATATGAGGTGTGCTCTAGAGAGGCAAATGAGTGGGGGAGTTCACATTCCTCTCCAGGTGGTCACTAGTGCAGGAATGGGGTGAATTGAGGTGAATTCTACCACCTGGTGGCAGAGTAAAAGCCCAACAAAGGACCATTCTATCCAAAATAGGAAGATGAGCTTTTATCAACGGCCTGTTTTACCTAAAAACCACCATTTCTTGATCATACATCACGGGACACAGGAGCTTCATTACATAGTGGGTTATATAGGCACCTCTGGTGATTGGACACTGGTTGACCCTAATTAAGGAGAATTCCTCCCCTATATAACCCCTCCCATCCGGGAGGCACCTCAGTTTTTTCGCCAGTGTCTGGTCGATGGTCACGTAAAACTTAGCTCTATGCGGGTCCCGGCGAGGGCCGAAGGGCTACAACAAACCGGATCCATACCTCGGGCCGATATTTGACTCCCAAGATGGTATGGTACCCGGGCCTCGTTTGCCGAAGACACGAGGTTTTGCCTGTAAGTCCTCTCCATTGGAAGACTGGACTCTGGGACAACCAGACTTGGGGTACTGTTGACTCAGGGCGCCCGTAAGTTTCTGGCAGAGTTTTTTACAAGGCCCAGGTAGGAGGATCTTTTCGTAAGAACCCCAGATACGCCTGAAGGTTGGCTAACAATACCCGCCGTGATGGGTGAAGGCTGGAATTGGTCTGAACACAGCAATTCCTGCGGCGGGGAACAGGTAGGGGAAGTCATCCTATATATTTAATATATGAATGGATTTCTTCACTGTGAGTAGTTGTATGTCTTACCTGGTTTCCACCACTAGATGGAGTAAGAGCAGCCTGATGCATACTTACATGCCTTTCAATACTAACACGCTCAGTGAAGTGCCTGGTTCTCCAGCTCTCACGTCTCCTTGCAGTCCCTGCCACAATAAAGGTAAAAAAGGGGTCCCACGCAGATCAGGGGGTCCCAGGTCACTCCTTTTGGGTTCTCCTCCCCCCCCCCGGATCCCGCGGTCCTCGTGCACGCGCGCGGGCGTGTGCACGCGCGCCGGGCGCGCTCCCGGCCTATTGGGGAAAGGGGGGGGGGTGTGGTTGCCAGCTGTGCACAATCAGGTGCTCTATGCTGTAATGCAGGCGCCAAAACGGCCGATTTAAAAGCCCAGAGCGTCAGGGGACTGTAAGGTGAGGCACAGGAGCTATGGGCTGTAAGCATCCGTGGGATTGGATCCAGGCAAACCCTAAGACACCTACTCGGCATCATATTGTGCAGTTAAGCTAATATTGATTTATTGTGAGACTTTAAGCACAAATAAGTGATTGCATTTTACATTAGTAACTCTGCTTTGTAGCTCAGTACTATGTCTCCTCGTAAGAGGGTTTCAGGGGCAGGTAACAAAAGCACTGGCAGGTCACCGCCTAGGTCCATTTCAAAAGTGCATGCAGATTACCATCCCCCTCTGCAAGAGTGGAGCCTGCATCTCAAGACGAGTCAGTGCCCCTTTCAGGCTTTGCAGCCTCTCCTAATGTCGCAGCCCCGGTATATGTCACTGAGGACTCCCTTAGGGCTACATTGGAGAGTTTTGAAGGGAGGATAATGAATTTTATTTCTGCTTCCCTAAAAGATAGCAGAAAAAGGGGTAGATCCCCTCCCTCTGCTGAAATCCCTCTCTCAGACAGTTGTTCTGAAAATGAGGAGAGATCCCTATCTTTAGAAAGGGATCATGAGCAGTCGGATCAGTCAGAGGATGAGGAGTTAGTCCCCTCCTCCCAGGCACTCAGAAAGCAGGTGCAGTATTATACTGAATTGGTGCGTACCACATTCAGAATGCCTGCTACTGAAGTCGCTACATCCTCTGTCTCTTCCCTGGGAGTCAGGAAAGCCCCACAGACTGCCTGTTCCTTTCCAATTCATCCTTTAATGGCTGACTTGATGTATAAGGACTGGGGACATCCCGATAAACTGTTTTCTCCTCCCAAGAGGTTTTCTATGTATTATCCCGTGGAGGAAAGTTTCACCAAGAAATGGGGGGCCCCATCTGTTGATGCGGCTATCTCTTGTGTGAATAAAAACCTAACTTGTCCTTTGGATAATGCGCAGGTATTTAAGGATCCAGCTGACAAAGGGCTGGAAACCTTGTTAAAAGCCTCCCTTTCCATGGCCGGCGCTGTGGTGCAACCTACAGTCGCAGCCGTGGGGTTGTGTCAGTTCCTTAAGGAACAGGTTAAACAGATGTTTGAACTCCTTCCCAATGAGGAAGTAGAGAAATATGCAGAAATGCCTCACATCTTATGTTTCATAATTGATGCGATTTTGGATTCTGTCCAACAAGCATCACGTTTGTCCCTCATGTTGGTATACATACGAAGGGCTCTATGGCTAAAGAATTGGGCTGCTGAGATGTCATGCAAAAGCATTTGGCTGGGTTCCCGTTTAAAGGGGAACGGTTGTTTGGAGAGGAATTAGATAAATTCGTCCAAAATATTTCGGGAGGTAAATCTATACTCCTTCCAGTCAAGAAGAGTAAACGTCCTTCATTCAGGCGTACTCTTTCTCCCGAAGCATCAAGCTCTAAACAGTGGCGACGGCCTTCCCAGCCCTCCTCGGCTGGAAAGCCTCAGGGCTGAGCCCAGGGACAGAAAAAGACTTGGGGGCGGAAGCCTGCCAAGCAAACCTCCAAGACCTCCTTGTGAAGGGGCGCCCCCGCTCGGCGAGTGGGGGGAAGGCTCCTGCAGTTTGCAGGCGCCTGGCGGGAGGAGATTCAGGCATCTGGGCCACCTAGGTTGGATTATAAACCTAGAAAAGTCATCTTTACAACCGACCACCAGGTTGGATTACCTGGGTCTGATTATCGACACCGCTCAAGGCAGGGTGTTCCTTCCAAAGCCAAAGGCCTTGGCCATTGGAGATCTGGTGCGCCTGATTCTGGGCAGAAGATCTTCCTCCATTCGGTTGTGCATGAGACTGTTGGGAAAAATGGTCGCCTCTTTCGAGGCCGTTCCATTCGCCCAGTTCCACCCAAGGCCCTGCAAGGATGCATCCTTGCGATTTGGAACAGGAAGCCCCAATCCCTGGATCTTCCTATGCGTTTATCCCCCCGGGCACGCAAGGGTCTTGTTTGGTGGTTACAAACCAGAAATTTGCTAAAGGGCAAAACATTTCTTCCCCTCTCATGGAAGATTGTCACAACGGATGCCAGCCTGACAGGCTGGGGAGCCGTATTAGAGGGAACATGCTCGCAGGGAAAATGGTCTGCGACCGAAAGTCTGTTGCCCATAAATATCCTAGAGTTTCGGGCAGTTTACATGGCACTCAGAGAGTGGTCTCACAGACTGCGAGGCTTCCCGGTTCGGATTCAGTCCGACAATGCCACCGCGGTGGCTTATATCAATCACCAGGGCGGTACCAGAAGTCTGGTGGCCCAAAACGAGGTGAATCGCATACTTGTCTGGGCAGAAGAGCATGTTCCGTGCCTCTCTGCAGTCTTCATCCCAGGTGTGGAGAATTGGCAGGCGGATTATCTCAGCCGCCAGCAGTTGTGCCCAGGAGAATGGGCTCTGCACCCCGATGTGTTTCGAGACATATGTTACAAATGGGGCACTCCAGACGTGGATCTTTTTGCGTCCAGATTCAACAGGAAACTGGACAACTTTGTGTCAAGGACAAGAGATGCACTTGCTCAGGGGTCAGATGCTCTGACGGTTCCCTGGAATCAGTACAATCTGATCTATGCCTTCCCCCCGAACCCGCTACTGTCACGGTTCCTGGGAAGGGTCAAGAGGGAGGCGAAGTCGGTCCTTCTAGTGGCCCCGGCTTGGCCCAGGCGACCATGGTTCGCAGAAATCATGAAGCTAGCAGTGGGCAGGCCATGGACCCTCCCCCTCCGGCCGGATCTGCTCTTGCAGGGCCCAATTTACCATCCTGCTTTACGCAGTCTGAATTTGACGGTCTGGCTGCTGAGACCCACATTTTAAAAGACCGTGGTCTTTCGGGGCCAGTCCTTTCCACTCTGGTCAATGCCAGAAAGCCGGCCTCCAGGCGTATCTATTACAAGATCTGGAGGGCATATGTTTCCTGGTGTGAACCCAGGAGATGGCATCCCAGAAGGTATGTCATTAACAGAATCTTGGCCTTTCTCCAATCAGGCCTTGAATTGAATCTGGCCATAAGCACCATCAAGGTGCAGATTTCGGCCCTGTCGGTCTTTCTTCAAAGACCGCTTGCATCACATTCCCTGATACGGGCCTTTATCCAGGGGGCTATGCGGATGAGACCGCCAGTCAGACCTCCGGTATGCCCATGGGATCTGAATTTGGTTCTCTCGGCCTTAGTAGCCCAACCATTTGAACCTTTGCATCTTGCTTCGTTAGTCCTCTTGACAAAGAAGCTAGTCTTCCTAGTAGCCATATCCACGGCTAGAAGGGTATCAGAATTGGCAGCTCTTTCTTGTAAAGAGCCCTATTTAATTATCCATAAGGACCGGGTGGTTATGCGTCCCAACAGGTCCTTTCTACCTAAGGTGGTTTCAGGTTTTCATCTGAATCAAGATATAATCCTACCATCCTTTTTTTCCAAATCCTCAGTCCATAGAGGAAGAATCCTTACACACTTTAGATGTGGTTAGAGCAATCAGTCTTTATCTTCAAGCAACTGCTCAGATAAGAAAAACTGACTGCTTATTTATTCTGCCAGAAGGCCCTAGAAGGGGTCAAGCAGCGTCAAAGTCCACTCTCTCGAGATGGATCAGACAGGTTATTTCTCAGGCCTATAGCTTAAAGGGGAAGATTCCTCCTTTTCAGGTGAAAGCGCACTCTACTAGGGCTATCAGTGCTTCTTGGGCAGTGCATCACCAGGCCTCCCTGGCTCAGATCTGTAAGGCTGCGACTTGGTCATCAGTCCACACATTCACCAGATTCTATCAGGTGGATGTCAGAGGGCAAGAGGATATCGCCTTCGGGCGCAGTGTACTGCAGGCTGCAGTTTAGGTCCTCAGGTCCCTGGCGGTCTATGCTTATGATCTGTGTCTCCCTCCCCTCAACCTGAGCATTGCTTTGGGACATCCCACTATGTAATGAAGCTCCTGTGTCCCGTGATGTATGATCAAGAAAATGGGATTTTTATATACAGCTTACCTGTAAAATCCTTTTCTTGAGAGTACATCAAGGGACAGAGGGCTCCCGCCCCTCTTGGGTTTTACGTGGTTCTTATTGCTTTGCTACAAAACTGAGGTGCCTCCCGGATGGGAGGGGTTATATAGGGGAGGAATTCTCCTTAATTAGGGTCAACCAGTGTCCAATCACCAGAGGTGCCTATATAACCCACTATGTAATGAAGCTCCTGTGTCCCGTGATGTACTCTCAAGAAAAGGATTTTACAGGTAAGCTGTATATAAAAATCCCATTTTCTGTCTACCAAATGTTACATTTGCCATATGGCAACATTTTAAGGAAGTCCTTTTCACATCTTAGATGAATGTGCCCCTGTGAATAAAGCCAGCTCCATAAAATCATGGTATAACTGGTTTGATGTGGAGGAACTGGAGCGGCAACATAGAGCCATGATCTCAGCTCCTTTGAACATCTTTGTGATAAATTAGAATGATAAATGCTAGCCAGGTCTTCTCACCCAAGCTCAATACCCAACCTTGCATTTGTTTTTGACTGAATATACAAAAAATTCTCACAGACACATTTCAAAATGACATTATGTGGAAAACCTTCCCATAAGAATGAAAGCTGTTATACACTATATTGTCAAATGTATTGGGACACCTGCCTGACCTCAACCCGATAAAACACCTTTAGGATGAAATAGAGCAGAGACTGCGAGCCAGGCCATCTCGTCCACATCAGTGCCTGACCTCAAAAATGCGCTTCTGGAAGAATGTTCAAACATTCCCATAGACACACTCCTACACCTTGTGGACGGCCTTCCCAGAAGAGTTGAAACTGTTATAGCTGCAAAGGGTGGGCCAACTCAATATTGCACCCTACAGACTAAGACTGGGATGCCATTAAAGCTCATGTGCGTGTGAAGCGGGTGTCCCAATAGGTTTGCCAATATAGCGTAGTTGCAACTCCATGTTGATGCCAATGGTATTGAACTGGGATGTTCAAATAGGTTGGACTTGATAGACTTGTGTCTTTTTTCAACCTCACCTACTATGTAACTATGTAACTAAATAGTTCATATGGGTGTGATGGATGGGTGTCCAAAAACATTTGGCCATAAAGTGTAAACTATTTTTCTGGAAACAAAAGGAATAACATTTTATTAATAAACCTGAGTGCCATGAACATCATTCACCTCTTACCCATCTGCACACAACATCACAGAGATTTTACAGCATACAGGGGAAATTGACGATCCCCAGCCAATTATTAAAAGTACATAAATCTGCTTTAAACCAGCAACCAACCTTTGTGTTTTGACAACACATTTTTCATGCCAGTCGACATCGCAGGAGACCTTGGCATTCGTGTTGACCCAAAACTCACCATTCTTGCTGATACGAACGAGTATTTTATTTATTATTTACTGTTTAAGCTCAGCATTGAACTGGCATTGGTATTTATGTCTTGACATGGAAATGTGCGTTGCTTCAGTTAGCACATCTTTATTTTTTACACTGTAAAGTTTTTGCTGCATTGTAGGTCAGCACGCATTCTGCAAAGGGTATTTTTAGACCTGTTGCCAAAGGTGTTAAAGATATACTACAACCATTAAATTTAATTGACTTGGCAGATAGCAAAAGCTAAATTAACCCTTAACACCTAACCTCCTTGAGAGTAGGGAATGGTTAAAACCCATGCCATTTTTTTTTTGGTATCCTATTCAAGAAACGTATCTTCACTTCCTGCCTTGTAGACACAACAGGAAGTGAGACACAATCTCTTCAAAGTCATGGAAATCCTCTCCTATACAGTTATCTCTGGAACAAATTTCCTCAATAGAAGATTTCTCCTTTGTTCCTCTTTTCGTGACAGTTCAATATTTTGGATTTCCTTCACATTCAGTCCCAGTCATTACATATTTAAAAAACAAAAACAAAAAAAAACATCACATAAATATTTTGTATATCATTGTCACAGTCAGGGGTCAAGCTCAGGGACCAGTATATATAAGAGTAGGCTTTCACTGACCAGCAGGATAGGTATATATATATATATATATATATATATATATATATATATATATATATATATATATATATATATATATATATATATATATATATATATATACACATTGTAGACATGTCAACCTGGCGGATGACGTAGGTTCACCTGAGGCACGGGGTCTAAGCACTAACTGGTATTCACCAGAGCTCCTGATGGTGGATATGGGTTTTGCTACATGTTAGCACCAGGTGTCATTCCATAGGATCACCCCATCAGGAGGTGAGCAAGCTGGGGTCCAGTAGCAGATATAGCAGGAAGGGATCAACCAGAAGCATAGTCAGTATTAGGATAAAGGTTGGAAACAAGTGGTTGTTGGTTGGGATCAAGCAAAAGCATAGCTGAGGAACAAGCCAAAGACCAGTAATGAGTGGTAGTGAAGATAAAAATAGTTGCAGGTATGGGTATCCATAGGAGCAAAATATCAGATGGAGAGAGCACAATAATCTGGCAAACAGGAAATGTTTTAAGACATGGCTTAAATCAGGAAGTTCTTGGGAGCAACGAAAAGTTCAAGGTTCATGAGAAACAAGAGACAAGGCAAGGTTGTCCTAAGAGATCAGATAGGGATACATGGATCATGCTACATGAGAACCTTATTAGTATCCTTTAGGATGGGTTAAGAAGTTTGAGACCACATGGGAACCTTGGTCTAAATACCAATATCTTTCATTTGAATTGTAAAGTATGTCTAGGGGTCTGTGTCTCTTTCGTGACTAGTCAGATCCTGCTGCTTAATTTCTTTCCTTTTCAATTTTCTTTCATCCACCTCTCTTTTTCTTTTTTTTTGTTCTTGATGATCCTGACTCCCTGGGTCATGATCGGTATATCCGAGTACCCTTGGCTGATGGCTTCATCTTAAATAGATATGTCCTTCTGTGATATCTCCATTCTGAGATGTGTGTATTACATTCTTTATTATGCCCCGTACACACGATCGGACCTTCCGTCAACAACACCGTAGAATTTTGTTCGAAGGGTGTTGGCTCCAACTTGTCTTGCATACACACAGTCACAGAAACATTGGCCAACAATTACAACGTAGTGACGTACAAGATGTACGTGATATCTCCATTATGAACGCTAGTTTTAAAAGGCCGATCGCTTCAGGTTCATCCTGTATTCCAAGCATGCGTGTTTGTACTTTGGACTTGTGTACACACAATCGGAAAGTCCAACAACAGACATTTGTTGCTGGAAAATCTGAGAACATTCTAGCCAACATTTGTTGGTGGAAAGTCTGACAACAATTGTCCGATGGAGCAAACACACGGTCAGACTTACCGTCAACCAGCTCACATCCAACATTTTCCAAAGGTTAATCCGATCGTGCGTTACTGTTATGGGTTCAGGATAATGTTTGTTGTTCCAAGTGTATCTGGTTGGTTTGGGCCATGTAGGAGGCACACTTATCCTTTGACCAGTTACTGTATTTTGCTGTGGCTCTATTGTTGTAAGCCTGTATCCTTTATTCTTTTGAAAGACAATAAAAATATTGAAATCAAAATCAGATAGGGAGTTGTCCAGCATTTCAGGAGGCACAACAAGAAAAGCTACAACCAGAAACCACAGGGGTCACAGGTTCAGATCCCGAAACTGGTAATTGTTTTGTACAATGTTGCGCACATTGCTTCGTACGTCATTGTATTTTTCTATAGGTTTGCTGTTGGAATATCCTTTTGTACTAACGAAAATGAAATAAAGAAAAAAAAGACTTTTGCATTTAGATATGTGTTACTTTAACCTTTAAAGGTAACAATTAACCACTTCTGAACACAAAATCCTTGACCTTAGAATTAATCGTGAAGCTCAACCTTGCACTTAAACAACTAAATCCTAACCTTATGCTCAACCAATAACCCCTGATTCTTTGCCTAACATTAACTCACAAGGCTAAAAGAATACTATCAAATTTATATTGCTCTTATGCTGCGTACACACGATTATACAATCGGGTGGAAAAGTCCGGCAAACTCAAGTCCGCCGGACAATCCCCCTGTGTGTAGCCTCCGGCGGACTTTTTTTTTACCCGAAAGTACGGTGGACTTAGAAAGTAGTTTTGCACTCCAATCTTCCCGCCGGACTTGCATTTCGGCGGACAATCCGGCCGTGCACATGCCAGTCCGCCGTACTTTTTAAATGAATGGACTTTTCCCGCCCGGAAAAAAGTCTTCTCATTTTGAGCACGTCTCCAGGTAGGCAGGGCCCGCGAAGGATGGGTCGCTGGCCCTAAGTCCACCGGACTATCCGCCGTACTTTTGAAATGAACGGACTCGCCCACACACGCGGAGGAAAGTCCACTCATTTTGAGCGCGTCTCCAGGTAGGGGGGGCCCGCGAAGGATGCGTCGCTGGTCCCGCCACCTGGTATGGACTTAAAGGGGAACCCCAATGCCGAAAAAAATCGGCGTGGGGGTCCCCCCAGGTCCACATCAGACCCTTGTCCGAGCACGCTACCCGGCCCCCCTCCTAAGCCGTACCAGGCCGCGTGCCCTCAACATGGGGGGGTGCCTTGGGGAAGGGGGGCCCCCCACCCCAAAGCACCTTGTCCCCGTGTTGATGAGGACAAGGGCCTCTTCCCGACAACCCTGTGTGTTGTGTTTTTTTTAACTTTATTTTACAGGTGAATGGGTAGGGGTACATTGTACCCCATACTCATTCACATAGGGTGGGGGGGCCGGTATCCGGGGGCCCCCTTATTAAAGGGGGCTCCTGGATTCCGATAAGCCCCCCACCCGCAGACCCCGACAACCAACGGCCAGGGTTGTCGAGAAGAGGTCCTTGTCCTCATCAACATGGGGACAAGGTGCTTTGGGGTGGGGGGGCCGCGTGCCCCCCCCTTCCCCAAGGAACCCCCATGTTGAGGGCACACGGCCTGGTACGGCTCAGGAGGGGGGGGGGGCGCTCGCTCGTCCCCCCCTTTCCTGGCCGGCCGGGTAGCGTGCTCGGACAAGGGTCTGATGTGGAACTGGGGGGACCCCCACGCCGATTATTTCGGCGTTGGGGTTCCCCTTTAAGTCCATAACAGGTGGCGGGACCAGCGACGCATCCTTCGCGGGCCCGCCTACCTGGAGACGCGCTCAAAATGAGCGGACTTTCCTCCGCGTGTGTGGGCGAGTCCGTTCATTTCAAAAGTACGGTGGATAGTCCGGCGGACTTAGTACGCCGTATTAGTCTGCTGAAAAATGGCCGTGTGTGGGCAAGTAGCTCATTCGGAAAGTCCGAAGAGGGAAAAAGGAGTAAAAAAAAAAATAGAGAACAGAAAAGAAAAAAGGGGCAGTGGAAGTTGACAATAGTGCAAAGAAAAAAGAATGGGGAAAGAAGAGCAGGGGGAAAGGAGAAGAAGGAAGGAAGAATAGGAGGGGAGAAAGAAGAAGAATATGGGGTGAAAGGAGAAAAAGCAAGGAAGAAGAAGAGTGGAGAAAAAAAAAAAGAGACGAGCAAGAAAAAGAAGGAAAAGGGGAGAAAAGAAGAGGAAGAAAAAGAGGAAAGAAGGTAAAAGAGGAGAGAAATAGGTCCTAATAGGACCTAATTCTTACAAAATGCCATCAAAAGAAACAACACACTAAAGCCCCGTACACACGACCGGACTTTTCAACATCCAAAGTCTGACGGAATGATTCCGGCAGACTATTCGATCGTGTGTGGGCTGCAACGGACTTATGATTCGCAAAAGTCTGACAGACTTTAGAAATGGAACATGCTTCAAATTTTTCCGCAAGAACTCTGCCGGACCCAGTTCCTACCGAGAAATTCGCTCGTGTGTATGCTATTCCGAGGGACTAAAACCGACGCTAGTGCAGCTATTGGCTACTGGCTATGAACTTCCTTATTCGAGTCGAGTCGTACGTCATCACGTTCGAATCCGTCGGAGTTTGGTGTGATTGTGTGTGGCCAAGTCCGCTCATTCGGAAAGTCCGTCAGAACTCTGCCGGAACTCCGTCAGAACTCCTTCGAAAGTCTGTCGGACATAAGTCTGGTTGTGTGTACGCGGCATAAGACGTGGACACCGTGGAATATGTATATCTTCTCAAACGAAGGACGGACCCTGTTTGAGGGCAATACGGTAGACTAAATAAATGTAAACTGAGTAACATCTTGAGGGAAGCGCTCTCGCCACCTCCGTCTCCTTAATATTGGAGGGGGAAGGTTAGCTTCCCTTCCTCCTCCTACCCCCAGGCCCCCCTCCCTCCCTTTTTTTATTTATTTATTTATTTTTTATTTATTTATTTTTGTTGTTTTTTTTGGTTTTTATTAGACTTGTGCACAACAGAAAATTTCGTTTAGTTTTGATTCGTTGTCATTCGTAAAATACATCATTTCGTTCTGTTATATTCCTTATGTTACGTTAATATGTTTTCGTATAATTCGTTATTATTCGTAGAGTGTCGAATTAATTTGTTCGTATTCGTTGAAATTCACTATTTATGTATGTATAGACATTCGTGATAATGATTCGTAGTTTGGAAAGTCGTTTGTTTATTGAATCTTTTAACACACACAATGACAACGTCTCTTCTCCTCGGCTCAAATACAACACAAAACCCTTCTCACTCAGTTCTCAGGAATACACTTTGCCAGTAATCCAACCTCCGGCACAAAATTAATTAGCTGATTGGACTATAAGATTTACTTTGAGCTGACCTTTTGTTTCATTAGATCTTTAAAGAATTACCAAATTCATTCGAATTCATTTGTTATATTTCTTTCGTATTCGTTGTTATTCGTTATTTTTTTATTCGGACATTCGGATGCATCGGACGAATTTCCATTCGTTATGAAACGAATTGCACAAGCCTAGTTTTTATTAAGATGGGGAAAATTTGATGGCAGGAAGTACAGGGACACATATGACAACAGGGTATAACTTGATGGAACAGATGTTTAGATATGGAGAATAGTGATGGTCGAACGGTTCGCCCGGCGGTCGTTTTGCGGCGAATTTCGGACGTTCGCGTTCCGCTCGTTCGGCGGACTATTGGCGTTGTTCGCCCGGCGGACCTTCGTGTTTAATGTGTAAAATAACTTTGACCTATGATGACACGTCTATCATGGGGTACAGGACAGCCAATTGAGACATGACAGCACATGGACACTTGGACATTCCCCCTAACCTATAAATACACCCGATCCGGTGGCCATTTTACATTCTTTCTTCTGTCACTATAGGGAAAGGTTGCTGTGTGGAGTAGGGAGAGATAAATCGCTAGCTATTTGGTACACAAAAGTTCTTTTCAGGACTGGTATAGGTGTTAGGTGTATATAGGTTTGCTGTGCTACTGATTGTTGCAGCAGCCTGAGTGTCTTTTGTCAGTTTAGAGAAAGGGGCAGAGCGCTGTGTCTGCTGCTATTTTAGGGACAGCCAGATTAGTCATCATCATCATCATCATCATCATTAGCTGTTACTATCAGGTCCACAAAAGAGCTATTCGAGTAACCAGTAATTGTTCCAGGCTGCTCTTTTTTGCCAGTTTGTATAGGCACAGGAAGGAAGCAGTGTGTCAGGCAGTGAGGGTCAGTTTAAAGAGTTGCTGTTATTATTAGTTCCACAAAGGTTCTTTTCAGGACTGGTATCAGTGGTATGGTAATAGGCTTGTACACGTATAATATTCTTTCTTCCAAATATAGAAAGAATATTATACTTGACTGCTGCCCTTCTGCTGCAGTCTGCTAATCATTCACAACTCACTTGTTCCACAAAGCTCTTTATCTGGACTGGTAACTTGGTCTGTGTAGGGTGCTACAGTACATAGGGTTGAGTGAGGTACAGTCTGCTGTTCTGTAAGGACCGCTATCGGTCCACAATAGATAGGGTTGAGGTGCACCACTGCTGACCGCTGCCCTATACTGCAGCAGTCCTTCATTGGTATAGGGACTGAAGTACAGTCTGCTAATCACTAACACACAACCTACTTGGTCCACAAAAGTTCTTATAAGGACTGGTAATTTGGTCTAGGGTGCTACAGTACATAGGGTTGAGTGCGGTACAGTCTGCTGTTCTGTAAGGACCGCTATCGGTCCACAATAGATAGAGTTGAGGTGCACCACTGCTGACCGCTGCCCTATACTGCAGCAGTCCTTCATTGGTATAGGGACTGAGGTACAGTCTGCTAATCACTAACACACAACCTGCTTGGTCCACAAAAGTTCTTATAAGGACTGGTAACTTGGTCTAGGGTGCTACAGTACATAGGGTTGAGTGCGGTACAGTCTGCTGTTCTGTAAGGACCGCTATCGGTCCACAATAGATAGGGTTGAGGTGCACCACTGCTGACTGCTGCCCTATACTGCAGCAGTCCTTCATTGGTATAGGGACTGAAGTACAGTCTGCTAATCACTAACACACAACCTGCTTGGTCCACAAAAGTTCTTATAAGGACTGGTAACTTGGTCTAGGGTGCTACAGTACATAGGGTTGAGTGAGGTACAGTCTGCTATTCTATAAGGACTGTTATCGGTCCACAATACATAGGGTTGAGGTGCACTACTGCTGACTGCTGCCCTATACTGCAGCAGTCCTTCATTGGTATAGGGACTGACGTACAGTCTGCTAATCACTAACACACAACCTGCTTGGTCCACAAAAGTTCTTATAAGGACTTGTAACTTGGTCTAGGGTGCTACAGTACAGAGGGTTGAGTGAGGTACAGTCTGCTATTCTATAAGGACTGTTATCGGTCCACAATACATAGGGTTGAGGAGCACTACTGCTGACTGCTGCCCTATACTGCAGCAGTCCTTCATTGGTATAAGGACTGACGTACAGTCTGCTAATCACTAACACACAACCTGCTTGGTCCACAAAAGTGTATATATGCCCCTACCCTCCTCTTTGAAGAGGTTGAGCGGTGTCATATTTCTACTGGGGCTGCTTATGAGGGGACCACACCATCCCTGTGCTGTGCTGACTTCCTCCTGGGGGTTCTTATTATGAGGGGATCACACCATCCCTGTGCTGTGCTGACTTCCTCCTGGGGGTTCTTATTATGAGGGGATCACACCATCCCTGTGCTGTGCTGAGTTTCTCCTGGGCCTGCTTATTATGAGGGGATCACACCATCCCTGTGCTGTGCTGAGTTTCTCCTGGGCCTGCTTATTATGAGGGGATCACACCATCCCTGTGCTGTGCTGACTTACTCCTGGGGGTTCTTATTATGAGGGGATCACACCATCCCTGTGCTGTGCTGACTTCCTCCTGGGGGTTCTTATTATGAGGGGATCACACCATCCCTGTGCTGTGCTGAGTTTCTCCTGGGCCTGCTTATTATGAGGGGATCACACCATCCCTGTGCTGTGCTGACTTACTCCTGGGGCTGCTTACGGTGCTGCTGTCAGTGCTGTATATCACGGTGCTGGTGTGAGTGCTTAATGTCACGGTGCTGCTGTCAGTGCTGTATATCACGGTGCTGATGTCAGTGCTTAATGTCACGCTTCTGATGTCAGTACTCTCTATCACGGTGCTGCTGTCAGTGCTGTATATCACGGTGCTGATGTCAGTGCTGTATGTCACGCTTCTGATGTCAGTACTCTCTATCACGGTGCTGCTGTCAGTGCTGTATATCACGGTGCTGATGTCAGTGCTGTATGTCACGCTGCTGATGTCAGTGCTCTCTATCACGGTGCTGCTGTCAGTGCTGTATATCACGGTGCTAATGTCAGTGCTTAATGTCACGCTTCTGATGTCAGTGCTCTCTATCACGGTGTTGCTGTCAATGCTGTATGTCACGGTGCTGGTGTTAATGCTTTATGTCACGCTGCTGATGTCAGTGCCCTCTATCGCGGTGCTTTTGTCAGATGCCTCTATCACGGTGCATGTGTCATTGCTGTATGTCACGCTGCTGGTGATCATCTCCCGCACCCTCTTCTTTGCCTACCCTGGTCCCTGACCTTCCCTCTCCTCCATTGCCTTCATGCGCTCCACAGTCCTGAATTGTCAGAACAATTTCCCATATAAAAAAAGAATGCTTGTAGTTATCGATCCCAAATTCACCTCATACATGTATTATGTCATTGGCCATGTGGTGGGACTATGTTTGCCCAGCTAATAATTATCTTGTGGCTGCAAATTTGACCTGAAGGTTTGCGCCTCCCATTGAAGTCAATGGGGCCCGCCGCGAATGTTCGGTTTCGCGAACGGTCGGCCTCATTCGCGGTCCGCGTTCGCGAAACGTCCCATCGGAAGTTCGTCCATCACTAATGGAGAAACAGTTTAAGAAGGTCAGACGACCGTTGGTCAGGTTATATATATGTTTGAGACGATATGTTTGATATGAACGATACAAGTTTGATTTATTTGAACTGTTGTCATTATTATTTGTTTTTTCTTATTTATTTATTTTTTTATTTTTTGTATATATCTGAATAAGATGTGCTCTGTGTTTTCTTGTCTTATGAAATAAATAAAAGATTAAAAAAAAAAAAAAAAAAAAAAAGGGGGGGGGGAGAGAAAGAACACAATGGAATAAAAGAGAAGAAGAGAGGAAGAAATATAGGGGGACATGGGTAAGAAGTGAGGGGGGGGGGAAGGGTGAGGAAGGAGAAGAGGAGAGGGAGATTTAGCCCTTGTACACATGGTTGGAGTTTCCGACAACCAAATCCGTCGGAGTTACTGCGACGGATTAATTCCAGAAGATGTCCGGAAGTGATGTTTCATACACACGGTCGGACTAAGTTGTCGGAAAATCCGATTGTACATAACGTGATGATGTTATTTCGTTACAACGGGATTACGTTCAGGCTAGTAGCCAATAGCTTTGGTCTAGGAATTTGATCTGAGCATGCGTGGCACTTTGTCCGTTAGAGTAGGCTACACATGATCGGAGTATGTCCGATCGGAGCATTTTGTCTGAAAATATTTCCGGCAAGTTGGAAAAGTTGGTCCGTCGGATATTCCGACAGAAACAGTCCGATGCAGACCACACACAGTCGGAATATCCAACAAAATGCTCCAATAGGAAACATCCTGACGGAATCTCCGACCGTGTGTACAAGGGCAAAGACTGGAGAAAGGAGAATAAGAGAGGAAGAAGTAGAGTGGAAATTAAGGTAAAGACAGAAAAAAAGAAAAAGGAGAAAACAAGAGACAAGGGAATAGAAGAGGATGGGAAGAGAGAAAATAAGAGGAAGAAGAACAGAGAAAAAGGTAGAAGAATAGTGCAAGAAGAAAAGGAGTGAAAGAAGAAGAGGACAGGAAGATGAAGAGGGGAAAATAGGAGAGAAGAGAAGAAAAAGAGGGAAGAAAGGAGACGAGGAGAAAAAGTACAAGAATGGTGAAAGGAGAAGTTGAGAGGCAGAAGACAAGCAGAGAAAGGAATAAAACAAGACAAAAACTAGAACGTGTGAAACGTGTGAAAGGATGTAGGGAGGACAGGCAGGTACAGATGAAGGGGAGAAATAAAGGGGGGGGGGGGCTGGGAGAGAACAGATGAAGCAAGACAAAACACAAAAGAAATGTTAAGAAACTCCAGGCATTCACAAATGTTCAAGCTGACTTTTCTTATATATATATAGTGTATCTCCTGAAGACATTTCTCCATACTCCTGTATAGAGAAAAACGAACACCCATTAAGTCGTTATATTTAGCAGTGATGTATTGGAGAACAATTTGGGGGGTGAACAGCAGTTACTGAAATGTGTTTCTCCCATCCTATTTGGTGAGATAATGTTTACACTGTTTATTGAATTTGTCCATATGTTTCCACAAGGCCCCATACTGCTTCAACACGAAGCCTCCAAAGTACATTATCAATCATTGAATAAAAACACAAAAAAAAATCAATTTAAAATAGCCAGGCACCAATCCCCATTGCAAAACATGTGCAAAGTCGTGTTAAAGCTTCTGCTTATAATCTATAGAATGCTGATAACAGACAGGAGGTACAATGATCATGGGTATTTGCACTCAATATGACAGCATAAGGAGCAATTATGGTAGGTGTTACTAAATTTGCCACATGCAGCAAATGGAAATCTGGATGCCTCATTCTTCATTTAAGGTTGCAGATACATTTGGTATATTTATAGTAAGGTTACAGCAGTGCCAGGACTGGGATCTGAACCCACAACCTCTGCTCCATCTAAGTAGCTTTCCTTTCTAAGTCACCTGAGATGCCGGACAGCAATCTGTCTGATCCTTTGGACAATCCTGCCTTGTGCTTTGTTTCTGTTGAACCTTTAACTCTTTGTCCCTCCCATTAACTTTCTATTTAAGCCATGCCTTTGCACTTCTTGTTTGCCAGATTATTGTGCTTTTTTGCAGCCAATATCTTGCTCTTGTCTTTTCTGCTGCTGTCTGTATCTTCGCTATTATTTGTTGCTGATCTTGGCTTGTTTCTTGACTATGCTTTTGCTTGATCCCAACCTGTAACCATTCGTTATGGACCTTTGACCTGTTCCTCAACTATGCTTTCACTTGATCACAACATGCAACCACTTGTTACCATCCTTTGCCTTGTTTACTGATGACACTTCTGCTTAATCCCTATCTGCTAAATCTGCTACTGGGCCCTGGCTTGCTCACCTCCTGTTGGGGTGATCCTGAGGAATGGGACCTGGTACTAAAACACAGCGAAACCCAACTCCACAATCAGAAGCTCTGGTGAATACTGATTAGGCCCCACACCTTAAGAAAGCCAATGAAGACACTAGTTCTGGTGACCAGGGGGTCCCCAAGGGTTTCCATTAATTTGCAGAAATTTTCTCTCACAACATGCAACCACTTGTTACCGTCCTTTGCCTTGTTTACTGATGACACTTCTGCTTAATCCCTACCTGCCATATCTGCTATTGGACCCTGGCTTGCTCACCTCCTGTTGGGGTGATCCTGAGGAATGGGACCTGGTACTAAAACACAGCGAAACCCATCTCCACAATCAGAAGCTCTGGTGAATACTGATTAGGCCCCACACTTCAGGTAAGCCAATGAAGACACTAGTTCTGGTGACCAGGGGGTGCCCAAGGGTATATATATATATATATATATATATATATATATATATATATATATATATATATATATATATATATATATATATAGTTTACTGTAATTGTATCTGAAACAAAGGAACACTGACACTCTCAGGATGCAGTGGCACCCTCAAAATCATCTACTGTATAGGTATAATGCTTTTTTTATAAGTGAAGTCTCCAGCTTGAATGTGATCAGCTTACATATGATCGGAAATTAGTATGATTGAATGTCATCGGTGACCAGAGCCATCAGTGACAGCCAAGAGCCACCAGCTGCGCAAAGTATTGATTGGTGGCTCTTAAAATTGTATGTTTATTATTGTATATATACAGACCGTTGGCAGGAAGGGGTGGGTAAACATTCATCGTTTTCAACTGGAAAATCTTGGATTTTATATATGGTTTAACTTTTTATTCTCGGAAAGATCCACTACATTTACTACGACCTGTTCAGTGCCAAACACATTTATTGCACACCCTCTACAAATCAGGATTTTGTCGTAAAGATCTTCATTTGCATACATTGTTATTTACACTCTCTACCTGCAGCCGAAAAACTAAACTTAAATGTACTGTAGGAGCTCCAAGCAGGAAAAAGGGTGAACCGCTTTTCACGTTAAAAGCCTCACATCCATTTATTGATCCATCCAATTGAAACTACTCCAGCTAGTGCACAGACCCCCTTGACATGCTGTGCAGTAGACCAAAAATGGTTTGTCTATTGGATGGCGCAATAAATGGATTTGAGGCTGAATGTTGAGCTATTCCTGTTTTTTTTCCCCCTTGGAGTTCCTGCATCGATTCTTGAGTCGCCAACAACCACAGGGAATTAACACCTGCAATTGATGCCGGCTTGAGGATTAATACCTGTAGTAGAGTATTTGGATTGTATCTTAACAAAAATGCAGTTTTCAGGTTGCTATAATAAAACAGTTTTCGCAATAACTTTTCTTTGTGCTTTGCACTCCCTTAGTGGATAGATCTACAAATATAGACTACATGCCTAAAAGCCTATGGACTGCTGCCCATGGTACCTATGTGAGCTTTACCAAAATAATGAGAATATAATATGAAGTTCCATACCTTCCCCTTTTTGACCATAACAGCAGAATCTCTTAGCTGTTCACTTTAGCCCAACGAACATTTGTGAGGTGAGGTATTAATTACTGCATGACAGTCAAGGTCCTCCACCCCAAACTCGCTCATCCATGTCTTTATGTACCTTGCTTCGTGCACTGGTCCATATCATTTGGTCCAAATCAGTGGGTTATGGTGTGGGGTTGTTTTTCAGGGGTTGGGCTTGGCCCCTTAGTTCCGGTGAAGAGAACTCTTATGCCCTGTACACATGGTCGGACTTTCCGACGGAAAATGTGCGATCGGATCTTGTTGTCGGAAAATCCAATCGTGTGTGGGCTCCATCGGACCTTTTCCATCGGAATTTCCGACACACAAAGTTTGAGAGCAGAATGTAAAATTTTCCGGCAACAAAATCCAATCCTTCAAATTCTGATCGTGTGTAGACAATTCCGACGGACAAAGTGCCACGCATGCTAAGAATAAATTAGGAGATGAAAGCTATTGACTACTGCCCTCTTTATAGTCTCGTCGTACGTGTTCTAAGTCTGAATGATCGGATTTTCCGACAACTTTGTGCGACCGTGTGTATGCAAGACAAGTTTGGGCCAAAATACATCGGAAAAAATCTGACGGATTTTGTAGTCGGAATGCCCGACCATGTGTACAGGGCATTAAGACATCAGCATGCCAAGCCACTTTGGACAATTTCATGCTCCCAACTTTGTGAGAACGGTTTGGGGATGGCCCCTTCCTATTCAAACATGACTGCGCACCAGTGCACAAAGCAAGATCCATAAAGACATGGATGAGCCAGTTTGTAGTGGAGGAACTTGACTGGCCTGCACAGAGTCATGATCTCAACCCGATAGAACACCTTTTGTGATGAATTAGAGTGGAGACTGCGAGCCAGGCCTTCTCGTCCAACATCAGTGCCTGTCCTCACAAAAGCGCTTCTGGAAGAATGGTCAAACATTCCCATAGACACACTCCTAAACCTTGTGGACAGCCTTCCCAGAAAAGTTGAAGCTGTTATAGCTGCAGAGGGCAGGCCAACTCAATATTGAACCCTACGGACTAAGGCTGGATTCACATCTATGGCTTTTTTAGTGCTTTTTGCATTTTGCAGATTTGCACTACAGAACGTGTTCCATAGGAAACCATGGTAAATGGACTGTAGTGCAAATCTGCAAAATGCAAAAAGCACTAAAACTGCATAGGTGTGAATCCAGCCTTAGACTGGGATACCATTAAAGTTCATGTGTGTGTGTGTGTAAAGGCGGGCGTCCCAATACTTTTGGTAATATAGTGTATATTCCTTTCAACCCAACAGAGCAGCTGTGTATAGTGTGGTAAATATGTGTACATCACAAAACTGTCTGTACAGACTAACAATTAAGTATTGCAGCTGTGCTTTCGCTGTTTGCCTGGACTTTCGCTATAAAGATCATCACTTTTTGATTCCTTCCAAAACTGACAAAAAACAAAAAACAAAATAGCAATGCTTTGACGTTAATGTAAAATCCAGAGGTGATTTTAGCATGTTTTAATGAGAACAAATGTAGCTTTTAATTAAACACGTTCGGTGTCGAAGCACAAGTAAAGCCTTTTTAATTAATGACCCATTTGTAATTCCGTTGTTTTCATATACCTAGTCCTAATTATTAATCACTGTTAATGACACTTTGAAATGTAAATATAATTGTTGGCGATGATACTGCCAACTAAAAGAATGAGCACTACAGTGCCATTTTATTGAATGGAAGGGGACCTAGTGCCGAAAGTTTGAGCTTTATGTTCTTTTAGCCACACAAAATTGCATACTAAAATTGCAACTTTGATATATCTTACCTTCACCTTCAGACAGTATAGTCATACAGGTTATGGTGAGAAGGGATTAGAAAAATCATAAACCCTCCCAACCCAATCAGTGTGTAGCAAAGTAAAGCCTTCTTAGAACAGATTCCACCACATATGCCAAAAATAAGAGGACCATTCCTTATTTCACCACAATGGGTGGAACTATGCAATTCCTCTTTTACCCAATCTTGTGGTGCAGTGAACAAAACCAAAACACAGTAGTGATTCAAAACAGCGCACTAAGGTGTGTCATTGGATCCCTCCCTGACACCCGATATATGAGACCCTTGACAAAGGGTACTAAGCATTTGGGTCTACCTAGCCAAAAGGCCAGGCGTACCCCATGATCAGCCAAAGTTGACCACCAAGTAATTCTTCTTCCGAAGAGAGAACCCTCAAGGGAGGTGAAGACGAAACCTGATGGCCAGATATCCTTACCCTAGACTTCAGGGTAAGCCCAAGGACTCACACCTTACAATCCTAATTGAAAGCTGACATGCAAAAAAATAAAAATTATGGATATGTCAAGAAAAATAAATTAAAAAAAAGCCAATGTGCATAACAATGGCTAGCCCATGTGGCCTGGTACCTAAAATTGCCCCAGTCTCAGACAAAGTGCCTAGCCCATGAGGCATAGTAAGAAAAAAAAAAAAACAGGTGGTGTTGTGGCCTAGTGCTCTTTATTACCATGGAGTCATTGCAACTCACTCCTTGGCTATTACTAGTGCAGTGTATGGAGATCATGGCTTCTATGAATTAGGTCTGGGACCCAACGAGGCAGTACACGCAAACAGATTGTGATGAGTAGGGACTAGGGATGAGCCGAACACCCCCCTGTTCGGTTCGCACCAGAACCTGCGAACAGACCTAAACTTCGTGTGAACTTTAGAACCCTATTAAAGTCTATGGGACTCGAACGTTCACAATCTAAAGTGCTCATTTTAAAGGGTAATATGCAAGTTACTGTCCTAAAAAGTGTTTGGGGACCCGGGTCCTGCCCCAGGGGACATGGATTAATGCAAAAAAAAGTTTTAAAAACTGCCGTTTTTTCAGGAGCAGTGATTTTAATAATGATTAAAGTGAAACAATAAAAGTGTAATATTCCTTTAAATGTGGTACCTGGGGGGTGTCTATAGTATACCTGTGAAGGGGCGCATGTTTCTGGTGCTTAGAACTGTCCCTGCACAAAGTGTCATTTGTGCAGGAAAAAAAGTCTTTTAAAATCACTTGCGGCTATATTGTCGGCTCCCCGTAATACAGAGAACACTCAATGAGTGTTCTCTGTATTAGCCGACAATTCATTCATTCATTGATATAAAAAAAAAAAAAAGTTCAATTACCAGGCCCTTCAGGTCTGACATGGATATTAAGGGGAACTCCGTGTCAAATTTAAAAAAAAAATTGACATGGGGGTCCCCCTAAATATCCATACCAGACCCTTTATCCGAGCACGCAACCTGGCAGGCCGCAGGAAAAGGGGGGGGGACGAGAGAGCGCCCCCCCCCCTCCCTCCTGAATCGTACCAGGCCACATACCCTCAACATTGGGAGGATGCTTTGGGGGTCTGTGACCCCTCAAAGCACCTTGTCCCCATGTTGATGAGGACAAGGGCCTCATCCTCACAACCCTGGCTGGTGGTTGTGAGGGTCTGTGGGTGGGGGGCTTATCAGAATCTGGAAGCCCCCTTTACCAAGGGGACCCCCAGATACCGCCCTCCCCCCCTGTTTGAAATGGTAAGGGGGTACAAAAGTACCCCTACCATTTCACAAAGAAAGTGTAAAATGGTTAAATAAGACAAACACACTTTTGAAAAATTCCTTTATTAAAAATAAAAAAAATAAAAAATAAAGATTCCAGCGGTGCTAATCCACTCTTGCTATCCAGCGACGAATCTCCGGGGTCCAGCGATGGATGATCATATCCAGCGACGGGGGATCTCTCAGTCCAGCGCTGTCCATACATCCGTCTTCTGTCTCCACTGCGGAGATCCCAGCGATGACGTTTCTTATATTAGGAGGGCGGGGCCACCCGTCACCTGACCCCGCCCCCTCTGACGCTGGTGAAGGGAGCCAGGGGTTCCCCAGTGACGTAAGGGTGACCCCGCCCCCTCTGATGTAACGGAAACCTGCGTTACATCAGAGGGGGCGGGGTCACCCACACGTCACTGGGGAACCCCTGGCTTCCCTCTCCAGCGTTAGAGGGGCGGGGTCAGGTGACGGGTGGCCCCGCCCTCCTAATATACAGTGGTGTGAAAAAGTGTTTGCCCCCTTCCTCATTTCCTGTTCCTTTGCATGTTTGTCACACTTAAGTGTTTCGGAACATCAAACCAATTTAAACAATAGTCAAGGACAACACAAGTAAACACAAAATGCAATTTGTAAATGAAGGTGTTTATTATTAAAGGTGAAAAAAAATCCAAACCATCATGGCCCTGTGTGAAAAAGTGATTGCCCCCCTTGTTAAAACATACTATAACTGTGGTTGTCCACACCTGAGTTCAATTTCTCTAGCCACACCCAGGCCTGATTATTGCCACACCTGTTCACAATCAAGGCATCACTTAAATAGGAGCTGCTTGACACAGTAAGGTCCACCAGAAGATCCTTAAAAGCTACACATCATGCCGAGACCCAAAGAAATTCAGGAACAATTGAGAAAGAAAGTAATTGAGATCTATCAGTCTGGAAAGGGTTATAAAGCCATTTCCAAAGCTTTGGGAATCCAGCGAACCACAGTGAGAGCCATTATCCACAAATGGCGAAGACATGGAACAGTGGTGAACCTTCCCAGGAGTGGCCTGTCGCCCAAAATTACCCCAAGAGCGCAGCGACGACTCATCCAAGAGGTCACAAAAGACCCCACAACAACGTCCAAGGAACTGCAGGCCTCACTTGCCTCAGTTAAGGTCAGCGTTCATGCCTCCACCATCAGGAATAGACTGGGCAAAAATGGCCTGCATGGCAGAGTTCCAAGGAGAAAACCACTGCTGAGCAAAAAGAACATCAAAGCTCGTCTCAATTTCTCCACAACACATCTTGATGATCCCCAAGACTTTTGGGACAACATTCTGTGGACCGATGAGACAAAAGTGGAACTCTTTGGAAGGTGTGTGTCCAAGTATATCTGGCGTAGAAGGAACACTGCATTTCATAAAAAGAACATTATACCAACAGTAAAATATGGTGGTGGTAGTGTGATGGTCTGGGGCTGTTTTGCTGCTTCAGGACCTGGAAGACTTGCCATGATAAAAGGAACTATGAATTCTGCTGTCTACCAAGAGATCCTGAAGGAGAATGTCCAACCATCTGTTCGTGTACTCAAGCTGAAACGAACTTGGGTTCTGCAGCAGGACAATGATCCTAAACACACCAGCAAGTCCACCGCCGAATGGCTGAAGAAAAACAAAATGAAGACTTTGGAGTGGCCTAGCCAAAGTCCTGACCTGAATCCTATTGAGATGTTGTGGTATGACCTTAAAAAGGCCGTTCATGCTCGAAAACCCTCTAATGTAACTGAATTAGGACAATTCTGCAAAGGTGAGTGGGCCAAAATTCCTCCAGGACGCTGTAAAAGCCTCATTGCACGTTATCGCAAACACTTGGTTGCAGTTGTTGCTGCTAAGGGTGGCTCAACCAGTTCTTAGGTTTAGGGGGCAATCACTTTTTCACACAGGGCCATGATGGTTTGGATTTTTTTTCACCTTTAATAATAAACACCTTCATTTACAAATTGCATTTTGTGTTTACTTGTGTTGTCCTTGACTATTGTTTAAATTGGTTTGATGTTCCGAAACACTTAAGTGTGACAAACATGCAAAGGAACAGGAAATGAGGAAGGGGGCAAACACTTTTTCACACCACTGTAAGAAACGTCAGCGATGGGATCTCCGCAGTGGAGACAGAAGACGGATGTATGGACAGCGCTGGACTGAGAGATCCCCCTTCGCTGGATATGATCATCCATCGCTGGATAGCAAGAGTGGATTAGCACCGCTGGAATCTTTTTTTTATTTTTTTATTTTTAATAAAGGAATTTTTCAAAAGTGTGTTTGTCTTATTTAACCATTTTTACACTTTCTTTGTGAAATGGTAAGGGTACTTTTGTACCCCCTTACCATTTCAAACAGGGGGGGGGCGGGATCTTGGGGTCCCCCGCCCGCAGACCCTCACAACCACCGGCCAGGGTTGTGAGGATGAGGCCCTTGTCCTCATTAACATGGGGACAAGGTGCTTTGAGGGGTCACAGACCCCCAAAGCATCCTCCCAATGTTGAGGGTATGTGGCCTGGTACGGTTCAGGAGGGAGGGGGGCGCTCTCTCGTCCCCCCCTCTTTTCCTGCGGGCCTGCCAGGTTGCGTGCTCGGATAAAGGGTCTGGTATGGATTTTTAGGGGGACCCCCACGTCAATTTTTTTTTTAATTTGATGCGGGGTTCCCCTTAATATCCATATCAGACCTGAAGGGTCTGGTATGGATATTTAGGGAGACCCCACATAAATTTTTTTTTTTATTTGACACGGGGTTCCCCTTAATATCCATGTCAGACCTTTTTTTTTTAATGAATGAATGAATGAATTGTCGGCTAATACAGAGAACACTCATTGAGTGTTCTCTGTATTACGGGGAACCGACAATATAGCCGCAAGTGATTTTAAAAGACTTTTTTTCCAGGCACCAGAAACATGCGCCCCTTCACAGGCATACTATAGATACCCCCCAGCTACGAAATTTAAAGGAACATTACACTTTTATTGTTTCACTTTAATCATTATTAAAATCACTGCCCCTGAAAAAACGGCCGTTTTTAAAACTTTTTTTTTGCATTGATCCATGTCCCCTGGGGCAGGACCCGGGTCCCCAAACACTTTTTAGGACAGTAACTTGCATTTTACCCTTTAAAATTAGCACTTTAGATTTCTCCCATAGACTTGTATAGGGTGTTCCGGCTTTTCAAATTTGCTGCGAACAGCCCAAATTGTTCACTGTTCGCTGAACAGGCGAACAGGCAATGTTCGAGTCGAACATGAGTTCCACTCGAACTCGAAGCTCATCCCTAGTAGGGACTAAAGGCATCAAAAAGCCCTCCAACAGAATCAGTGTGGAGCACCTAAAGCCTAATGCCACGTACACACGAGTGGAATGTCCGACAGAAAAAGTCAGATGGGAGCTTTTCATCATATATTCCAATCATGTGTATGACCCATCGGACTTTTTACGTCGAGAATTCTGACGGACCTAGGAATAGAATATGTTCTAAATATTTCCAACGGAACCAATTCCTACCTGGAAAACCACTTGTCTGCATGCTGTTCCGACGGACCAAAAACGACGCATGCTCTGAAGCAAGTACGAGACGGAGGCTATTGGCTACTGGCTATTGAACCTCCTTTTTCTAGTCCTGTCATATGTGTTGTACGTCACCGCGTTCTTGACGGTCGGACTTTGGTGTGATCGTGTGTACGTAAGACAGTTTCAGCAGAATTCCGGTTGTGTATAGAGGGCATTAGACCGGAGGGTATTCAGAAGTCTCTTTCCATTACATACCCCAAAATTAGGAGGCTTATTCCCCATTTAAGGACAGTGGGCAGAGCCATGCAAATCAATTTTCTACACCCCAACAACCAGAACCACTGGTGCATACTCCAAATATAGCCTAATAATAAAGAGCCATTTAATCCATACTGCACACTAGAGCTGCACAATTAATTGTTTCAAAATCGCAATCTCGATTCACCCCCCCCCGCCCCCCGACGATCTCTCCTGCTGAGAGTAGGCCATTCTTTCATATAAACAAGTGGAGAAATGATCTGCTCACTCGGCTTTAGAACTTGCAACATTGTAACTAACACTTACTTCTTAGATCAAAGGGATAGAACTTCTGTGTAAACAAATAATCTGGGCAGTCTGCCGAGCTTTCAACAATGTGTAAATGCAGGACGTTTAATCACTTAAAGTCTAAATTTTTTTCTGACACTTCTTTCTTAAGTTAAAATCAATATTTTTTGCTAGAAAATTACTTGGAACCCCCAAACATTGCAGATTGGGATCAAGCAGAAGCATTGTCAGTAAACAAGCCAAAGGTCAGTAACAAGTGGTTACAGGTTGGGATCAAGCAGAAGCATAGTCGAGGAACGAGCCAAAGGTCGGTAATGAATGGTAGAGAAGATATGGACAGGAGCAGGAGTGACAAGAGTGAGATTTCAGCTGGACAAAAGTTCAGTTATTTGGCAAACAGAAAGTGTAAAGGCGTGGCTTAAGTAGGAAGTTCATGGGAGGAGCAGAGGGTTCAAAGTATAAGGGGAACAAAGCTCAAGGCAAGATCATTCAAGGGAGCTGTCCAGTATCCCAAGTGGCTCAGCAAGTAGAGACACTGCCAAACACATATTATTAATACATTTAACCACTTGCCAACCGCTGCACGTCAATATATGTTGGCACAATGGCAGCGGTGGGCAAATGGGCGTACCTGTACGTCCCCTTTAAGAGGTACATCACCTGGCGATCGTGTCACAGAGCCGCAGAACGAGGAAATGCCTATGTAAACAAGGCATTTCCCCATTCTGCCTTGTGACATGACAGAGATCACTGCTCTCTGTCATCGGGAGCAGTGATCGCTGTCATGTGACATGAAGCCCACCCCTCCCATAGTTAGAATCACTCCCTAGGACACACTTGACCCCTTCATCTCCCCCTAGTGGTTAACCCCTTCACTGCCAGTGTCATTTACACAGTAATCAGTGCATTTTTATAGCACTGATCGCTGTATAAATGACAATGGTCCCAAAATAGTGTCAAAAGAAAGTGCCCGATGTGTCCGCCATAATGTCGCAGTCCCAATAAAAATCGCAGATCACTGCCACTACTAATAAAAAAATAATAACAAAAATGCCATAAAACTATCCCCTATTTTGTAGACGCTATAACCTTTGCGCAAACCAATAAATATACGCTTATTGTGATTTTGTTTACCAAAAATATGTAGAAAAATACATATCGGCCTAAACTGAGGAAAAAAAATATATTTTTTATATATTTTTGGGGGATATTATAGCAAAAAGTAAAAAATATTGTGTTATTTTCAAAATTGTCGTTTTTTTTTGTGTTTATAGCGCAAAAAATAAAAACGCAGAGGTGATCCAATACCGCCAAAAGAAAAAAAAAAAGAAAGCTCTATTTGTGGGGAAAAAAAGAGCATACATTTTGTTTGGGTGCAACGTCACACCACCACGCAATTGTCATTTAAACCGACGCAGTGCCGCATCCCGAAAAGTACTCTGGTCAGGAAGGGGGTAAAATCTTCCGGGGCTGAAGCGGTTAAACTGAATACACTTTTTTTTGGGGGATTTGGCGTATTATTATTTTTTGTTAATAAGTTATAAGTAGAACCGCCATCTTCCATGGTGGAGCCACCATGTTTCCTAAATAGAATATGCAGCGGTCTAATCAGAATTTATGTCATATGCCACATTTTCTAGCCTCCCTCATATTGGCGTCCTTCCTTATAACTGAATGTTGAATCAAAAAAAAAAAAAAGGAGTACTACAGCTAAAAATATTTTATACACTATCTATTTCAGAAAAAAAATAAAATTCTGAATGAATTCAAGCTAATTTCGATCTAAATGGCACCTCCATCTTCCATAGCTCAGCGTGATGTTGCCATGTTGCCCGGACAGAAATTGCAGTGGACTGATGTGACGTAATGCTACATTTCTGACCATTCTCATTTTAGCATCCTGGCACATAAATGTATTTTAAATCTTAAAAAATGAGCTAAAAAATGATTTTCAATTACTATTTTTTATTCTAATTTTAGCTGGAAAGAGTGAAAAAAAAACGGTAAATTGTAGATAATTAAATAACACCAACACCACCTTCCGTGGCACATTTTGCGGTTTCCTGGACAGAATTTACAGTAGACTGGTTGGCATTTATGTCACACTTTATTGTATTTTCTATCCTGCCCCATTGCAGCATTTTTCCATATACCATGTTTAATAATAAATAAAAAATGACTAGAACAACTAAAAATATATATTTTTTGTTACAATTTTATTTGTTATTTTTTCATTTTTAGCTAAGTTCGGCACATTGCAATTCTGCATAAATTCTAGCTAATTTTGAATTAGAAAGTACTACTACCATTTTTGGTGACACAGCATGATGTTGCCTTGCTTCCTTGACAGAAATAGCAGTGGACTGATCAGCATTTATGTAACAATACACAATATTACTCTGATTGGAGCATCTTTCCTCATAATTAAATGTTAAATCTTAAAAAAACAAAAAAAAAAAAGTTATTTTTTATTTTTATTTTTTATTCTAATCTTAGACAGTTTCAGAAAAAGTGAACAAATGTGCCCTGTAGCAATTCTGCATACATTCTAGCTAATTCAGAACAAAAAAAAACCTCGCCATCTTCTTGGCACAGCATGAAGTTGTTGTGCTTCCTGGACAAAATTTGGAGTGGACTGATTGGCATTAATGTAATGTTTTTTTTTTCTAACCGCTCGCAGTTCTGTGTTCCTACTCATCACTGTATGTTAAATTGAAGAAAAAAAAAAAGAAAATGAGTACTGCCGGTAATATATATGTGTATGTGTATATATATATATATGTATATATATATGTATATATATATATATATATATATATATATATATATATATATATATATATATATATATATATATATATATATATTGTGAGGGGTTAGCTCGGCAGCGGGTGTGTGTGACCCCCTGGATGGGTTCACAACACAAAATCAGGCACAGCAGACAGCGTTGTAGGTGGAAAAAACAAAAGGTGCGGTTTATTTATGCTACATGCAGTAAAAAATATAACAGCCAAACAAAAGAAAAACATGAAAATAAATCCTGGTCAGCTTGACCTCTAATTACACACTTAGATTCCCTGTCTAACAACTGAGTGCAGCCTTGTGCTGCACCAGTCCCTGTCTCTGTTGTAGAGGTTTGCCACACAGGCGTTAACTCACCGCACAGAACAGGTCTCACACTCCCCAGTCTATACAAACACAAAACTGGTTCCAGGATGGAGCATCTCCCTAAGCATGCTGGGGTTTTTTGTAGAGGTCTTAATGAGCCCACTTACTTGAGCTGGGCTCATTAACTCTTCCCCTATAGGATTCCCAGCACTCCCCTCTAGTTGTGCAAGTCCGCATAAAGCCTGAATCTAGGGCATACATATTTTCCATCCTGGATACAACCAGGTGATTTTACCTGTGTGCTGCCACAATATATATATATATTTTTTATATCTATATATTTATATATATTTAATTTCTATTCTCTCTCTTTTTTTTTTTTGCTGGTTTAAAAAAAAGGGGTGAAAAAATAGCTCCAAGCACAATTATGAATAAAGTCTAGATAATTTTGATTAAAATAGCATCACCACCATCATCTGTGGTGCAGTGTGATGTTGAACTAATAAGCATTTATATAATTATATATTAGTTTATTATCCTCCCTCATTTTAGCATCCTTCCCCATAACTGTATGTTAAATAAAAAAATTAAAATAATAATCTATCTATCTATCTACCTATCTATCTATCACACAGAGTATTACAGCTAAAAAATATATTTTTTTATTTCTTTTAATTCATTCTTAGCTGGCTTCAGAAAAAAATATGAAAAAAGAAATGTGCCCCATCGTAATTCTGAATAAATTCTAGCTAATTTTGAATTAAACGGGACCACCACCATCTTCTGTGGTGCAGCACGATGTTGAAGTGGAATCATTGGCATTTATATAAAGCTACATTTTCTTTTCTAACCTCACTTATTTCAGCTTCCTCCCCCATAACTGTATGTTAAATTGAAAAATAAATATATATATATATATATATATATATATATATATATATATATATATATATATATATACAGTGGTGTGAAAAAGTGTTTGCCCCCTTCCTCATTTCCTGTTCCTTTGCATGTTTGTCACACTTAAGTGTTTCGGAACATCAAACCAATTTAAACAATAGTCAAGGACAACACAAGTAGACACAAAATGCAATTTGTAAATGAAGGTGTTTATTATTAAAGGTGAAAAAAAATCCAAACCATCATGGCCCTGTGTGAAAAAGTGATTGCCCCCCTTGTTAAAGCATACTATAACTGTGGTTGTCCACACCTGAGTTCAATTTCTCTAGCCACACCCAGGCCTGATTATTGCCACACCTGTTCACAATCAAGGCATCACTTAAATAGGAGCTGCTTGACACAGTAAGGTCCACCAGAAGATCCTTAAAAGCTACACATCATGCCGAGACCCAAAGAAATTCAGGAACAATTGAGAAAGAAAGTAATTGAGATCTATCAGTCTGGAAAGGGTTATAAAGCCATTTCCAAAGCTTTGGGAATCCAGCGAACCACAGTGAGAGCCATTATCCACAAATGGCGAAGACATGGAACAGTGGTGAACCTTCCCAGGAGTGGCCGGCCGCCCAAAATTACCCCAAGAGCGCAGCGACGACTCATCCAAGAGGTCACAAAAGACCCCACAACAACGTCCAAGGAACTGCAGGCCTCACTTGCCTCAGTTAAGGTCAGCGTTCATGCCTCCACCATCAGGAAAAGACTGGGCAAAAATGGCCTGCATGGCAGAGTTCCAAGGAGAAAACCACTGCTGAGCAAAAAGAACATCAAAGCTCGTCTCAATTTCTCCACAACACATCTTGATGATCCCCAAGACTTTTGGGACAACATTCTGTGGACCGATGAGACAAAAGTGGAACTCTTTGGAAGGTGTGTGTCCAAGTATATCTGGCGTAGAAGGAACACTGCATTTCATAAAAAGAACATTATACCAACCGTAAAATATGGTGGTGGTAGTGTGATGGTCTGGGGCTGTTTTGCTGCTTCAGGACCTGGAAGACTTGCCGTGATAAAAGGAACTATGAATTCTGCTGTCTACCAAGAGATCCTGAAGGAGAATGTCCGACCATCTGTTCGTGTACTCAAGCTGAAACGAACTTGGGTTCTGCAGCAGGACAATGATCCTAAACACACCAGCAAGTCCACCACCGAATGGCTGAAGAAAAACAAAATGAAGACTTTGGAGTGGCCTAGCCAAAGTCCTGACCTGAATCCTATTGAGATGTTGTGGTATGACCTAAAAAGGCCGTTCATGCTCGAAAACCCTCTAATGTAACTGAATTAGGACAATTCTGCAAAGATGAGTGGGCCAAAATTCCTCCAGGACGCTGTAAAAGCCTCATTGCACGTTATCGCAAACGCTTGGTTGCAGTTGTTGCTGCTAAGGGTGGCCCAACCAGTTATTAGGTTTAGGGGGCAATCACTTTTTCACACAGGGCCATGATGGTTTGGATTTTTTTTCACCTTTAATAATAAACACCTTCATTTGCAAATTGCATTTTGTGTTTACTTGTGTTGTCCTTGACTATTGTTTAAATTGGTTTGATGTTCGGAAACACTTAAGTGTGACAAACATGCAAAGGAACAGGAAATGAGGAAGGGGGCAAACACTTTTTCACACCACTGTATATATATATATATATATATATATATATATATATATATATACCGGTGTGTACATACATAGAGAGAGAGAATACTACAGCTAAAAAAAAATTACATTTTTTTATTTATTTATTTTTTATTCTTAGCTGGTTTTCAAAAAAAGGGTAAAAAATAAAATAAAAATAAATGTGCCCTCATTGCAATTACAAATAAATGCTAGCAAATTTTGAGTTAAACAACACCCCTGCCATCTTCTGTGGTGCAGCATGATGTTGACGTGAAATGATTGCCATTTATATAATGCTACAGTTTATTTTCTAACCTTCTTCACTTTATCATCTTTCTCCATAACTGTATGTTAAATAATAAAAAAAAAAAAAAAAATATATATATATATATATATATATATATATATATATATATATATATATATATATATATATATATATATATATATATACGGAGAGAGTACTACAGCTACATTTTTATTTTTTATTTAATTTTTTTCATTCTCAGCTGGTTTCAGAAAAGGGGTGAAAAAATTTGTCCCCATCGCAATTCTGAGTAAGTTCTAGCTAATTTTGAATAAAGCAGCACCATCACCATCTTCTGTGGCACAGCATGACGCTAGAGCAGAATGATTGCCATTTATATACTGCTACATTTTATTTTCTCACCTCACTCATGTCAGCATCCTTCCCCATAACTGTTTGTTAAATAAAAAAAAAAATAGACTATTACAGCTAAAAAAAAAAAAAATATTCTTAGCTGGTTTCAGAAAGAAGGTGAAAAAACATCTCAATTCTGAATCAATTCTTCATTATGTCAGAGTGCACTGGTTTATATAATGCTACATTTTATTTTTAAACCTGCCTCATTTGAACATCCTTCCTCATAACTGTATTTTAAATAAAAAAGAAAAATTGTGCAGTGCTACAGCTAAAAATATTTTCTCAATGTCTATTTTTTTTTATTCTAATCTTAGTTAGTTTCAAGAAAAAAAAAAAGTAAAAAAAAAAAAGTGCCCCCTAAGCAATTCTGGATAAATTCCAGCAAATTTTTCATTTTCAGCCAAGTTGTATGTCTCTAGGCAGTGTACGGTTGTAATGATTCTACATGATTTTAAGCGTTTGAGCTATAGTTTAGCTTAGGTGAAAGGACAATTCCTCTCATTAACTCTGGTTTTCTGAGAGAATACCTTTTCGTAAAAATGAACCGTAATAGCTTCTGCAGAGTGAGTGAATGAATGATTTTACTATGTTTTTTTTTTTTACTGTGCTCTAATAAGTAAAAGGCACATGCCAGTCAAACAGGAATATTTTATCTTCCAGCGTAGACAGGGAAAAAAGATGACCTGCCGAAGGGCCTCCAATTTGTATCTTGGAATTCATCTTGTGCAGCTGGATTCCCAGCTAGCTAAACCCCTTTGGCCATCATAGAGGCTATGAGTCTGTAGTCTGAGAAGTTTAGTAATGGGATGGGAAGAGGAATAAACCCTCTTGAGGTTGGGCTTCAACTTGTTGCAGCCAAATCAGTAGAAGATGAATACATATTAGACAATGGGGGTTAATGTACCTTACGTTCTTGCTTATTGTCTCAAACAAGGGTAAAGAAGTGAAGAAAAAAAAAAAAACAATATTCGGATCCACCATAACCCATGGAGGCATGGACTCCACTAGAAGACCTCTGAAGGTATGCTGTGGTATCTGGCACCAAGGCATCAGTAACAGATCCTTTAAAGTGGTTGTAAACCCTTACAACACACTTCGACCTACAGGTAAGTCTAGATTAAGGCTTACCTGTAGGTCCAAGAAATATCTCCTAAACCTACACGGTTTAGGAGATATTTGCCGAAAGACAGGCACTGCTGTCTACGGGGCACATGTGCCGTAGACAGCGGCGCGCAGGCGCACTGAGCACACCGCGGTCAACGGCGATATGCCGCGAGTGGCGGCTCCCGTGTGCATGCGTGGGAGTGACGTCATCACGGCTTCACCGAATGACAGCGGCGGAGCGGCGAGACCCACCAAGAAGATGGATGCGCCGGACTACAGGGGACATCAGTGACTTCGCTGGCTCCTGTGTCAGGTAAGTGACACATAATTGGCTACTATGCGATGTATAGTAGTTCATTATGCTTTACCTTTGCAGGGAATGAAAGAAGAAGTAAACCCATCAATGTTTTCTTCCTCTTTAAGTCCTGTAAGTTGGGAGGTGGATCCATGGATCGGACATGTTTCTCCAGCACATCCAACAGATGCTTGATTGGACTGAGATGTAGAGAGTTTGGAGGCCAGGTCAATGCCTCAAACTCGTTGTTGTGTTCTTCAAACCATTCTTAAATTAAACAAACTAGGCCACCTTCTTTTATTGCTCAGTGGTCCAGTTCTGATGCTCACATGCCCATTGTATGCTGGTTTTGGCTGTGGACACAGTTCGGCAAGGGCACTCTGAGTGGTTTTGCGGTTACACAGCACAATACACAACTAACTGCGTTGAACATTTAGGGCATTTGGCATGGATGAACATGACAGCTCCCAGCTGTCAGTGGTTGCTAGAAAAACAGCAGCTGATTGTTCCCGCCACATCCTCACCAACCAACAAGGTAATTTGGCCCATTCACTTACATGGCCAGAAAATATGGACATGTGGCCTGGTATGGTCCAGGTTCAAGAGGGAGGAGGTGCACATACCAGGTGCACATACCCCCCCCCCCCCTCTATTTCCTAGAGAGTCAGGCTGCATGCTCATATTAAGGGGCTGCTATGGAATTTTATGGGGCCTCAAACTTTTTGTTTTTTGTTTTTTTGCATGGAATCCTCCTTAAATCCATCCCAAATGTTCTGGTATGGATCTAACGGGGGTTTCTCTTTTTTTGTTTTCTTTGCGTGAGGTACCCATTTAAAATCCATACCAGACTCAAAGGATCAGTGGGATTCTGATTGGTCATCAGTGGCACACAGCAACACTCTGATCTGTCCTGGAAGAGCTGCAGAAAGAGGTAGGAATCCAAACCCAGGATTGCTGCATCAGCTGTGTGGGCACTCACGGCTTGCCACCCATGGAGGTAAGTACTTTGGGGAACAGGGGGTTGGGGGGGTGTAGGGTGTTAGTGAACCCTTTTACCTTTTTTCCAAAAAGGCGAACTAGCCCTTTAAATAATATTTTAAAAACGTCTTTTTTTTTCTTTTAGTTTAACTTTATTGCTATCATCAGGAACTATGCTATGTGATAGCATAGTTCAGGTGACAGGCTCTCAGGTAGACATCAGGGGTCTCCCATTATAAAAAACATTTTCCATCCCTGTCCTCATTTATTTATTTTTTGCTCCCTCTATTTTAAACCAATCATTCCCTTTAACTCTTAAGATAATCGAACAAACCTTCTAAAAACAACATCTTTTCAATTAAATTCTATAAGTGTAAGGCCAACTTTAACCCCTAGGCGACAATGACATGAAAATATGCAGCTTCTTGGCAGGTGGGCCTTGGAGAGGCCACATATTTGCATACCAATTAGCAGACACAGCTGTACCAAGACTGCGTGCCGTGCGCTTCTCGCAATTGGGAGCTTTTAGATCATGTGACCACCATGACAGCCAATCACGGCAGTCACGTGATCATAAACCCCACCTCCCAGCATCCCTTGGAGGGAAATTTACTAAAACTGGTACACACAAAATCTGGTACAGCTGTGCCAACTAACGCATCAGCTTCTAACTTGTTCAATTAAGCTTTAAAAATAAAACCTGGAAGCTGATTGGTTACTATAGATTCTGCATGAACCAGTGTTAGTTAATCTCCCCTAGGCGAGTAAGGGGGAGGTGGAAAAAGTTCAACTCCAGTCAACAAAAGTTTTCTCAAGTTGCAGGATTAAAACTGTAAAAACTTCCCCGCTGTACTAAAAACATGTTTTTGAGTACAGAGGGAAAGAGTTAGATAATAATAAAATAATAATATGTTTGTCAGTTTTTTCTGCCCCATTGACAGGGCTTTTTTTCTAAGAGAATAGGTGCAGGTACTCATCTCTTCTGAGTCACCCCTTGTCTCTGCCCCCTACCCACCTCCAAGCACTGTCCCCTTGTTCCACCCCCTACACACCTTCCAGTACCACCCCTTTTAGAGACTACAGTGCCAAATATAATTTTCTGGTGCTATTGTTGCTACAATAAATCCCCCCAGCAACAAAAAAACACCCACAACAACCCCCCCCCCCGGCAACAATAGACCCTCCGCAGCAATAGATCTCCAATCAGCCAGCATCAATATACCCTCCAGCAGCCAGCAACAATATATGTCTCTTTTAACAGTAGATTCCTACCGGCAATAATTGCCCCCCCCAGCAACAATAGACTTTTCAAACAACAATAGATCCCTCACCAGCCGTTATCAAAAAACCCTCCAGCACACCCCAGCACCCAATGACATTACATACATTCAGTGCTGGAGGTGCCAGAACTGCATTCCCCCATGTTCCCACTGAAAAAAAAAAGCCCTGCCCATTAATAACCATTCCATTTAGTTTCTTATACAGGTATCACAAGGACAGGAAGTAAGGAAAAATCATCAACTGTCATTAAAAAAAAAGCATATATAGGCCACCATCACTGTAACACATGCAAAATTCCACTATATATCCAAAAAAAAAAGAGACGCAGACTTTACTGGTACAAATGAGTTGATGCTGACATATCATAAAAATTATACATCATTTTATTATTATTTTTAAAATTGTGTATGCACTAAAAGTCATAGTTTTCATATTTTCACAATATCTCCTCGTAGTTGGCATCAACCATTGTTGAATGTACAATCTATCTTAATTGAATGTACTAGATCAAGATATATATATGGTCAACGTGTTTCTCATACAGCTTCTTCAGGACCATCTGAGGATCCAATGGGGAGATACTGGTAACAACTGAGTATATATATGTTAGAAGGCCAGTATGGGAGGAGGAGCCCGGAGGGGTAATTGATCAGCTCGTTCAGCTGTGTTCCTTGTCAGCCAGTATGTGGCCGGAATTTATGGGAGGAGCCTGGAGGGGTATTTAATCAGCCCATTCTGCTGTGTTCCTTGTCGGTTCCTGTGCGATAGTTACTACGTCACAGATCTAGGGCCGACTATTCGAGACCATTTGATAGAGTGAGTGCAGTGTTCGTGAGTTCCGTGTTCGTCAAAAGTCCTGTCTTCGTCCTCATGTTACAGTCTGTTTTTGTCGTCGTGAGCGTTCGTGTATTTGTCTCAGTGTCGCAATACTCAAAACTTGCCGGTGTCGTACAACGCATCTGGTCCAGCTGTTGCAGGTAGGGCTTCGGCTCCCATTTCTCATTTCATGTTATTTCATGTCACTAAACTGTGATGCGTTGAACTCACGAACCACTCACTGAAATGTCACCATCGTATTTTCCGATATTGTTTCACGCATCCGTTACCTCTAAACATTCGTGCTCCTTGCTTCTCGAAAGAAGTCATGGTCACCCATCCGTGACACCACATCATTTCACAAACCTTTCAATCATATCACTGGTCCCAACTAAACGACCGAATCGTTCGGATCATTTCGAAAATTCCCAATCAGACGTTCTAAGTTCTAATTAACCGGATCATTTCAATCATTTCATTTCATTCATTTCGGTCACGAGTCGCGCTCCGATTCGAATCTAGTCGCATCTCCGATGCACCGATGTGCCCCAGTTATCGGCCTCATTTCAATACATGCTCCAGAGACAGAATCATTCGCAGGTTCAGGCATGGTTTTCGATTTGTGTCTTTGTCATGGCATATCATTTCTGGTCACCTATCACGCCCCGTTACAAATCCAGTCACATTATACCGATGCACCGATTCGCCTCGGTACACCCAGTTGTTTGGCCTCATTTCTATACATGCTCCAGAGACGGATTCTTTACCGAATTGTTGGGCCAGTCGTTGATTCCGGTCTCTGTCATGGCGTGTCACTTATTATGCTCCGGTTCAAATCCTGTCGCAGTTGCATGCACCGATTCGTTCCGGTGTGCCCAGCTGCTTCGCCTCATTTCAGTACATGCGCCAGAGACAGGGTTCACTGTCACTTCTTGAGCGCAGCCGTTGATCCCTGTCTTTGTCATGGGTATCATTTCGTTTCACCTATCACGCTCCGACACGAATAGTCACGCCTGTGCACTAATTCGTCTCGGTGTGCCCCAGGACAGGCCTCATTTCAGTACATGCTCCAGAGTCCGCTTCGTGCTCAGTCGCAAAGTTACGGCATGGCGATTCGGGCCTCTATCATGGCGGATTCACTCATTTCACTGTCACCTCCTGCACCTTGGTTCAAACCCAGTTGTTTTGCAATGTTCGGGTTCTACCCGAGGGGCCGTGCTCATTTTGGCCTCATTTCACTAATTGCCTCATTTCAGTACATGCTCCAGAGTCCGGCTCGTTGTCAGTTGCGTCGGCGACACGACCGAGCTGCGCCTCTGTCATGGCAGATTCTCACCAAAGGCAACATTTCATTTTGTGTTTGTTCGTCTCATTTCATGGCAACATTTCATTTGTGTTTGTTCGTCTCATTTCATTTAAAAAAAGAAAAAAAAAAATAATAAAAAAAAAAAGAAAAGAAAAAAAAAAAAAAACATTTAATTGTGTTTGTTTGTCTCATTTCATTTCATTCATTTCAAAGCTCACCACTCCCATTGGAGTCACCATTTGGCCAGTTGTCTGTGACAGGTATGGAGTTCTCAACTGGTTTTGCCTTCATGTTTGCAGGTCAGTCGAGTCCAGTAGCACCCCCCATGCACTGATTCGTCTAGGCATGCCCCAGTTGTCTTGACCTCATTTCGTTCTGTGCTCCACAGTTCAAACTCATCGTTAATCACAACATACCAATTCTTGTCTATATCACGGCAAACATTTCATTTATTTCATTTCATATACTCATCGCTTACCGAGTCGAATCCACTCAAACCAGCAACGCATTTGATCCGCACCCGTCATTTCAGCCTTACGGGTATAACTCAACAATTCATATCGGATTCATTTCATATACTCCACGTTTGTGTCAGATTTATCACATATAACCAATTCATAGGATTCATTTCACACCTACATCCGATTCATATTGGATTCATTTCGCACAACCAAGTACAACTTTGTGCGAGTTGTTGCTAGCACGCATCCAATCACAAACGTCCTGCAGTCACCACAAGCACACCCAGGCATAACTTCCTGCATCGTGACAGACTCACATCCAAGTATAAACTTCTTGCAATCGTTGCAAGCACGCATCCAAGCAAAGACTTCTTGCAATGGTTGCTAGCACACATCCTAGCATAAACTTTGCAGTTGTCACTGGCAAGCCCCAGGCACAAACGTATTACTATCCTTGCTGGCAAGCAGTTCTGGCTGGCTCAGTCCATTGCTGGGTAAGGCCTGGATACTTTCCTAACGTACGTAGTATAACGGGGTGCTATATTGTAGCTAGGTTGATCCAGGGAGAAATCTGATCGCCGCTCGAGGGATCAGGAAGGAATTTTTTCCCCTGCTGTAGCTAATTAGAGCATGCTCTGCGGGGGTTTTTTGCCTTCCTCTGGATCAGCTGTGGGTGTGGCATTGGGTGTGTCGGGTTGTGCAATGTTGTTTGTCTAAATTTTAGATTTTGTCGTGGGCTGGGTGGACTTTTGTCTTTTCAACCTAGCTAACTATGCATCCTAGCATAACTTCTTGCAATCGTAGCATAACTTCTTCAGTCTTCACAAGCACATGCAGTCATACTGCTCACAGCCACTTCAAACACATCTCCAGTGACGTTAACTCCCTTGCTATCGTTGTAAACACACATTTAAGCACAACACTTGCTATCACGGCTAGGCGCGCAACTTAGCATAACTTGTAATCGTTTCAAGCACTTTTGATGGCACTCAGCCACACATCATTTTCAGCGGTACTCTAACTGGTATCCAGAAGCATCAGCCCGTAGCTAATGCTAAACGCTTGCCCATCACAAAACTGCCATCTTTAGGGACATGTAGAATATCCTCACACGCCAGTTTCCCCCTTGACAAGCTGACCCTATCAGGTCAGTTTTTCAAACACTTCACCCACACACAGGGGTATACATAGAAACAGCTTCAGTCTGTTTCAAGAATGCTCAGTTCTGCAATAGGGTCGTTCCCCAGGGTTGATCTTTATGTCATGCATCCTCGTCTTCCCCTCCCAGATTCAGGACCCCTGTCAGATACCTAATCTGGACGCCGCGGATCTTTCAATGTCAGAGGTTCCGTACTACGTAGATCGGTATATCAATGTTCATACCGTCTATCTCGCCCCTATCACCCCAGGTAGTGTCAGATGTAGCGACCATCACAGGCTTCGCTGCAATTTTTGGCCACCATTGGTATACAGGACCACGGCCTCCAGAAATATTCTTAAACCCCGGGTTTACCTGGATTTCCTCTCTCTTTAGCTACACCCCGTCATGGCAGCTTTGTCCCATAGTAACAGCCGCACAGCTCCGGGGTCGTTGCTCGACAGGGCGAACTATGGCCTTCGCCACTGACAACCGGCAGAGATTATTGCAAAGATAGGTTTAAGTCCTTAGCAGTCATGTCCTTCCTGTGTAGGCTGGTATAGCGGTCATTATAAATTCAGTTAAAGTTGACTGTACATTGTTCCTGGGCTAGAGCAATCTCGCAGCAGATGCACTGTCGTGTTTAACTGGAGCCGATCCAGTAGCAGCCGTTATCCTTGATCGGTCTCAGCTAAACCTCTGTTTAGCACAACATCTACAAACAGCTACCAAGCTCATCAACGTCTCACTTTCTCGCAACATGCTCCACCTACCAGATGGCCTGGAAGGCCTTCAAAAATTCCTGACACACCACCCGTCACAGGGTCCCAGACCATGTCATTGAAAGGCTAGGCAGGTAGGAGTCTGCCTGCTTCACCCAGTACAGCCACAACCCTCACGTAGAAATGGCTCAGGCATTTATTAAACTCACTCAATGATCAAACTCAATTAATAAAGAACTATCCCCTACCAGAATGTTTTTGCCCCCTTATTTTGGTATACCGTACGTTAGACCAAGGCACACTTCAGGTCCATTTTGAAGTGATGAGTTTATGTTAACCCTGTTTGTCATCCTTATCCGTACCGGACATAGGGCTCTGAACCATAAGTTAGAAGGCCAGTATGGTGGCCTGAATTTATGGGAGGAGCCCGGAGGGGTAATTGATCAGCTCGTTCAGCTGTGTTCCTTGTCGGCCAGTATGTGGCCAGAATTTATGGGAGGAGCCCGGAGGGGTATTTAATCAGCCCATTCTGCTTGTTCCTTGTCGGTTCCTGTGTGCGATACCCACCCTCCCATCCCCTTTTTAGGGCATTTCTCAAGGCATCATACTCCTCACAGAGTACTCATTTCACTTCATTTCATGTTCATTTCATTTAATCCTCATTTCTTATCTAGGGTATGCCCCCTTATTTTGGTATACCATACGTTAGACCAAGGCACACTTCAGGTCCATTTCAAGTGGTAAGTTTATGTTAACCCTGTTGGTCATCCTTATCCGTAACGGACATAGGGCTCTGAACCATAAATATATATTTATGGCTGGAGCCCTATGGCCGATATGTATCTGAACAAAACAAGCTTATCATGAGACATTTTATATGAAATGGACCTGAAAGTGTGCCCTGGTCTAATGGACGGTATACCAAAATAAGGGGGCATACCCAGTAATTAGAATGAATATGATTGAAGAGAAATGTTTTTGATAAATGCCCTAAAAAAGGGGATGGGAGGGAGGGTATTGCGCACCGGAAACCGACAACTACCACAGGCGAACGGGCTGGTTAAATACCCCCCGGGCTCCTCCCATAAATTCAGGCCACCATACTGGCCTTCTTACTTATGGCTGGAGCCCTATGGCCGATATGTATCTGAACAAAACAAGCTTATCATGAGACACTTTATATGAAATGGACCTGAAAGTGTGCCCTGGTCTAATGGACGGTATACCAAAATTAGGGGGCAAAACAGTCAGGTAGGGATAAGAGAGTTTTATTGTTTCCTGGTTAATCTTTATTGAGCCAGTTGAGTGAATGCTCGAGACATCTCTACCTGTGGGTTAGGGATGTACCGAGTGAAGCAGGCCGACTTCCACCTGCCCAACCTTTTGATGACGTGGTCCGGGACCCCATGCCGGGATGCGGATGAAGCTGCTCTGATGCGGAAGGAGTGGCCGGAATACTCACTGGGATTGAGGAGCAAGTTGCGGAGGAGAATCCTGACATGCTTAATGAATTGGTGGTTAGTTAGTGGTTTGACCGGGAAGGGCAAAAGAGGGCTAGAGTCCGGGAGCTCGGGTAGCCGAGAGAGAAACTGTGTAAGCACCGCGACCGGGCACCAGGCATTGTTGGTTTTGTAGAGGTGGATATCTACGCCGGTGCCTGTCTGCTGGGTCTTGGTTACCGGGAGGTGGAGGATGAAATGGTCCTGGTGACGGAGCAGATGACGTCTGCGGAGGACTGGGCTGTGTGGGCTGTTATGAGTGAACTCACCGGGCCGAAGGAAGCCATAGAAGGCTAGGTAAATGGCTGCCTGTATGACCAGACTGGGGAGAGCACCAAAGGGGTAGCTGGTGAGTATGGTGGACATGTCCCTGAAGATGGAACTGGTGATGGGGAGCCGTTTGACTTTCACTGGCGGCTGTTGCTTTTGGATGCCGCGTAGTATGGCTCGGACAGCGTGGGACGAAAAAACAGAGGGTTTGGTAGGATCCTGGATTGAGAGGAAGTGCTGAACGCCAGCTAAGTATAAGCGGATGGTGTTAAAAGACAAGGCCAGTTGGTTGTGGCAGTACGAGATGAAGGCTAGTATGTGTCTAGCATCTGTGGGGGTGCCTACTGTGGAGGCAACCAGAAATGTGTTGAAGGCCTTCCAGGCTACCTGGTAGGCTTTCAGAGTATTGTCCGATAAAGAACGGTTGATGAGCTGCGTGGCTCCTAGTAGATGCGGCTCTAGTCCAGGGTCAACTGCGACCAATGCGGGATAGGAGCTGATGCGGCATCTGCACTGGGAACCTGTAGAAAGAAGGACCGGAAATTAAAGCGGGACAGGGCGTCAGCTGCAAGGTTATATTTCCCTGGGATAAACATGCAGACAACGTTAAATTGGTGCTGTAGAGACAGCTGCACCAGCCTGCATAGGAAGGACATCACAGAGGGAGATTTAGACCTGCCTTTATTGACAATTTCGGCTGTGGCCTGATTGTCGGTGGTGAAGCCTACCGTTTGTCCGGACCAGGTAGGGCCCCAGAGCTGGGCGGCTGCAACCATGGGGTAGAGCTCGAAGAGTGATGAGGATTGACTAAACCCCGGGATCCTAAGTATTTGAGAAGGCCAGGGTCCGGCGAACCAATGGTGGCCAAAAATTGCTGCAAACCCTGTAAAGGCCGCGGCATCTGTGACTACCTGTGGTGAGAGAGGTGAGATGCACGGGATGAAGAGAGAGATGCCATTCCAGTTGGACAGGAACTCGTCCCACATTGCCAGGTCTGCTAAAGCTGCGGTATCTAGGCAGAGGATATGATCCGGGTCTTGAGCCTGAGACAGGTAGACCAACAGACGTGAGACAAAGGAACGGCCTTGTGGAATAATGCGCATGGCATAGTTGAGCATGCCCAACAGCGACTGCAGCTGTCTCCTTGTACATCCCCTGGTCCGAGTGAATTCGTGGAGTGCCGCCCTGATGCGGGTTAGTTTGTCAAGGGGCAGGCTGGCTTTCATGGAGCTGGTGTCTAAATTGACTCCAAGGAAGGTGATTGAATGTGCGGGTCCGTCCACCTTATGTTCAGCGATGGGAACATTGAGGTTCCCAAAGACGGTCCTTAATTTGTCGAGATCTCTAGGAGGTGTGCCTGGCCGTTCTATCAACAAGAAGTCATCTAGGTAGTGGATAATTTGCTGACAGCCGACCTTGTGTAAGAGAATCCACTCGAGAGACTGAGCGAATATGTCGAACAGCCACGGGCTGCTTTTGAAGCCGAACGTCAACTTCGTAGCGAAGTAATATTGATCCTTCCACTTAATCCCGGGCCAGCACCAGAGGGACGGGTGGATAGGCAACAGTTTAAAGGCGTCGGATATGTCCGCTTTGGCCAGCCACGCACCTGTGCCTACTTTAAGGATGGCCTGAATTGCCATGTCCACGGAGGAGTATTTTAAGGAGAACTCTTCAGAAGGGATCAAGGAGTTTAAGCTGGGAATGTGAGAAGAACGAGGCGCAGACAGATCATACACTAAACGATTTTTATTGGAAAACTTGCCCTTGACAAGCCCAATAGGGCTAACTCTCCACATATTGAAGGGGGGCTGAGTGAAGGGGCCTATGACGAAGCCTCGATCCACCTCGTTCTGCAGCAGCAGGTCGATGGCCTGTTTGTCAGAGGCTGCTGAGCGGAGGTTTCTGCACTCGTGGGTTTGGTGGGGTAGGGAGATGAGGCCGGTGTGGAAACCTGAGGTGAAGCCACCGATGAGGAAGGTGGCTAGTGAAGGAGTGGGGTGCGTATTGAGATAGAAGCCCAGGCAAAGTACATCTATACGGCTTAGTCATGAGCCTTTGTGCGCTTTGACCTCGCACAAATTTCTGGGGTGTGCCCTGTGACATATAACGCAGATATGCAGTAGACGGCATTGGCTGTAATTGCAAGAACCATAGTTAAAGTTATTGCAGATGGCCGCACCCCCAACGGTTCGGACCGTGCGTCCAAACTTGTCCACCTGGTTCTTAGGTGCCGAGCCTGATGGGCCTAGGGCTGCGGCAGAGGTGGAGGGGAACTCTACCGGGCGACTAGCCGGTATGTTGGCGCACCAGGGAGCGGTATGGGTGGAGGACTGGCAGATGGCACACAGGGGTGAACGAAGGCCGGCAAAATGCCGGCAGAATAGTTCCGTATCCATAAGGCTCCAGTCTGTGGGTGACTGGAACTGTGCCAGTTTGGCGGCTGCTTTCGCTGAGAAGGAACGATGGTAATCGTAGAAAGCAAAGCCACCATATTTGTACCCCAGGTCCACCACCGTGTGGAGATACAAATCTAGTTCTACCCTCCTGGCAGGAGAGGCTGAGCAAACGACATCTCTCAGCATTCCAAAGGCTAGGGTAAACTCGGGGATGGATAGCTTACGGTTTAGCCTGGGGTCCTTAGCTTTGAGGACTACGGATACATCCCCCCAGGTGTAAGCCTTGTTCTCTGCCAGGTCATGTACTGAAATGAGCAAGGAGGCAAGGTTAACATCCTTGCCGTCCAAGATGTCCTTCCTAATGCTGGCCGGCACCAGATGTGCTGGACAGACCACGGGACATGTGCCTTCGGTACCTGTTGGTAGTGGAGACGGGACTGAGTCCGGAACAGGGGTGGCTGTAGCTGGGAGTGTTTCTAAGAGGGTCACTCTGGTTTGAACATCCGTGACCGAGCTGGATAGAGACGACACCATGGCATGCAGTTGGCCTATAGCCGTTGAGATGGACTGCAGAGTAGCCTGAGGCGGGGTACTAGGCCCGGCGGTAGCTGGGGGGGTAGAGAGGAGCCTAAACAGCTCTGCCTTCCTAGCTGTGGCTGGGAAGGGGATGCCCCTGCGTCTGAGCTCTGCTGTCAGCCTAGGGATAGTCCAGCCCCTGAAAGACTGTATGCTGTCGCTCACTGAAGGCGGGCGAGGTGACAGGGGGGCAGTAAGGTCTTCGCTGCCGAGCTGGGACATGGCTCCCAATGGATCGTGCCCTAGGAGTGATGTCCTATCTCTTTGGGGAAGATAGATGGACGACCGGAACCTATAGACCGGAACCTATAGAGGATGACAAAGTCAAGACTGTTTCTCTATTTTCCAAGTGAACCCACCTGTTGCTGGGTACTAAGGCGGAAGCGAACGCGTATACACATATATACTGCCGTGCCTTAGCGTACATACATATGTGTACCAGTCCGTCTCGCTGTCGCCTTTTCCACTCCTAGCCCTCTTGTTTTTTTGTTTTTTTTTATCTGGGAGACGACGTCCAGGCTGATGCAGGGTGGACCTACTAAACTTTGACTGACCTGGAGAGAGAAACAACAGATGACAATTGTTGAAGTAGCCTAACAAGGAAACTGACAAGCGACGTAAGCGGCTGGCTAACACAACTGAAGTGCACCGGTGAGTAGATATTTCTTCGCCACAATTTCTAAATCATCACGCCGCTATTTCCCTCATTCTTTCTGTTTTCCTTTTGGGGTTTCCGTTTTTCCTTTTTTTTTTTTTTTTTTTTGGCCGAACGCCAGGCAACCTGTGGAAAAAACGAATGAAATGTGGCTGTTCCCTCTGGGGCACGCCGAACCGTATATCATAGATGCTACTGGATTCGGGTCGGAGCGCTATAAGTGACCGTGAGATGAAGTATGGTTGCCGTGACAGAGGCACCACTGGTCGTGTCGCAAGTGCGACTGACAACAGAACGGACTCTGGAGCACGTACTGAAATGTGGGAAATAACCTGGGGTGAACTGGAACGAATCGGTGCATGCGATCGTGCGACTGGATTCGAACCGGAGCGCGGAATGTGACAGTGAAATGAACTGAAGGACTACTGTCATGACAGAGGCCTGGGACGGCCGGCCACAGACTGAGGCTGGAACCGACCTGGATTTCTGGAGCATGCACTGAAATGAGGCCGAAAAAAAGCTACAAAACGTGGGACCGTCCGGACGAGTCGATGCAAACGAATGCGATCGGATTCGACCCGGGCGTACTAGATGAGGATGAAATGTTTCCCATGGTAGAGCTACGACTCGGAGAGGACGCGACTCGCGACCGTCAACGAACGGGCTCTAGCGCATGTACTGAAATGAGGCCAACGCAAACTGGGACACGTCGATCAAACCTGTGCGTTTTTTGACAAAGCGTCTGGTATCGATTCGAACGTAAGAGGTGACGTGAAATGACTCCCATGACAGGGCCCGGGTTGAAATGGTAACGAACGGGCTCTGGAGCATGTACTGAAATGAGGCCAAGCCACTTGGGATACGTCGATCGAACCTGTGCGATTCGAACGTAGTAGGTGACGTGAAATCCCCATGACAGAGACCCGGACGGTTAGAACGAGCGGGCCCTGGAGCATGTACCGAAATGAGGCCGAGTACCTAGGGGCACACCGGGACGAATCGGCGCATTTAGCTGATGCAACTGGATTCGAATCGGAGCGTAGTAAGTGACAGGTGAAATGAAGAAATGGCCTACGTGAGCCAGCTTGTGGCAGAGGCACGAGTCGTTGTGCCGTAAGATACGACTGGCAACGATATGACTGCGGAACACGACAAACAAGATTATACAACCAGCTACTAACATTGTATTACAAGCAATATCTACCGAACGACGCCCGTGAAATGAAGGGCGTATGCGGACATGTGCGTTTTGAGTGATAACAACCCGGTATCATCACGAACGATATGACATTTTCAGGGTTTTACGACACTCAAACAAAATAGAAATGAAGGTCAAACGAGTCCCCTACCTGCGGCAGTCGAGCCAGCGAGATTGTACAAAACCGGACAGAACACGAGAACTACGAGACTTCCTAGAAGGGAGACGTTTGTCCGAATGGTAATCAATGGTGATCAACACGAGCTGTCGGCCTAGTGACGTGGTATTGCGCACCGGAAACCAACAACTACCACAGGCGAACGGGCTGGTTAAATACCCCCCGGGCTCCTCCCATAAATTCAGGCCACCATACTGGCCTTCTTACATATATATATGAAGACTACATACACACCTCATATTTAAGTACCAAGAGATGCATGCGTCAACCTACCAACATGCAACAATACACCTGGAATAGGCAAAGGGGGTGCAAAAAGCAAGGTAATCCCACTAAGAAATTATTGTTGAAAATAATAAGAAAATGATGTATAATTTTTATATGTCAGCGTCATCTCATTTCTATCAGTTAAGTCTGCATTTCATAAAAAACAGAAATTTTACTATTTTCTTCACTCTATATAAAATGACGAGAGTTAGCCTGACTGAATCTTTGTACAAAAAAGAGGCAAAAAAAAAAAAAGGAAAGAATTGTTAACATTGAACTGTCGAACGTCTTTTACAGACTGGAGTGCACAGAATAAATTATCGGTCATTAGTTCTCCTGTATGGCATCTGTGTGGCTGGCAGCGTTTTTCTATGTAGGTTATACCGCTGTGCCTGTGATGTGTCTGTCACCGGGTTATTGTTTGATAGAGAAAGGGTGCCGTGAGACTCAATGTCTCAAAGGAATCCATTAATGGCTCCGCGTTATCTCGATTAAGATTCCACAGGACTTGCGAGGGGCAGCATTTAAATTCACGGTGGCGTGACAGGTCTTCGCGGGAGCGTGGCAGGATGCAGATGAGGTGGTGGCCTGAGGGTGAGCTAGTGTTGGCCCCGGGGCTCTGGGACACAATTGGCGCACATTCCAGGCAGAAATGTTAGCAGGATACTTAACAATGTCTGAGATGGGCTGCCTTAGGCGCTGACATAGTACAATGCACTTCTGGGTCTAATCCGGCAGGGAAAATATCTACTTGTAGGATTAATATAGCGTTCCGATGGCACCTCTACAGTTTCTCCGGATCTTGTTGTACAGGTTTTCTCATACGTTGTGGTTCTCGGTAGAGAATATCTCTATATACAAATTTGTCTTGACTGATTCATAAACCCAGCAGTGGGGCATTTTTTTTTTTTGCAGACTGACAAAAAAAAAGAGCCTATATTAGTACTAGTGTAGTACCACCAAGCATGGTGAAAATGACAAATAAAAAAATAAGTCAAAGTCTACCTAAACCTAAACATCAAGAAAACCAAAAAAGTCCATAGATGTGGTGGCTGCATTAGGACTTTTTATTTTATTTTCACCCAGTGATCCCACCAGTAACACAGTTCCTGTCCTAGGGTGACAACGTTCACTGTACGGTATCTATGGATCTATGGGCAGCGTTGTCATCCAGGTTTGAACCAGTGACAGAATTATAGGGTTCACCAAGATCGCCATGGTAACCGGGCCCCTTGCTGCAGGGGGCCCTTGAGGGCCCCCTGTACTCTTCGATAGGGGGGGAGGCTGAGAGGAGCTCCCCGATCATCAGCCGTGTGTGCTCTTTGTCTCCCCCTACAGTGCAGTACCCGGCAGGAAGAGCCAAGGTAAATGTCTGCCTTTTTTTTTTCATAAGACTATCTACTGTATTTGTTTATATGTGTGTGCACGCATGTATGTATGTATGTGTGTGTGAGCATGCATGTATGTGTGTGTGTGAGCATGCTTGTATGTGTTTGTGTGAGCATGTATGTGTGAGCATGTGTGTGTGTGTGAGCATGCTTGTATGTGTGTGTGTGTGTGTGTGTGCATGCATGTATGTGTATGTGTGAGCATGCTTGTATGTGTATGTGTGAGCATGCATGTTTGTGTGTGTGAGCATGTTTGTATGTGTGTGTGTGTGTGTCTGTGAGCATGCTTGTATGTGTGTGTGTGCGTGTGAGCATGCTTGTGTGTGTGCGTGTGAGCATGCTTGTATGTGTGTGTGTGAGCATGCTTGTATGTGTGTGTGTGAGCATGCTTGTGTGTGTGTGTGTGTGTGTGAGCATGCTTGTATGTGTGTGTGTGTGAGCATGCTTGTGTGTGTGTGTGAGAGCATGCTTGTATGTGTGTGTGTGAGCATGCTTGTATGTGTGTGTGTGTGAGCATGCTTGTGTGTGTGTGTGTGTGTGTGAGCATGCTTGTATGTGTGTGTGTGTGAGCATGCTTGTATGTGTGTGTGTGAGCATGCTTGTATGTGTGTGTGTGTGAGCATGCTTGTGTGTGTGTGTGTGTGAGCATGCTTGTATGTGTGTGTGTGAGCATGCGTGTGTGTGTGTGTGTGTGTGTGTGTGTGTGAGCATGCTTGTGTGTGTGTGAGTATGCTTGTATGTGTGTGTGAGCATGCTTGTATGTGTGTGTGTGTGTGAGCATGCGTGTGTGTGAGCATGCTTGTGTGTGTGTGTGTGTGTGTGTGTGTGTGTGTGTGAGCATGCGTGTGTGTGAGCATGCTTGTATGTGTGTGTGTGTGTGTGTGTGTGTGTGTGTGTGTGTGAGCATGCATGTATGTGTGTGTGTGTGTGAGCATGCATTTTGTGTGTGTATGTGTGTGTGAGCATGCATTTCTGTGTGTATGTGTGTGTGAGCATGCATGTGTGTGTGTGTGCGTGTGAGCATGTGTGTGTGTGTGTGTGAGCATGTTTGTATGTGTGTGTGCGTGTGTGAGCATGCTTGTGTGTGTGTGAGCATGCTTGTATGTATGTGTGTGTGTGTGTGTGTGTGTGTGTGTGTGTGTGAGCATGCTTGTATGAGTGTGTGTGTGTGTTCATATATGTATGTGTATGTATGCATGTGAGTGTGCATGTATGCATATGTATTTATGTGAATGTGCATGTGTTTATCAGTGGCGGTGCATTCAAAAGGGCGCACAGGTACCGCCCCCTCTCTCCAACCACCCCCGCTATGACCAATGGATAGATTTATGCATAGCATAGCATGAATAATGGGATTTTTATATACAGCTTACCTGTAAAATCCTTTTCTTGAGAGTACATCACGGGACACAGGAGCTTCATTACATAGTGGGTTATATAGGCACCTCTGGTGATTGGACACTGGTTGACCCTAATTAAAGAGAATTCCTCCCCTATATAACCCCTCCCATTTGGGAGGCACCTCAGTTTTGTAGCAAAGCAATAAGAAACCACGTAAAACCCAAGAGGGGCGGGAGCCCTGTGTCCCGTGATGTACTCTCAAGAAAAGGATTTTACAGGTAAGCTGTATATAAAAATCCCATTTTCTTGATCATACATCACGGGACACAGGAGCTTCATTACATAGTGGGATGTCCCATAGCAATGCTCCGGTTGAGGGGAGGGAGACATAGATCATAAATATAGACCGCCAGGGACCTGAGGACCTAAACTGCAGCCTGCAGTACACTGCGCCCGAAGGCGATATCCTCTTGCTCTCTGACATCCACCTGATAGAATCTGGTGAATGTGTGGACTGATGACCAAGTCGCAGCCTTACAGATCTGAGCCAGGGAGGCCTGGTGATGCACTGCCCAAGAAGCACTGACAGCCCTAGTAGAGTGCGCTCTCACCTGAAAAGGAGGAATCTTCCCCTTTAAGCTATAGGCCTGAGAAATAACTTGTCTGATCCACCTTGAGAGAGTGGACTTTGACGCTGCCTGACCCCTCTTAGGGCCTTCTGGCAGAATAAATAAACAGTCAGTCCTTCTTATCTGAGCAGTTGCTTGAAGATAAAGACTGATTGCTCTAACCACATCTAAAGTGTGTAAGGATTCTTCCTCTGTGGACTGAGGATTTGGAAAAAAGGATGGTAGGATTATATCCTGATTCAGATGAAAACCTGAAACCACCTTAGGTAGAAAGGACCTGTTGGGACGCATAACCACCCGGTCCTTATGGATAATTAAATAGGGCTCTTTACAGGAAAGAGCTGCCAATTCTGATACCCTTCTAGCAGTGGATCTGGCTACCAGGAACACCAGCTTCTTTGTCAAGAGAGCTAAAGAAGCCAGATGCAAAGTTTCAAATGGTTGGGCTTCTAAGGCCGAGAGAACCAAATTCAGATCCCATGGGCATACCGGAGGTCTGACTGGCGGTTTTATCCGCATAGCCCCCTGGATAAAGGCCCGTACTAGGGAATGTGATGCAAGCGGCCTTTGAAGAAAAGACCGACAGGGCCGAAATCTGCACTTTAATGGTGCTTATGGCCAAATTCATTTCAAGGCCTGATTGGAGAAAGGCCAAGATTCTGCTAATGACATACCTTCTGGGATGCCATCTCCTGGGTTCACACCAGGAAACATATGCCCTCCAGATCTTGTAATAGATACGCCTGGAGGCCGACTTTCTGGCATTGACCAGAGTGGAAAGGACTGGCCCCGAAAGACCACGGTCTCTCAGAATGTGGGTCTCAGCAGCCAGACCGTCAAATTCAGACTGCGTAAAGCAGGATGGCAAATTGGACCCTGTGAGAGAAGATCTGGCCGGAGAGGGAGGGTCCATGGCCTGCCCACTGCCAACTTCATGATTTCTGCGAACCATGGTCGCCTGGGCCAAGCCGAGGCCACTAGAAGGACCGACTTTACCTCCCTCTTGACCCTTCCCAGGAACCGCGATAGCAGCGGGCTCGGGGGGAAGGCATAGATCAGATTGTACTGATCCCAGGGAACCGTCAGAGCATCTGACCCCTGAGCAAGTGCATCTCTTGTCCTTGACACAAAGTTGTCCAGTTTCGTGTTGAATCTGGACGCAAACAGATCCACGTCTGGAGTGCCCCACTTGTAACATATGTCTCGAAACACATCGGGGTGCAGAGCCCATTCTCCTGGGCACAACTGCTGGCGGCTGAGATAATCCGCCTGCCAATTCTCCACTCCTGGGATGAAGACTGCAGAGAGGCACGGAACATGCTCTTCTGCCCAGACAAGTATGCGATTCACCTCCTTTTGGGCCACCAGACTTCTGGTACCGCCCTGGTGATTGATATAAGCCACTGCGGTGGCATTGTCGGACTGAATCCGAACTGGGAAGCCTCGCAGTCTGTGAGACCACTCTCTGAGTGCCATGTAAACTGCCCGAATCTCCAGGATATTTATGGGCAGCAGACTTTCGGTCGCAGACCATTTTCCCTGCGAGCATGTTCCCTCTAATACGGCTCCCCAGCCTGTCAGGCTGGCATCCGTTGTGACAATCCTCCATGAGAGGGGAAGAAAAGTTTTGCCTTTCAGCAAATTACTGGTTTGTAAACACCAGACAAGACTCTTGCGTGCCCGGGGGGATAAACGCATAGGAAGATCCAGGGATTGGGGCTTCCTGTTCCAAATCGCAAGGATGCATCTTTGCAGGGGCCTTGAGTGGAACTGGGCAAATGGGACGGCCTCGAATGAGGCGACCATCTTTCCCAACAGTCTCATACATAGGCGAATAGAGGAAGATCTTCTGCCCAGAATCAGGCGCACCAGATCTCCAATGGCCAAGGCCTTTGGCCCTGGAAGGAACACCCTGCCCTGAGCGGTGTCGATAATGAGACCCAGGTAATCCAACCTGGTGGTCGGTTGCAAAGACGACTTTTCTAGGTTCATAATCCAACCTAGGCGGCCCAGATGTTCTAGCGTTTTGGTGACGCTGCGACTTAGGCTCGTTGTAGTTCTCTCTACGAGAAGCAAATCGTCTAGGTAAGCCATGACGGCTATGCCCTGAACTCTTAAGATTGCTAAGAGAGGGTCTAGAATCTTCGTGAAGACTCGGGGGGCCGTAGCTAGGCCGAACGGCAGGGCCACAAACTGAAAATGGCGCTGCTCTACCGCGAACCTTAGAAACTTCTGGTGTGCGGGAAATATTGGCACATGGAGATATGCATCTTTGATATCTATTGATGCCATGAATTCTCCTCCCTGCAGGGAGGAAACCACAGTGCGTATTGACTGCATCCGGAAGGTCTGGATGTGTAGAAACCGGTTTAAGTCTCTCAGATCCAAGATAGGTCTGACACTTCCGTTTGGTTTTGGAACGGTGAAGAGATTCGAATAAAAACCTGAACCCTGATCTTTCGGGCTCACTTCTACTATCACACCCTGGGATAGTAACTGATCTAAGGCCAGGAATAGCGGTTTCCACTTTATCGGATCCTTGGGGATCCTTGACCTTAGAAAACGAGAGGGTGGAATCTTCTGAAACTCTAGCCTGTAGCCCAGAGATACTGAAGAGATCACCCATTTGTCCTGAATCTCCTCCCGCCAGGCGCCTGCAAACTGCAGGAGCCTTCCCCCCACTCGCCGAGCGGGGGCGCCCCTTCACAAGGAGGTCTTGGAGGTCTGCTTGGCAGGCTTCCGCCCCCAAGTCTTTTTCTGTCCCTGGGCTCGGCCCTGAGGCTTTCTAGCAGCGGAGGGCTGGGAAGGCCGTCGCCACTGTTTAGAGCTTGACGCTTCGGGAGAAAGAGTACGCCTGAATGAAGGACGTTTACTCTTTTTGACTGGAAGGAGTGTAGATTTACCTCCTGAAATATTTTGGACGAATTTATCTAATTCTTCTCCAAACAAACGCTCCCCTTTAAATGGGAACCCAGCCAAATGCTTCTTGCATGACATTTCAGCAGCCCAATTTTTTAGCCATAGAGCCCTACGCATGTGTACCAACATGAGGGATAAACGTGATGCTTGTTGGACAGAATCCAAAATCGCATCAATTATGAAACATAAGATGTGAGGCATCTCTGCATATTTCTCTACTTCCTCGCTGGGGAGGAGTTCAAACATTTGTTTGACCTGTTCCTTAAGGAACTGACACAACCCCACGGCTGCTACTGTAGGTTGCACCACAGCGCCGGCCATGGAAAAGGAGGCTTTTAACAAGGTTTCCAGCCTTTTGTCAGCTGGATCCTTAAATACCTGCGCATTATCCAAAGGACAATTTAGGTTCTTATTCACACAAGAGATAGCCGCATCGATAGATGGGGCCCCCCATTTCTTGGTGAAACTTTCCTCCACGGGATAATACATGGAAAACCTCTTGGGAGGAGTAAACAGTTTATCGGGATGTCCCCAGTCCTCATACATCAAGTCACCCATTAAAGGATGAATTGGGAAGGAACAAGCAGTCTGTGGGGCTTTCCTGACTCCCAGGGAAGAGACAGAGGATGTAGCGACTTCAGCAGCCGGCATTCTGAATGTGGTACGCACCAATTCAGTATAATACTGCACCTGCTTTCTGAGTGCCTGGGAGGAGGGGACTAACTCCTCTTCCTCTGACTCATCCGACTGCTCATGATCCCTATCCAAAGATAGGGATCTCTCCTCATTTTCAGAGCAACTGTCTGAGAGAGGGATTTCAGCAGAGGGAGGGGATCTACCCCTTTTTCTGCTATCTTTTAGGGAAGCAGAAATAAAATTCATTATCCTCCCTTCAAAACTCTCCAATGTAGCCCTAAGGGAGTCCTCAGTGACATAGACCGGGGCTGCGACATTAGGAGAGGCTGCAAAGCCTGAAAGGGGCACTGACTCGTCTTGAGATGCAGGCTCCACTCTTGCAGAGGGGGATGGTAATTTGCATGCACCTTTGGAACTCTGGACCTAGGCGGTGATTTGCCAGTGCTTTTGTTACCTGCCCCTGAAACCCTCTTACGAGGAGACATAGTACTGAGCTACAAAGCAGAGGTACTAATACAAATGCAATCACTTGTTGTGCTTAAAGTCTCACAATAAATCAATATAAGCTTAACTGCACAACCTGATGCTGAGTAGGTGTCTTAAGGTTCGCCTGGATCCAATCCCACGGATGCTTACAGCCCACAGCTCCTGTGTCTCACCTTACAGTCCCCTGACGCTCTGGGCTTTTTAAAACGGCCGTTTGGCGCCTGCACTACAGCATTGAGCACCTAATTGTGCACAGCTGGCAACCACACCCCCCCCCCCTCCTCCATTAGGCCGGGAGCGCGCGTGCACGAGGACCGCGGGATCCGGGGGGGAGGAGAACCCAAAGGGAGCAACGTGGGACCCCCTGATCTGCGTGGGACCCCTTTTTTACCTTTACTGTGGCAGGAACTGTAAGGAGATGTGAGTAGCTGGGAGAACCAGGCATTCACTGAGCGTGTTTGTATTGAAAGGCATGTAAGTATGCATCAGGCTGCTCTTACTCCCTCAAGTGGTGGAAACCAGGTAAGACATACAACTACTCACAATGAAGAAATCCATTCATATATTAAATATATAGGATGACTTCCCTTACCTGTTCCCCGCCACAGGAATTGCTGATTTCAGACCAATTCCAGCCTTCACCCATCACGGCGGGTATTGTTAGCCAACCTTCAGGCGTATCTGGGGTTCTTACGAAAAGATCCTCCTACCTGGGCCTTGTAAAAAGCTCTGCCAGAAACTTACGGGCGCCCTGAGTAAACAGTACCCCAAGTCTGGTTGTCCCAGAGCCCAGTCTTCCAATGGAGAGGACTTACAGGCAGAACCTCGTTTCTTCGGCAGACGAGGCCCGGGTACCATACCATCTTGGGAGTCAAATATCGGCCCGTGGTATGGATCCGGTTTGTTATAGCCCTTCGGCCCTCGCTGGGACCCGCATAGAGCTAAGTTTTACGTGACCATCGACCAGACACTGGCGAAAAAACTGAGGTGCCTCCCAAATGGGAGGGGTTATATAGGGGAGGAATTCTCTTTAATTAGGGTCAACCAGTGTCCAATCACCAGAGGTGCCTATATAACCCACTATGTAATGAAGCTCCTGTGTCCCGTGATGTATGATCAAGAAATTAATATATGTGTGTGCACGCATGTGTGTGTGTGTGAGCATGCATGTATGTGTGTGTGTGAGCATGCTTGTATGTGTTTGTGTGAGCATGTATGTGTGAGCATGTGTGTGTGTGCAGAGGCGGCTCTCTAATTAGGCAGTTTAGGCGTTTGCCTAAGGCCTCGCAATCCGAGGGGCCTCGCAAAAGCCTAATTTGCCCATAGCTCAACATCCCTGGGATCATCACGCAACTTGTACCATGTCCCAATCTGGAGTGCTGGCAAATCAGAGTCCCGGAATGCCCGCGGGATGCCTTGGTTCCCATGAGCAGCGCTTTGTATGACAGCCGAAAAGTGCCATCTCTCCCTGGCTGACATTCACATACGGAGCTCTGCGCGCTGACCCCGCCCCCTCCTCCACCTGCTGTGATGTTTTCCTGGACACAGAGGAGGAGGCGGGGAGGAAGGACAGCCACGCAGTTCTGCCGGGACAGCGCTGATCTGAGGTCTTTTTTAATAGACTAAAAGTGAGACTTACGGGGATTTGTTTGTATATCCACTTTGAGAGGATATATGGGCACTTTAGGATTGTAGAAGACTTGGTGCTACAAGGGAGGATGGATATGAAATCCACTCCCCCCACCCCCCAGCACAAGTCTTTCCCCTTCCCAAGGAACCACCCCCTGCAAGTGTTCGATGGATGCTGCAGCAAAGTGAGTTTGCTTGTCATTACCAGTCTCTGACCATCTCCTGTTTGTATCCCTGCAACCTCTGACCATCTCCTGATTCTATGTCTGCAACCTCTGACCATCTCCCGTTTTTATCTCTGCAACCTCTGACCATCTACTGCTTTTACCTCTGCAATCTCCGACCGTCTCCTGTTTGTATCTCTGCAACCTCTGACCATCTCCTGTTTTTATCTCTGCAACCTCTGACCATCTCCCGTTTTTATCTCTGCAACCTCTGACCATCTCCTGTTTTTACCTCTGCAATCTCCGACCGTCTCCTGTTTGTATCTCTGCAATCTCTGACCATCTCCTGTTTGTATCTCTGCAATCTCTGGCCATCTCCCATTTGTATCTCTGCAATCTCTGACCATCTCCCGTTTTTATCTCTGCAACCTCTGACCATCTACTGTTTTAATCTCTGCAACCTCTGACCATCTCCTGTTTTTATCTCTGCAACCTCTGACCATCTCCTGTTTTTATCTCTGCAACCTCTGACCATCTCCTGTTTTTATCTCTGCAACCTCTGACCATCTCCTGTTTTTATCTCTGCAACCTCTGACCATCCCCTGTTTTTATCTCTGCGCCCTCTGACCATCTCCTGTTTTTATCTCTGCGCCCTCTGACCCTCTCCTGTTTTTATCTCTGCGACCTCTGACCATCTCCTGTTTTTATCTCTGCGACCTCTGACCATCTCCTGTTTTTATCTCTGTGACCTCTGACCATCTCCTGTTTTTATCTCTGCGACCTCTGACCATCTCCTGTTTTTATCTCTGCGACCTCTGACCATCTCCTGTTTTTAGCTCTGCGACCTCTGACCATCTCCTGTTTTTATCTCTGCTACCTCTGACCATCTACTGTTTTTATCTCTGCAATCTCTGAGCATCTCCTGTTTTTATCCCTGCAATCTCTGACCGTCTCCTGTTTCTATGTCTGCAACCTCTGACCATCTCCTGTTTTTATCTCTGCAATCTCTGACCGTCTCCTTTTTTATCTCTGAAATCTCTGGCCGTCTCCTGTTTTTATGTGTGCAGTCTCTGACCATCTCCTGTATCATGCCTGCATTCTCTGACCATCTCCTGCTTTTATCTCTACAATCTCTGACCGTCTCCTGTTTTTATCTCTGCAATCTCTGCCCGTCTCCTGTTTTTATGTGTGCAGTCTCTGACCATCTCCTGTATCATGCCTGCATTCTCTGACCATCTCCTGCATCATGCCTGCATTCTCTGACCATCTCCTGCATCATGTCTGCAGTCTCTGACCATCTCTTGTATCATGTCTGCAGTCTCTGACCATCTCTTGTATCATGTCCGAAGTTTCTGACCATCTATTGTATAATTTCTGCAATCTCTGACCATCTCTTGTATCATGTATGCAGTCTCTGACCATCTCTGGTATCATGTCTTCAGTCTCTGACCATCTCTTGTAACATGTTTGCAGTCTGACCATCTCTTGTATCATTTCCACAGTCTCTGACCATCTCGTGTACCATGTCTTCAGTCTCTGAACATCTCTTGTATCATATCTTCAGTCTCTGACCATCTCTTGTATAAAGTCTGCAGTCTCTGACCATTTTTGTATCAAGTCCGCAGTCTCTGACCATCTTTTGTATCAAGTCTGCAGTCTCTGACCATGTCTTGCATCATGTCTGCAGTCTCTGACCATCTCTTGCATCATGTCTGCAGTCTCTGACCATCTCTTGCATCATGTCTGCAGTCTCTGACCATCTCTTGTATCATGTCTGAAGTTTCTGACCATCTCTTGTATCATGTCTGCAGTCTCTGACCATCTATGTGCGCAGCCTCTGACCATCTCTTGTATCATGTCTGCAGTCTCTGACCATCTCTTGTATCATGTCTGCAGTCTCTGACCATCTCTTGTATCGTGTGCAGTCTCTGACCATCTCTTGTATCATGTCTGCAGTCTCTGACCATCTCTTGCATCATGTCTGCAGTCTCTGACCATCTCTTGCATCATGTCTGCAGTTTCTGGCCATCTCTTGCATCATGTCTGCAGTCTCTGACCATCTCTTGTATCATGTCCGAAGTTTCTGATCATCTCTTGTATCATGTCTACAGTCTCTGACCATCTATGTGTGCAGTCTCTGACCATCTCTTTTATCATGTCTGCAGTCTCTGACCATCTCTTGTATCGTGTGCAGTCTCTGACCATCTCTTGTATCATGTCTGCAGTCTCTGACCATCTCTTGTATCATATTTGCAGTCTCTGACCATCTCTTGTATCATGTCTGCAGTCTGACCATCTCTTGTATCATATTTGCAGTCTCTGACCATCTCTTGTATCATGTCCGAAGTTTCTGACCATCTATTGTATAATTTCTGCAATCTCTGACCATCTCTTGTATCATGTATGCAGTCTCTGACCATCTCTGGTATCATGTCTTCAGTCTCTGACCATCTCTTGTAACATGTTTGCAGTCTGACCATCTCTTGTATCATTTCCACAGTCTCTGACCATCTCGTGTACCATGTCTTCAGTCTCTGAACATCTCTTGTATCATATCTTCAGTCTCTGACCATCTCTTGTATAAAGTCTGCAGTCTCTGACCATTTTTGTATCAAGTCCGCAGTCTCTGACCATCTTTTGTATCAAGTCTGCAGTCTCTGACCATCTCTTGCATCATGTCTGCAGTCTCTGACCATCTCTTGCATCATGTCTGCAGTTTCTGGCCATCTCTTGCATCATGTCTGCAGTCTCTGAGCATCTCTTGTATCATGTCCGAAGTTTCTGATCATCTCTTGTATCATGTCTACAGTCTCTGACCATCTATGTGTGCAGTCTCTGACCATCTCTTTTATCATGTCTGCAGTCTCTGACCATCTCTTGTATCGTGTGCAGTCTCTGACCATCTCTTGTATCATGTCTGCAGTCTCTGACCATCTCTTGTATCATATTTGCAGTCTCTGACCATCTCTTGTATCATGTCTGCAGTCTGACCATCTCTTGTATCATATTTGCAGTCTCTGACCATCTCTTGTAGCATGTCCGAAGTTTCTGATCATCTATTGTATAATTTCTGCAGTCTCTGATCATCTCTTGTATCATGTCTGCAGTCTCTGACCATCTCTTGTATCATGTGTGCAGTCTCTGACCATCTCTTGTATCATGTGTGCAGTCTCTGACCATCTCTTGTATCATGTGTGCAGTCTCTGACCATCTCTTGTATCATGTCCGCAGTTTCTGACCATCTCTTGTATCATGTCCGCAGTTTCTGACCATCTCTTGTATCATGTCTGCAGTCTCTGACCATCTCTTGTATCTTGTCCACAGTTTCTGACCACCTATTGTATAATTTCTGCAGTCTCTGACCATCTCTTGAATCATGTCTGCACAGTCTCTGACCATCTTCTTTATTGTGCATTCTGCAGAGGAGTCAAGAGCTGGAGTGCTGCTAGGATGGGGGTCACAAGAGGAGTTTGACTTGTGTAGACTGTGTAGAGGATAATAAAGGATGAAACTAGAGCCACCAAGCCGGAGCCCAGAGAGGACCGTCTGGCTGAGCCCTGCACCGGTGAACCTGAGAGGACGTCAGTGACAGGATAGTCTGATGAGGGTCAGTGATGTAAGGTGGAGTGAATACAGTAAGGTAAGGAGGCACTGATATAAAGGTTCCCCCTTATATTAGTAACCTCCCCTTCACCTTAGTGTATTAACTCTGTGGTCTGTGGTCACCAGTGTATCCCCCACATTGGCGTTCTCATTTTAAATGCAAGTTGGAACTCCAGGGACCCTGATAAAAAGGGGAACTCTGATGTAAATGGAAATGCTGTTCACTCTGATATAAGGTGATCTCTGGTCACCAGAGCCCACCGTACTTTAAAGTTCCCCCTTACTCCAGTCTGCAGCATTCCCCTTACATCAAATTTCCCCTTGCACTGTAAGGGGGAATCTTGTTGCAGACTCTGATGTAAGGCGGAACTCTGTGCAGGGTTATATTAACCTGAGCTTCATGTGAATAAAGAAATATGATTTTTGACTTTTATTCTACTACTACACATTACTAGTAGCAGCTGCGCAAATTGTATTTATATTTGTGTGCATGTAATATATATATATATATGTTTAATGATTTTGCTAGAGAAAATTCTAGAAACTGTGAAATTATAGCTCATAGTGTTTAAGGCTCTTATTATATACAATCTATACAGTTAATTTTTATTGCTTGAATTATTTTTCCCATTATGGGTGTGAGTGGGGCCTCATGTCAAGGTTTTGCCTAAGGCCTCACAAAGTTTAGAGCCGCCTCTGTGTGTGTGCATGCATGTATGTGTATGTGTGAGCATGCTTGTATGTGTATGTGTGAGCATGCATGTTTGTGTGTGTGTGAGCATGCTTGTATGTGTGTGTGTGTGTGTGTGAGCATGCTTGTATGTGTGTGTGTGTGTGAGCATGCTTGTATGTGTGTGTGTGAGCATGCTTGTATGTGTGTGTGTGAGCATGCTTGTATGTGTGTGTGTGTGAGCATGCTTGTATGTGTGTGTGTGTGAGCATGCTTGTGTGTGTGTGTGTGTGTGTGAGCATGCTTGTATGTGTTTGTGTGAGCATGTATGTGTGAGCATGTGTGTGTGAGCATGCTTGTATGTATGTGTGTGTGTGTGTATGCATGTATGTGTATGTGTGAGCATGCTTGTATGTGTATGTGTGAGCATGCTTGTATGTGTGTGTGTGTGTGTGTGTGTGTGAGCATGCTTGTATGTGTGTGTGTGTGTGTGTGTGTGAGCATGCTTGTGTGTGTGTGTGTGTGAGCATGCTTGTATGTGTGTGTGTGAGCATGCTTGTATGTGTGTGTGTGTGAGCATGCTTGTGTGTGTGAGCATGCTTGTATGTGTGTGTGTGAGCATGCTTGTATGTGTGTGTGTGTGAGCATGCTTGTGTGTGTGTGTGAGCATGCTTGTATGTGTGTGTGTGTGTGTGTGAGCATGCTTGTATGTGTGTGTGTGAGCATGCGTGTGTGTGTGTGAGCATGCTTGTGTGTGTGTGTGTGAGCATGTGTGTGTGTGTGCATGCTTGTATGTGTGTGTGTGTGTGAGCATGCGTGTGTGTGTGTATGTGAGCATGCTTGTGTGTGAGCATGCTTGTATGTGTGTGTGTGAGCATGCATGTATGTGTGTGTGTGTGTGTGTGTGTGTGTGTGTGTGTGTGTGAGCATGCATGTATGTGTGTGTGTGTGTGTGTGAGCATGCATTTGTGTGTGTATGTGTGTGTGAGCATGCATGTGTGTGTGTGTGCGTGTGAGCATGTGTGTGTGTGTGTGCGTGTGTGAGCATGCTTGTGTGTGTGTGTGAGCATGCTTGTATGTATGTATGTGTGTGTGTGTGTGTGTGTGTGTGTGTGTGTGAGCATGCTTGTATGAGTGTGTGTGTGTTCATATATGTATGTGTATGTATGCATGTGAGTGTGCATGTATGCATATGTATTTATGTGAATGTGCATGTGTTTATCAGTGGCGGTGCATCCAAAAGGGCGCACAGGTACCACCCGCTCTCTTCAGCCACCCCCGCTATGACCAATGGATAGATTTATGCATAGCATAGCATGAATCTATCCATGGCCACCGCTGCCACCCCCATATTTAGGTGTCTGGTCCCTTTTGGGGTGCTGGGCACCTGAATTACAGCTGCCGGGGGTGTTTTTGCAGCAACCGATTAGAGCCATAGGCTCTACTAGGCTTAAAAATAGGTGAACTGCGAGCGCCATGCTTGACACTCACAGTCTACCCAGGTGTGTTAGAAAAGTGAATTAATATTCACTTTCCTAACACTGAACCGCCTCTCCACCAATCAGGTGTGCGGGTCTGTTACCCGTCACCTGATTGGCTGAAACGATAGGCGCAGCTATTGGACGCCTATCAGGAGGAGAGAACGGCAGATGAGGATGGCAGGAGATGCATGGAGGACCCCGCTCATGGCCGTTACCCGCTGCCCCACCAAGACAGGGTAAGTGGCAGGCAGACAGCGAGCGGGCGGTGGGGATTCACAGTGGCAACATTTGATGGGCACACGAACAGCATTTGATGTGCACAGTGGCGCCATTTGATGGCCACAGTGGCAGAGCTTGATGGGCACAGTGGCAGCGTTTGATGGGTACACTGGAAGCATTTAATGGGCACACTGGCAGCATTTGATGGGCACACTGGTGGCATTTGATGAGCACAGCGACAGAGTTTGATGGCACAGCGGCAGAGTTTGATGGGCACAGTGGTGACATTTGATGGCACAGTGGTGGCGTTTGATGGTACAATGACTGCAATTGATGGGCACAGTGGCTGTAATTGATGTTTTTTTCTGAATTTTTCAGTTTGCTTGCGCCCCCCCTAAAAATGTTGAGCACCAGTACACATATATATATATATATATATATATATATATATATATATATATATATATATATATATATATATATATATATATATTTTTTTTTTTTTATATATATATATATATATATATATATATATATATATATATATATATATATATATATTTATATGTGTGTGTGTGTGTTTACATGTATGTATGCACATTTTATGTAAAATGCTGTTTCTCCGAAAAGCATTCCATGCTCAGATCGCATTTCAGAGGCATTTGACAGCTGGTAGAGAGGCAATATGTTGCCTACTGACCACCTGTTTTAACCCCTTAAATGCATTGTCACTATGCTGCAACTGCATGCAATGCACACAGTTGCAGGGGGGTTGGAGTGCAGCCCCATTCACCTAGGGATGTACTTCAAGGGTGCCCTGACTGGAAAAAGATTGTGAAACACCGACATAGAGGAACCGATCTCTCCATTTTCCTCCTGCAGCCGCTGAATGCCTGTGGGTGGGAGAGGAAGAGAAGCGGGGGGGAAATGGAGAAATTGGTTCCTTTATATGCGGCCACCCACTTGGGACCGGGCCCTGGTGTTCCACCATCAGGCTCGGAGAAAAGAGCCCTGTCCGGTGGTCGGGTGGGGGGGGCCCTCCATGGTTTCTTGCATCGGGGCCCTGAAGGTTCTAGTTACGCCACTGGTTTGAACTACAACAATCCTCCACTAATAGGTGTCCACAAAACCTGGTAAACCTTTATCAGGGCTGGAGAAGCATAAAGTGCCAGAGTTTGGACTGCAGTAAAAAATAGGCAAACTACCAATTTTATAGGTGCAAGAAAGGAAGAAAGGCTGGTGCCATGGAAATCTGCTAAAACACTGTTTTATTAATGCAGATGAAGCACAGTAAAAAAAAAAGCCAACGTGTTTCGGCCATCAAGCCTCAGTCATGGAGCCATGACTAAGGCCTGATGGCTGAAACGCTTTGGCTTTTTTGACTGTGGTTCATCTGCATTACTAAAACAATGTTTTAGCGGATTTCCATGGCACCAGCCTTTCTTCCTTTTTTGCACAGATTACACATGGAGATTTGCAGAGACTTCCCAGGCTCAGTGCTGTGTTCATGAGGCTGACCAGGTATTTACACAGGAGGTAGTTGCTCGATGCACTTGTTCCAACAATTTAATAGGGGTTGCGTGATGCCTGCTTCAACAACCACAAGAGATATGAATCCACTTGATTGCTTTTTCAATCTCTGGTATTTCCTTCTAAAAGTAGCAGTGACATCATCACTGTGCTGTACAAAGCCTGTGCAGGGAGCAGAGCAGTGGGAGGGACTCAGCACCTCCATCCACTACAGGTTGCCTGTAGAAAACGACATGAGGGGGGCGGAGACAAGACCAGTCACCCTGCACAAGGACAGAGAGAGAAGAGCTGTGGGGGGGACCCAGCAAACTCCACCCACCACAGGCTGCCTGTAGATAACTACAGGAGGTGGGCGGAGACAAGACCGGTCACCCTTCTCAAGGAGATAGAGCAGCAGTGAGCGGTTTTTATTACAGGAAGGAAAAGTCTCACACTGGATTACTTCACAGATCTGGAAGAAATACACAAAGCACACTGAGGTTCAAGACAAATACTCATGACAAATGCATTTAGACAATGTTGTAGGGCAGCTTTAATTGTGGCTCTCTAATCCTAAGGGTTCCTTCTGATTAGATAGCTGCCTACAGATCTCCACAAACCACTATCAGAGTATTCACTACCAGTATAACCTTATTTTTTTTTTTTTTAAGTACTCTTTATTTTGGTTTTCGCAAACATTTTACATACAAAAACATGAAAAGATAATAGAAAAATGGAGCCCCTAAGGGCAGTAATCATAATGCACATGAGCAGATTAGTGACGACAAAGAACAAATTTGTATACTTGACAGTGTGAAACTGTCCGTACTCCATTGTACCCACAGAATAAGGGGGCTGTGCTGCAAATTGTCGGAACTATCAGCAACTCAGGGCCCATGTTCAAGACAAAGAGGAGAGAAGTAAATATGGGAAGACAGTGAGAAGAAGGGGTAAGGAGGGAAAGGAAGGAGGGGGTTGAGAACAAGTCAAATAGCACTCCAACTTAAAGAGCATCTTCTGTAAACCAGAAGGATCCATTGATCACAACAAGTCCACTCTAATCCTCAGCAGGTTAAACCACGGAACAGAAAAGAGGAACATTATGGGGGTTACCTCCATGTGTTGGATTGATATCCACCAGGATGCTTAATTAGAAGCATCTAATAACCCTCAAACACCTTGAGAAGTGCCAGAAACAATTAAGGCGTCAATTACATTGGGGGTGGAGTGGGCTCAGGGGCATCAGGCTAGGAGCCCAGCAGAACAGTGGTGGTGTAATGTATCCAGGTGGCCCAGATGCTATAGAACATTTCTTAGCAGTCCTTACATGTCGCCATCAACTCCTCCAAGTAGATCCACTCTGCCCGCCCAGGTGTATAGGCCATCTTCCAATGAACAGGGATCAAACGCCTCGCCACATTTAAGAGATGAGGCAAGACCAAATTATGATGATGGCTGAAAGGAATGGAGGGCCTAGGAAGTAGGAATTCTAATGCTGCGTACACAAGGTCGAACTGTTTGACGTACTTAGTCCGTCATACAATCCGACGGACAATCCGTCGTACTTTCCACTGAACGGACTTGACCACACACGGATACCCAAACAGTCCGACCAAAGCTTGCGCGATGACGTGTACAGCACGTACGACGGGACTAGAAATAGGAAGTCCAAGACACAGCAAAGCCCTGTAAATCCTTTCTGGGCATGCGCCATTCTTAGTCCGTCGGACTAGCATACTGACGACCGTATTGTCCGCTGAAACCAAAGTACGACGGAAAGATTTTTGGAAAAACCGAAAATCTTAGTACTCCGGACTGCATGCTGAAAAAGTCCGCTGAAGCCCACACACGAGCGGATTGTCCGCTGAAATGTGTTTCAACGGACTAAGTACGTCAAACAGTTCGACCGTGTGTACGCGGCATAATGGGGAGTCCGGCATCTCATTGTCTAATATCAACTTGATCTGGGCTCTGATATCCTGCCAGTATAGTTGTAGCTTGGGGCATTCCCACCAAATATGAAGATAGGTTGCCCTGGTGTCCCTCAAGTCCATATCACCTAATTTGGTAGTGGAGTGCATCTGCTCCTTGCCGTAATATGTGGTCCTCTGTTGTCACATTAGAAATCCTACTCAGAGAAATGCATTCAGCCATTGCTTGAGTGCATGTAGGTGTATTTCAACCCCCTAGATTTTACTGGTCCTTTCCCAAAACAGTGCAGAGGCCACCATTCACACAGGCAGCAGTCCATTAACTCCAACTCACTGAACAGTCTAAGGATGTCTTTTTAAAGTTTATTACTTGCAGAATTTGGCACAGAAGAGGCTTGGGGTGGCATGGAATACTCCAGAAATGCTGGCTTATAACAGGAGGACACACTTCACTAGGTGAAACTTCTTTGAACAGTTTTTAAAGTGGTTGTATACCCACATTTTTTACTTTTACCTACAGGAAAGCCTATAATAAGGCTTACCTGTAGGTAAAAAAAATATCTCCTAAATCTGTACGGTTTAGGAGATATTCCCCTCGGTATGCGCTGCTGACTGCAGCGGCGCATGCGCACAAGGGGGTTCTCTCCGTGAAAATCCGGCAGCGCTCGTCCGGCCGGACTGCAATCTCCCGCGCGCATGCGCAGGAGTGACGATATCGCGGCTCTGGCCACTCACAGCGCCGGAGCCGCGATACCCGGAAGAGACGCCGAGGGAGCATGTCGGCTCCCTCGGCGTGGATCGGGCCAGATGTCGGGGCCTCGTTCTAAGGTAAGTATTTCATAATGAGCTAGTATGCGGTGCATACTAGCTCATTATGCCTTTTGCTTTGCAGGTTTAAAAAAAAAAAAAAAAAATGCGGGTTTACTACCGCTTTAAGTCAGAAAAGGGAAGGCCAAAACTGAAACCCTATAGAAGCATCTTAGAGAGAGCTACTCCTGGTGCCTGAAAAAGTAGAGCAGCACACAGTCAATAGGATCCTGAGCTCAGGTCAGTACTCACAATGTCCCAAGACAGCAACACACATTCCAGTTTCCACCAGGCACTACTCCAGACCAAGTTCTTGGTCTCAATAGAAATTAGGAATAGGCCTTTCAGTTGTGCTATAGCTGCGACCTTGATGAACATCAGCAGACTCCAACACGACTGCCTCAAATGGGCAGAAGCCCCTGAGGCTGGAAACTTCTCCAGCTGGACAAGAACGGGCCTGACCAGACTCCAGACTATTTATGTTCCCCCCGACCACCTACTGGGCACACCTCTCCAGGTATTGGCTGCAGCACAATACATATTGAAACTACCCATATGATTTAACTAGTCCCCCATGTCCTGAAAGCCTCCTGAGACCTGCTCCGAAGACTACACAGAAGCCAAAAACAAAATTTACCTATCAACCAGCAATTGGAGGGTGATACATCGGTAAGAAGTGACCGCAAAAGGAGATGCAGGAGATTGGCATCACCGAGATGGAACAAATGATTAAAAAAGGGGAAAACAAGTGTTTTATTAAAAAAAAAATAATATGGCACTTCTTTATGACACATAAATTAAATGATATTCGATTACGGCTTACAAAACACCTATAGAAATTTGGGATTCGTGCCCCCCAGGGAAAATTATTCTTATTTTTGCTAGGGAGCATCAGATTTTTAACTTGATCTCAGGACTGAGGTACCCTGTACTGTAAACGGCAAATGCCGGACTCCCAGCATTGAGAACACTTGTGTTGTAGCTTCTCCATGATTGTCAATCATTATGATGTAACTCACATGTCAAGGAAATCTAAGCCCTTGTACACACAGTCGGAGATTCCAACGGAATGTTTCCTATCAGACCGTTTTGTCGGATATTCCGACTGTGTGGTCTGCATCGGACTGTTTCCGTCGGAATATCCGACAGACCAACTTTTCCAACTTGCCGGTAAAATTTTCTGACAAAATGCTCCAATTGGACATACTCCGATCATGTGTAGCCTACTCCGACGGACAAAGTGCTACGCATGCTCAGATCAAATTCCTAGACCAAAGCTATTGGCTACTAGCCTGAACGTAGTCCCGTCGTAACGAAATAACGTCATCACGTTATGTACAATCGCATTTTCCGACAACTTAATCCGACCGTGTGTATGCAACATCACTTCCGGACCCCTTTCGGAATTAATCCGTTGGAATAACTCCGACGGATTTGGTTGTCGGAATCTCCGACCGTGTGTACGGGGGCTTATAGTTCCAATAAATATCTTTAAAAAAAATAAAAAAATAAAAAACAATTTAACATTAGCACAGAACATTTTCAAAAATGTGGAAACTGTATCAAAAATGTACTTTCAGATGAACTTTTCAATAATAACTCAAGCAGCATGCTCCCTGTTAATACCTAATCATCCATTGAAAATGCATCTTCCATGATTCATAAAGTAAGTAAGGTTATACGCTCTCCTTTTTCTCACCTCTGAAATTAAAATATGCCCCTGTGTGTCGCCGTCAGTTTAAAGCTTGTTGGATGAATAAAAATGACTTTGCTTGTTGCGGAGGAAAAAAAAAAAAAAACAGGTGGTCCACTTTGTACTTGGGAAAAAAAAGGAAAAATATAACAGAAAACTGAAAGCCACAGAAGACTTTTCGCCTCTCCTTGAAATTTCAGATTAAAGAACGGCAACTACTAAAAAGAACAAATATTTCAGATATAAGAGTGAGATATGTAAAAAAAAAAAACAGCAGCACGTAGACGTGAATCTCGCCACATGAAAAAAAGGAATTAGCTTTACCAAAAGAGGATAAATCTTTGTAAAAGGGGGGATTTGAAGCGATCGCTTCCTGTGTACATAGAAGCAGGGTTAAAAATCAACAGTTGGAGCGCATTAATATGGAATCTTTTCATTCTGGAAGGTCTTCTCGTCCTTGGGAGGATTGCTTGACGTCTTCATCCTACTTCTTGAAATTTCTGAGACCTAAACTTCAAGACGGAAACTTACCAAGGTGTCCGTGGCGAGAAAAAAAAAAAGACTAGAGGCTAGGGACTGACTTTAAGTGAAACTGATTTTGCTACAAAATTGCCAATTTCCCAAGTTGGGAAATCTCAAATTTGCTTAGGCAAAATGTGCTTTACAAAAAAAACAAAAAATTTTTAGAAAAAAAAAAAAAAAAGCCAAAGTGGTCAATCGAGTCCGTCCCTTTTTTCTACGTATTTTGTTTTTTAATTTATATACACTCACCAACCATTTTATTAGGTACACCTTGCTAGTACCTAGTTGGACCCTTTTTGCCTTCAGAACTGCCTTCATTCTTGGTGGCATAGATTCAACAAGGTGTTGGAAACATTCCTCAGAGATTTTGCTCCATAGCGACATGATAACATCACGCAGTTGCAGCAGATCTGCCGGCTGCGCATCCATGATGCCAATCTCCCCTTCCATCACATCCCAAAGGTGCTCTATTGGATGAGATCTGGTGAGTGTGGAGGCCATTGGATGAGATCTGGTGAGTATGGAGGCCATTGGATGAGATCTGGTGAGTGTGGAGGCCATTGGATGAGATCTGGTGAGTGTGGAGGCCATTGGATGAGATCTGGTGAGTGTGTAGGCCATTGGAGTACAGTGACCTCATTGTCCAGTGGTGAGATGATTGGAGCTTTGTGACATGGTGCATTATCCTGCTGGAAGGAGCCATCAGAAGATGGGGACACTGTAGTCATAAAGGGATGGACATGATCAGCAACAATAGTCAGGTAGGCCATGGTGTATAAACCATGATCAATTGGTACTAAGGGGCCCAAAGTGTGCCAAGAAGATATCCCCCACACCATTACGCCACCAGCACCAGCCTGAACTGGTGATACAAGGCAGGATGGATCCATGCTTTCATGTTGTTTACACCAAATTCTGACCCGACCATCTGAATGTTGCAACTGAAATTGAAACTCATCAGACCAGACAATGTTTTTCCAATCTTCTATTGTCCAATGTTGGTGATCCTGTGCAAATTGTAGTCTGTTTCCTGTACTTAGCTGACAAGAGTGGCAGTCAGTGTGCTCTTCTTCTCTTATTTTCCTCCACACAACTTCCACTCAGTGGATATTTTTTTCTTTTTCGGACCATTCTCTTTAAACCCGAGAGATGGTTGTGTGTGTGAAAATCCCAGTAGATCAGCAGTTTTTGAAATACTCAGACCAGCCCATCTGGCACCAACAACCATGCCACGTTCAAAGTCACTTAAATCCTCTTTCTTCCCCATTCTGAATCTCGCTTTGACCTTCAGCAAGTTGTCTTCACCACGTCCAGATGGCCTAAACGCATTGAGTTGCTGTGGTGGTGTTGCATGTGATTGGCTGATTAGCAATTAGCGTTACCATGCAATTGAACAGGTGTACCTAATGAAGTGGCCGGTGAGTGTATATTTCTTAATATATATATATATTTTTTTTTTTTTTAGGAAGTGGGTAAATCCTTCCAGGGGTGAAGTGGTTAAAATGAAAGCGCAATGAAAAAAAAAAATCTGGGCTGACAGCATGGTCACACGATCTGTCAAAGTCATGTGACTGGCTCTATTCAAATTAGGAAATCTCAGTGTCACAGGCTCAGTACCGGTACCCCTTATTTTTTTAATGGGCAGCAATATGGAGACTGCTTTATTGAGAATGAGAAGTAATGCAGAATATGGAGTATGCATTATGGAGTATGGCAATTTCTTCCACCCGTTATAACTTGGCTCGGTTCTTTTTCTCTTGTTTGTTTATTTGATTATTTGTGTGCTTTTTAATTTTTTTATACTTTTTTCTATTTTTTTTGGTGAAAAAAACTGCTACAAAGCATGCCAGAATTATTTTAGCATGCCCATCTAATGTTTCCAATAAATAGAAGGCGTTATTAAGTCATCCTGGAGGGCGCAGCGTTTGCACAATTAACTATCTGAGACCTCGGACACCATAAGGCACCCAATGCCAAATGACTCGTTGGCGGATGTACGAGGTTCTATTTACTAACATTCATCCACAGCCTAAGATCAGATAACTTTTGTCCTTGTTAAATTGTGATTAAATCTTCCAAGTGAAGTCAATTTGAAGGCTTGATAGAATTTGCTCATGTGCAAACACCAATGTTGACACTAGCGAATGGACATGGCTTGAATTGCGCTCCACTGGTGCAGATTAAAGCCGGTCTTTTATCCTCTAAATAAAATTGATAAAAATTTAAGGGGGAAACGTTAGTGTGGTTTTAGTAGATTTGCAATGCGGTTTAACTTGGTATTGTCATAGAAAAGACATGGATGACAGAGTTTGTGGTGGAGAAACTTGACTGGCCTATACAGAGTCCTGACCTCAACCCCATAGAACACCTTTGGGAGGAATTAGAGTGGAGACTGAGAGCCAGGCCTTCTCATCCAACATCAGTGCCTGACCTCACAAATGCGCTTCTAGAAGAATGGTCAAACATTCCCATAGACACACTCCTAAACCTTGTGGACGTCCTTCCCAAAAGAGTTGTTATAGCTGCAAAGGGTTGGTCAATTCAATATTGAACCCTATGCACTAAGACTGGGGTGTCATTAAATTTCATGTGTGTGTAAAGGCAGGTGTCCCAATTATAAATATATATATATTCTTTACATATGAAGAAAATAAAATGTAATAAAAAAAAAAGAAATACAATGTAATAAAAAAGAAAACAAATATTAAAAAATTAAAAAAAAAAATATCAGATTACCTGCCCAGAGTAGTACATAGAAAAACATGGTTGCTTATAACAGTGAAATTCACTGTTTTAAGCAATTATAGTGTGAAAAAAAAAAATCCTGATCACCTTCCCAGAGTAGTACAGTGTTATTATGCCAACACTTTATTGCTCTGGTCACGGTATGTAAAAAAAAAAAAAAAAAAAAAAAGAACAAATGTAATTATAAAATGTAAAAAAATGTAAAAACAAATCGTAAAAAATAAACAACATAAAAATATATATTTAAAAAAGTAAAAAAATGTAAAAATGTAAAAAAAAAGAAAAAAGAAAATCGTAAAAAAAAAGTAATAAAACAATGAATAATACATATATATATATATATATATATATATATATATATATATATATATATATATATATATATATATATATATATATATATATATATATATATAATTATTATTTTTTATTACTTTTTTTACGATTTTTTTTTTTTTACATTTTTACATTTTTTTACTTTTTTTTTTAATTTCTTTTTTTACATACTGTGACCAGAGAAATAAAGTGTTGGCATACCGTAATAACACTGTGCTACTTTGGGGAGGTGATCAGATTTTTTTTTTTTTTTACACACTATAATTGCTTATAACAGTGAAATTCACTGTTTTAAGCAATTATAGTGTGAAAAAAAATCCTGATCACCTTCCCAGAGTAGTACAGTGATATTATGCCAACACTTTATTGCTCTGGTCATGGTATGTAAAAAAAAAAAAAAAGAACAAATGTAATTATAAAATGTAAAAAAATGTAAAAACAAATCGTAAAAAATAAACAACATAGAAATATATATTTAAAAAAGTAAAAAAATGTAAAAATGTAAAAAAAAAAAGAAAATCGTAAAAAAAAAGTAATAAAACAATGAATAATATGTATATATATATATATATATATATATATATATATATATATATATATATATAATTATTATTTTTTATTACTTTTTTTACGATTTTATTTTTTTACATTTTTTTACTTTTTCTTTTTACATACTGTGACCAGAGAAATAAAGTGTTGGCATACCGTAATAACACTGTGCTACTTTGGGGAGGTGATCAGATTTTTTTTTTTTTTACACACTATAATTGCTTATAACAGTGGATTTCACTGTTATAAGCAACCATGTTTTTCTATGTACTACTCTTGGAAGGCAATCAGATATTTTTTTCAATTTTAAAATATTTGTTTTCTTTTTTTATTACATTTTATTTCTTTGCTTACTATTCTTTTTACATACATACTGTGATCAGAGCAATAGTGTTACCATAGTAACACTATACTACTGGTGATCAGGATTTGTTTGCACAATATAATTGCTTATAACAGCGAATTTCACTGTTATAAGCAACCATGTTTTTCTGAAAGAAATCCATTCATTCAGTGTTTACTATTGTGATTAGCTGTGATTGACAAAAGCTAATCACATGGTTCAGATGGGCTTTGATTAGCCTTGCCTGTACCATGTGATAACTGTGACCAATTACAGAGATCAACACAAATAGTACACTATGAATAGCATGAATCCATAGCATGAATCAATTCTACAAATGCCATGCGATCTGCTGTGATTGGTCATAGTGATCACATGGTACCGGTAGCCAGTACACTGATCTGTCATCTGTTTTCTTGTTCTCTTCTTTACACCCGTCCTACTGGGGATGGAATCATGTGCCAAATATGTTCTATATATTCTATTGGGCAGCATACAGTATATATCTAGCACTGTGGAGACACATATTAATGTGTCTGGCGAAACTATGATGTTATTTTTGTGTTATTATTACATTGTTATGTCAAATTGCTACTTTGTATGACATTTTGGGATCTATGTTTCCTTAGTTTTACCGTACTACACTGTTTATACTTTATTATGTCTTAATTGAACACGTATGTTCACAAATATGGTTTACCCACCAGACATCATTACGCTCCGCTACCTTCCTGGCTACATGATTCATATTAAAGCGGAGTTCCACCGAAAAGTGGAACTTCCGCTTATTTGATCCCCCCCCCCCCTCCGGTGCCACAACTGCCACCTTTCAGGGGGGAGGGACTTGCAGATACCTGTATAATACAGGTATCTGCACCCACCTCCGGAATAGTCTCCCGCGGGAGTCACGCCCCTTCCCGCACTCCCCCCGCTGTCTCCTGGGAAACACACGGGTCCCATGAGATAGAGGGGACCACTTGCGACGCGCAGCGCGACTCGCGCATGCGCTAGGGAAGTAAAGCGTTGCGGCTTCACTTCCCGATTCCCTCAATGAGAATGGTGGCGGCAGCAGCCGAGAGCCAAGCGATTGCTCGCCTTCAGCTGCCGACATCGCTGGACCCTGGGGCAGGTAAGTGTCCATTTATTAAAAGTCAGCAGCTGCAGTATTTGTAGCTGCTGGCTTTTAATATTTTTTTTTTTTTTTTGGTGGACTCCGTCTTTAAAGCGGGAGTTCTGCCGTTTTTTGTTTTTTTTTAAGTCAGCGGCTACAAATACTGCAGCTGCTGACTTTTAAAATAAGGACACTTACCCGCCCAGCGCGCCCGCGATGTCGGCACCCGAAGCTAATCTCTCGATCGTCTCTGGGGTGCTGCCGCCGCCATCTTGGACATGGGAATCAGGAAGTAGAGCCTTGCGGCTTCACTTCCCGGTTCCCTACTGCGCATGCGTGAGTCGCGCTGCGCAATAAGGATGGTCCCCGCTGTCCCTGGGATCCGTGTGTTTCCCAGCAGGCAGCGGGGGACCTGCAGTAAGTGGCGTAAATATCCGCAGATTCTGCGGATATCTATGGCGGAAGTGGGTGCAAATACCTGTACTGTACAGGTATCTGCACACCCCTCCCCCCTGAAAGGTGCCAATTGTGGCGCTGGAGGGGGGGAGGGTTCCGATGAGTGGAAGGTCCACTTTAGGGTGGACCTCCGCTTTAAGTCCCAAACAATGCTTATAAATTACTTAACTACCGGGGAGTGTCCTCAGTTTTTGCCCTTTTTTGATTTCACTGTCATCTGCTGTGTCCAGTGGACACAGTAGGTGACGGATTGCGCCACAGTGCGGCCCGTTGGGTGCGCGCGAGGTGTGTTCTTTGGAGGATGTGATATGGCATCCACCCAGAACGGGAGAACTCCCACCCCGGACCCTCGTTTTACTATAGGCCAGGCAGGAAGCAGTTATAAAAAAGTACAGCACGCCGCATCTTGGGTTTTATACTCCTTTAAGGCTTTGGAGTTCCCATGGTTTTTATCTCGACAAGTTCTTATTGAGGCCAAGATAGGCAAGATAAACAGCAGCGCCGACAGAAATTCTAATTCCAATTAATGAAAAGAAGAAGCAAAAATAGCAGTTTCTAAACTTTTTTTTTTTTTTTTTACAAGTTTAATATTTCCTCCTTTAACCCTCCTCCCCTTTCCTGAAGATTGATGTGTTTTTCTTAATACCACTGTTACAGGTTCAGGTGACTTTCCACCCCGGCAAAAAAAATAAACTTAATGCAAAAATTGTCAATATGGCAACGCGAGAAAGAAAACATACACGGCGAGCGAGCCGCTGTTCCCATCTTTCCCTTCTCCCAAAAGAGTACATAAGTAATTGGGCATCCGCAGTAATTAGTTTTAACTTTGTCAGCCCACGGATTTAATGACTTCGAGGTCAGAAGGTCGGTGCTAACTGGCTGTGCATCTCATTTCTATACTCCTTATTAATGCGCGGCGAGGACGAGGTATCACAAACACCCGATCAAACGATTGCAAAACCTGTTGAGTGATGAAGACAAAAAAAAAAAAAGAAACGCGCCAAACCAAAGAGTTGGATTAGCAGCCTGGGCTTGACGACGTGACGGGGTCAAGTAGAAGCGCAGACTGCCGAGGATGTCGGTCGTATGGTTTTACTGCATAATGAACGCCGAGCTTCAATGTGTCAGACTATTGTTGTAAACATAAACTGTGCTGAAACACTTTTACTTTTATCTCAAAGTGCGCCGAGACGGCGGGGTACACAGAGATACAGGAGCAATACGATGTTATGGTTGGTGTGCATGCAAACAAGGCAGTGTGGTGTCTAAAAAGAAAATTGTTTATTTTGTTTTTAAGTCAATAATATTTTTAATGGGTGTTTACCGTAAATCAGTCTTTACTTGTGTTTTTTATGAAAGCTTTCTTTTATGTCATAATAAATAATAAAGTTAAGTAAAGCCATAATAAATAGTGTAGCCCCATTACCTAAAGAGCATGAACTATGTGTTTTTCTCTATTTAACGTTCCTAGAACCATAGTTTGGTTTTGGGTTTAATTACACCAAATTATGGTTTCAGTACCAGTCTAGATGGATTGCACTGTGTTCTGCTTGGCCATAGGTAGCGCCGTCATCACTGGCAGGTGTGAGAACGCCGTTCAGCTGGGTGCATTGAGTGACATTCCTTTTCAGAACCAACCCAGTGTGGGTATCATCCTGCTGTGCATTCTGGCAGAGGGTACTTAAAGGTACTGAGATCACATGCTTCGGGGGTTCCAGTCCAGAAGATTTTTCTGTCTGTTTGGTCCTGGTCCTCCTTACTAGCCCCCATATCTGCCATGACCTGGCATGCGGATCCATCCAATTCCAAGTCTCGGGGCTGGATAGTCCGAGGCAGAGTAACTGGAGGGAGGATTCGGAGGCGGTCTCACCTGTGGAGAGGCCCAGCAACTGGAGAAGCAACCAGGGGAGAACTCTTCCGGAGAAGGCCACTCTGCAGGCTGGCTTCTCAGAAAGAGCCTGGAGGCTTAGTTGAAAGACCCCAAGTAAATCTACACTCATACAGTATTGCCGGCTGGCTGCAAGATACTGGTATCGTATGAGGGCTCTCTAAATGTATCTACATCCTTCAGTTACTACGAGTGTTCTACAATAAGTCTGTGGCAGAGAGTTTACTACGAGTATTCTACAAAAAGTTTGTGGCAGAGACTTTGCTTTATCTGAACACTCTATCGGCTGCTAGGCCTAGTGAGAGGAGGTCTATCTGGTAGTGGTGAGGATCCAGTTGTGAATGGCTATTCTCTGGATTGTTATAGTGAGAGTACATACTTTGAATAAGTTCCAAGAGTACCTGAACTTTCCACCTGAAACCCTCTAACCCTTATTGTGAGACTGTGTTTGTTTATTCCCGTTTTTGCAAATAAAAATCCCTAAAGCGGATCCAGTGTCAGTTTCTACAATTCTTTGGGCCATCAACCTTGGGAAACCCTAGACGCACACGAAGTCAAGAAGGTAACAGTAAGCCCAATCAAACCGGCAGCTCCTTCGGGGGTCAGTGATACAATAGTAAAAAAGTTATGTAAGGCCAAGAAACCCCCTCTACCACCACCACCACCACACTCAAGGGATTAATCCCACCCCCATAGCAGATACGAGGGGAGGCCAATAAGCTCTTACCCTCACCAAGATCCAGATGTGCTAGGGATCTGAAATTTAGTCCACTAACCAATGCTTCTCTACATATCCACGTTCTATGGTTACACACTTCTCACACCTGTGGAACAGACCTTTAATAGCGTCTGCATAGAAGTATGCAGATGTTGAGTAAAACCAGCTATCAACTTCAGTTATGACTGCCCTGCCTCATCATTGTGGGAAGTTCTTCCCGGTAAATGTTTCTTTAGATTTGGAAATAGGAAGCAGTCTGAAGGTGGCAGGCAGTGGCCCCCCAACCCAGTAGTGACACACAAAAAATAGAAACAAACGTTCTTTAAGTGCCCTTTGTTCGGGCACCGGACACAGTGCACTATGGGAAGTGCACTATGGGAAGTGCACTATGGGAAGCGCAGCCTCACTGGGGCACAGTGAGGCTGCATATGATGGACACAGTGGCTATATTTGATAAGGCACAGTGGCTGCATAAGATGGGCACAGTGGCTGCATAAGATGGGCACAGTAGCTATATTTGATGGGCCACAGTGGCAGCATTTGTAGGCACAGTGGCAGCATAAGATGGGCACAGTAGCTGTATTTGATGGGGCACAGTGGCAGCATTTGATCGCACAGTGTCTGCATTTGATGGCACAGTGGGAACATTTAATGGCACAGTGGGAGTATTTGATATGGCACAGTAGGAGTATTTGATATGGCACAGTGGGAGTATTTGATATGGCACAGTGGGAGTATTTGATATGGCACAGTGGGAGTATTTGATATGGCACAGTGGCTGCATTTGATAGGCACAGTGTCTGCGTTTGATGGCACAGTGGCGGCAATTGATGGGCACAGTGGCTGTGTTTGATGGCACAGTGGCTACGATGGATGGTACAGTGAGGCTGCAATTTTTCAGCTTGTTTGTGCCCCCAAAAATTTTTTTTAGCACCAGCTGCCACTGGTGTCAGGCCAGGTGAGTAAAGTGGATGGGGAATTCATAGCCACAATCTCGAACAAAAGTGAAAGTTGGTACAGGTCCAAAATGCTTTGTGTACATTCCACTGTTTTTGGAAAGGTGTCAGTAACTTGGGAACCCAACGTGCAGCCACTTTACTCATATGTAAGATGTTATGTAATATGTTGTGAACTGACCCCCTAGCTAAGAAATTAGAAGTGACACATATATCTTCAAGCACTAGCTGCTCAACTTTCTCCACCACACTTGGTTCTGTGGCTGGTGCCGGACTTTGGTCATCCTGTATATTTGTTCGATCACACTTGAATTGTCTCTTCCATCATTTTACAGTCTCATATGTAGAGTTGGGCTCCTAAAGAGCACACGCTATGTTTTGTAAGCTTAGTTTTTTCCTGAGACTATAGTTGGGTATTAGGGTTAATTTCACTAAATTGTGATTTTGGCATCAGTTTGGATGGACTGTACTATGTTCTGCCTGGTCATAGGTGTATGTATCATCTCTGACAGGCATTGGAACGCAGTCTGGCTGGACTCATTGGGTACCGATCTCTCTATCGGAGCCAATCAGTGGGTGCGTTGTCTCGCTGTATATTCCGGGAGAGGGTGCTTAAGGTGCTGAGGTCACGTGGTTCTGGGTTCCGGTTCAGAAGTATGTTCTGACTCCATGATCCTGGTCCTCCTGACCAGCCCCCAAAGGCCCTAGTGGCCTGGGGTGCGGATATATCCATTTCTGAGTCTCGGGGCTGGCTAGTCCGAGGCACAGTAACTGGAAGGAGGGTTTTAAGGTGGTCCGGTGCCGTCTCGAGATTTGGAGAGCCCCAGCAACTCAAAATGCAACCGCGGAGGACTCTTTAGAAGAGGGCCACACATGAGGCTGGCTGCTCGGTAAGAGCCTGGAAGCTGAGCTGTAAGGACACCAATTGAATCCGCATTCTTACAGTATCGCCGGACCGGCTGCAAGATGCTGGTACTGTAAGAAAGTTACTAATTTCATCCTTCGTTTACAACTAAGTTCCTGTGAGAGACTTTTTGTGTTCATCTAAAGTTTTACAACCAAGTCTGTGGCAGAGACTTTGCTAAGCTTGAATCACTTGTCGGCTGCTAAATCCACAAACAAGAATTTATCCGACAGCTGAAATATCCAGTTGCGAGTGACTATTCCCTGGATCATCTAGAGAGAGACATCTTTAAGTTTCAGCAGTTTCCAAAAGTGCCTGAGCTTTCCTACCCATACCCTATATTCCCAACTGAGAGACTGTGTTTCTGTTCAACGTTTTATGCAAATAAAAATTCCTAACAGGATTCAAGTGTCGATCTCTGCAGTTTATTGGGCCATCAACCTCAGGAACCCCTAGATGAGCAACGAGTGGAAGAAGGTAACCAGCCGCTCCTTTGGGGGTCAGTCTACACATATGATGAACAATCCTCTCCATACACAGCTGACATCTCTTCATGGATTATTTGGGCAGATTTCCCTTGAAGATGGAGGAACCGAATCACGGCTCGTATTCAACTGTGTTAGGCAGGACACCTACTCCATTTCTTTTGGCTCTAACTATAATTCACCTACAAAAAGAAAAATTGGCGTGCATATTATTAAGATATCCTATTTCAGATCTCTAGCATATCTAGATCAGGATGAGGGTAAGAACTTATTGGCCTCCCCTCATAATTGCCCAATTAAAGTGGTTGCACTTACATACACCTAGGGAAATGACTGGCCTCAGGTGATACACAGAGATAAAACAAATCATCCTACATATATTTTATCTGCAGCCCTCTGTTAATCACTTGGCATAAGCCATGGAAGGGGGTTGGCGTAGATTGGCAGAAGTGACTCATACAAACTCATGTGACTCATGTAGATATCAGAAGAATAAGGGAGCAGACAGAAATCGCACTCTGTGCTTGGCAGTGTTGCCAACGTTAGTATTTTTACTGGCAGCCAGTACAAAATTTCCATTTTTCTCCTGCCAGTAAAAGGCAGTGACAGGAAATGGTTACCAGGAAAAAAAAATGGCTGTGGCACTCGGGTGCACATGTACATTTCCAGTCTGGAGCTGGCCAAGACTAGTGCCTGCTGTAATGTGTTAAGGCGTTACCAGCGGGGGGGAGGGCGGATATGGCGGAGGGGGTGCCCGAGCATGTCATGTGATGTCATAGTGTAAGGGAGCCGAGCCTAGCGGCTAGAGCCTCATGTGCGGGTCTGCTGGATGGAAGCAATGCAAGCCAGGAGCAGGACTGTCAGGAGTGGAGTGATAGGACCACCTGGCGTGGAGAGAGACTGTCATTGTGACTCCGGAAGCAACGTGTTGTGTCGGTGAGGTGTCATCATCATCTTTTCTGCTGCACACTGCTGTCAGTGTCCCTGTGAGAAGCAATTTCATGTGTGTGTGCCACTCATTCAAATTTCTTGTGCTCCTGAGTCCTATCCCTGAGCTACCTACTTACTATATCCAAATAAAATAAGAAATATGTTTTTGACTTAATATCTACATTAAATCACATTGCTAATTGCATATTGCACTTGTTTTTAGCCTAAATACTGAAATTCGCACTTAAAGCTGTAGTTTTGTAACTTTTGGAAATGCCAGTTAAATCTTGGCTGTGCTAGTAAAGTTTGGGTGTCGTGTTAGTAAATGTCAATCCGGTAGGTTGGCAACACTGGTGCTTGGGATAGAGGCAAGTACAGACTCACACTATAGAAGGATACGCATCATTAAGCCCCAATAACATACATGAATTTGTAGTGACCTCAGGTCCGGACTTTTGTATCTTCTGGTCTGCAGATTAGGAAGGTCCTACTTAAAGTGGTTGTAAACCCTTACAAACCACTTTGACCTACAGGTAAGCCTAGATTAAGGCTTACCTGTAGGTCCAAGAAATATCTCCTAAACCGCATATTTACAAAAAGAACGCCACCGGTGTCTACGGTGCATGCAGGCACACTGGGCAGGCCTCAGATCGCAGCGATATGCCGCGAGTGTCGGCTCCCGTGCGCATGGAGCAGCGAGACCCGGAAGTCACTCCGGTATCCATGGCAGCGGCAGACATGAAGACGGAGGACCGCTTCGGGGGCTTCGTTCTCAGGTAAGTTATTCATAATGAGCTAGTATGTGTCAGGTCACCTAGAGGCGCGATGACAGATGCACACCGTATGGATCCGGAGTGCACCGCAAGGTTGTGGACCCTATGGCTGACTGCTGCGGACGGGAGACAGGTCCCACCGGGGTTAGAGCGTAAGATTCCCTGGGGCGCGGAGTCTAAGAGCCAGCAGGTGTTCACCAGAGCCTCGAGTGGTGAGGATGGACTTGGCTGCAACTGGCTCCAGGTCGCGACCCCCAGGGTCCCACAGCTCACACCCACAGTAGGCAACAGGGGGATAGGGATGGTGAGGCACAAAGCCAAGGTCAAGGCCATAAGCAGACAAGAATAGTCGGGGACACGCCAAAAGGTCAGGATCACAGGCAAACAGGGATAGTCAAAGACACGCCAAAGCTGGTAACGGGAAACAGTAGAAGAGCACACGGCAGGTAACAGGAAGCTAACACACAAAGGAATACACAATGGTTGATCAGCACTGATGGCCTGCAGTGCACAGGTTAATATAGGGCTCCCTGATAGGGCCTGGGGTGGAGCCATGCTTAGAGGAGAGGTTATAAAAACCACCAGGTGGAAGTGGCTGGCCTCTTAGTCTGAACACATGAGGGGAGGTAAGCAAACACAGGAAGATCACTGCATAACCATGACAGTATGCTATGCATACTAGCTCATTATGCCTTTGCCTTGCAGGTTGCTTTTTTTTTCCAGATGGGTTTACAACCACTTTAAGGTGTCCATGTTTCTTCCTCAATGTTATGAGCACCAAACACACACTCTCCTTGCAGCAGCAGAAGAGGAGGGAGCTGGTGAGAGGTGGGTGGAGGTGGTGTCTCAGTCCCAAGTATAGTATACATACAACATATTTGGGCCCATGGGACTTTTAATGAGTCACACCTCAGACATATATATAAACAAATTAAGTTTATTAACATACATTTTAAAGCAACAGCAGTGCATTGATTGATAACCAAAAAATACATATGTAATACTAAATATCGATAAAAAAAACAAAAAAACATTACAGTTCATATTAATATCCACCATCAGCCTAGAAGATCTGTGCTAACATTCTCAATGGGTTTTGCGAGGGGAGCCTCGCTTCTTTGGGTTTTAAGGGTGGGGGGGCTAAGGACAGGAATGTAAAAGGGGGGTGAGGACAGGATTGTAAAGGGGGGTGAGGACGGGTATGTAAAGGGGGTGAGGACATGAATGTAAAGAGGGTGAGGACAAGACTGTAAAGGGGGTGAGGACATGGATGTAAAGGGGGCAGTGAAGACAGAAATGTAAAGGGAGGAGAAGACAGGAATGTAAAGGGGGGCTGAGGACAGGAATGTAAATGGGGGACAGGATTGTAAAGGGTGAGGAAAGGAATGTGAAGGGGGAATGAGGACCGGAATATAAATGAGCAGGGTGAGGAGTGAGGACATGAATGTAAAGGGGGGGAGGTGAGGACAGGAATGTAAAGGGGGGGGGGGGGGTGAGGACATGGATGTAAAGGGGAGGACATAAATGTAAAGTGGGGGTGAGGACAGGAATGTAAAGGGGGGGCTGATGACAGGGATGTAAAGGGGGGCTGATGACAGGGATGTAAAGGGGGGCTGAGGACATGAATGTAAACGGGGGACAGGATTGTAAAGGGTGAGGAAAGGAATGTGAAGGGGGAATGAGGACCGCAATATAAATGAGTGGGGGTGAGTACATGAATGTAAAGGGGGGGTGAGGACAGCAATGTAAAGGGGGGGGGGCTGAAGACAGGAATGTAAAGGGGGATATCAAGGCTGGGCTCAGCCCTTCCTTCTCTGATCTGGCTGCTCAGCTCTCGGCTAATTGCCAGCTCCTATATCTCCACAGTTACTCACCTGCTGATGATATCCTCCTCATCAGTCCTGCCTACTTAAGCTGTCCAGTCCAGAGGATCTCTGCCTTCACCTTGGTCAACATCACACAGACGCTCTCTTGCAATCCTGTTAAAGACTTGCTTGGCTGACACCCCTTCTGGCTCCAGATCCTGCTTGCTGTTTCACTACACTGATCCCTGACTTTCTGGCTTGGCTGACTATCCGTTCCGGTTACTGAACTCTGGCTATGTTTTGACTATGTTTGTTCTATTTACTTTTATTATTAAACAAGTGTAATTTAACTATACTTCTGTCTCGGTTTGATTTCATGGTTTCTGACAGGGGGGTGAGTACATGAATGTAAAGGGGAGTGAGGGCAGTAATGGTAAGAAGGGGTGAGGACAGGAATGTAAAGGGGGGGGGGGGGCAGGAATGTAAATGGGGGGCTGATGACAGGAATGTAAAGAGGGGATGAGGACAGGAATTTAAAGGGGGGGGTGGATGGGAATGAAAATGGGGGGCTGAGGACAGGAATGTAAACGGAATGAGGATAGGAATGTAAAGGGGGGGGGGGTGAGGACAGGAATGGAAAGGGTGGTGAGGACAGGAATGGAAAGGGTGGTGAGGACAGGAATGGAAAGGGGGGTGAGGACAGAAATGGTAAGGAGGGGTGAGGACAGGAATGGAAAGGAGGGACATGAATGTACATGGGGGGCTGAGGACAGGAAAGTAAAGGGGGGGTGAGGACAGGAATGGAAAGGGTGGTGAGGACAGGAATGGTAAGGAGGGGTGAGGACAGGAATGTAAAGAGGGGATGAGGACAGGAATGGAAAGGGGGGACATGAATGTACATGGGGGGCCGAGGACAGGAATGTAAAGGGGGGTGAGGACAGGAATGGAAAGGGTGGTGAGGACAGGAATAGAAAGGGTGGTGAGGACAGGAATGGAAAGGGTGGTGAGGACAGGAATGGAAAGGGGGGTGAGGACAGAAATGGTAAGAAGGGGTGAGGACAGGAATGTAAAGGGGGGGACATGAATGTACATGGGGGGTGAGGACAGGAATGTAAAGGGGGGGTGAGGACAGGAATGGAAAGGGTGGTGAGGACAGGAATGGAAAGGGGGTGAGGACAGGAATGGTAAGGAGGGGTGAGGACAGGAATGTAAAGAGGGGATGAGGACAGGAATGTAAAGAGGGGATGAGGACAGGAATGGAAAGGGCGGTGAGGACAGGAATGGAAAGGGGGGTGAGGACAGGAATGGTAAGGAGTGCTGAGGACAGGAATGGTAAGGAGGGGTGAGGACAGGAATGTAAAGGGGGGACAGGAATGTAAATGGAGGGCTGAGGACAGGAAAGTAAAGAGGGGATAAGGACAGGAATGTAAAAGGGGGGGGGGGGGGGGGTGAGGACAGGAATGGAAAGGGGGGAGAGGACAGGAATGGTAAGGAGGGGAGAAGACAGGAATGTAAAGGGGGGGACAGGAATGTAAATGTGGGACTGAGGACAGGAATGTAAAGAATGGATGAGGACAGGAATGTAAAGGGGGGCTGAGGCCAGGAATGTAAAGGGGGGGCTGAGGACAGGAATGCAAAGAGGGGATTAGGACAGGAATGTAAAGAGGGGATGAGGACAGGAATGTAAAGGGGGGGCTGAGGACAGCAATGTAAAGAGGGGATGAGGACAGGAATGTAAAGGGTGAGGAAAGGCATGTGAAGGTGGAATGAGGACATCAATGTAAGAAGGGGGGGGCAGGAATGTGAAGGAGGAGGGGAGTGTTATAAAGAGGAATAGTGTAGCAATATTAAAGGGGGGGGGGTGAGGACAGGAATGTGAAGGGGAAGGGGATGATACAAAGTGGGGGGGGGTGACAACAGCGATGTGAGGGGGTGATATGAAGGGGGGCTGAGGATAGTAATGTGAAGGAGGAGGGGGGTGATATAAAGGGGGCAGATAACAGGAATGTGATGGGGAGGAGATATTATTGGGACAGTTATGTGAGGAGGGTTGAATACACTGCTGTAAAGGGGGTGATGTGAAGGGGGCTGTGATGTAGAGGGGGGTTGTGATCTGAAGTGGGGGCTGAGAACAGTCCTCTGATGTGAAGGATTTGAGGCTAGGTTTATTATCACTGCTACCTGTGTTCTGTGTGTGTAGGCTGTTTTACATGCAGAAGGGAAAAAAAAAAGTCCCTGATCCTTTTTTTTTTTAATTGCGCGAATTTGGCGGTCACGAAAATGTGCGGCGTTTGCCCGATGCTTCAAGGTGCCATTAGGAATCAAACATGCGATTCGGACCTCCACTGGAAGAAAATTTTAAGTGACTGGACCTCCGCGAATTTTAATTCAATACCCCTGGTGACAGTATTATCACAGATCACTGTATTAGTGTCACTAGCAATGTCAGAGTCAGTTCGTGTTCCTCCCAGCCAGAGTCTGTGAGCTTCAGATTGCCCACCACACTATCACAGCCCCACTGTAAGTCGCTAATCACTGGCATTACTAGTATGGTTTCTGTGCGGATTAGTATCTTGATCAAAATCAGAAACATACCTGTGTCCCCAATAGTATAGTGTCCCCAAAAATGCAGTTTGGTTTTTGCCAAAGACATGTAGCAGAATACATTTTGGCCTAAATTCATGAAGAAATTCGATTTTATTGGATATGTTTTAGAGCAGAAATGAGAAAATATTTTTTTTCTTCTTTCAAAAATGTTGGTAGCTTTCTTGTTTATAATAATAATACTAATAATAATAATACTAATAATAATAATAATACTAATACTACTACTAATAATAATAATAATAATAATAAATACATAAAAAAAAGTGGTGATTAAGTACCACCAAAAGAAAGCTCTATTTGTGTGAAAAAAAAAAGAATAAATAAAATGATATATATGTAATTTGCGTACGGTGTTGCATGACCGTGCAATTGCCAGTCATGCCCCATACACGCAGTAGGAATTTTTCCGACTGAAAATGTGCGAACGGATCATGTTGTCGGAAAACCGTGTGTGGGCTCCATCTGACTTTTTCCGTCGGATTTTCCGATGCACAAAGTTTGAGTGCAGGATCGAAAATTTTCCTGACGACAAAATCCGATAGCATAAATTCCAATCATGTGTAGACAATTTCCGACGGACAAATGCCACGCATGCTCAGAATAAACTAAGAGATGAAAGCTATTGGCTACTGGCCCGTTCATAGTGCCAACGTACATGTTTGACGTCAACTCGTTCCGAACGATTGGATTTTCCGACAACTTTGTGCGACCGCGTGTATGCAACACAAGTTTCGGACAAAATCCGTCGGAAAAAAATACGATGGATTTTGTGGTCGGAAAAAAATCCGACAGATTTTGTGGTCGGAAAAAAATCCGACAGATTTTGTGGTCGGAAAAAAATTCGACAGATTTTGTGGTCGGAAAAAAACCCGACAGATTTTGAGGTCGGAATGTCCAATCGGGTGTATGGGGCATTAAACTAGCTAAGTGCTGAATAGCAAAAACATGACCTGGATCCGCAGGTCAAGTGTTTAAATAAATGCATATAAATAAAAAGAAGGAATAATTAATCAATTAAACAGCCTGCGTTTAGTATCACTTTAAGTATACTTTAATTCACAGAATATCACCCAACAGTAAATACATTTATACATTTCAATATACTTGGGATAAAATGTACGGACTTTTTCTGTGACTATAATGTATTTTTGTATAAATTAATAAAAATTATGAATAAAAAAAACAAAACAATATACTTGGGATAAACAAAGGTTTGTCGTCAGACAAAAATTTTTAAAAAAAAAATAATTGAGTGAATTAATCTGAATGAAAAAATTAAGTTTGATAACACTTCCTAAAAGTGAACTCAATATTTATCACAGCTCCTGAAAAAAAAAAAGAAGAGAAAAAACGAAAAAAAATAAAAAACCTGGCGCTTGTTTGTTGAGCGATGATAGGAAGTGGAATAACAAAGCTTTTGTGCGTGTTAGTTCTCACCTTTTCGGGGAATGTAAATTGCAGCGGCTAAAACACCAAACATTGTTTTGTTATTAAGTTCTTGTTGAAAGTGTAAATTGATGGGAGGTAGAAATCACGTGGATCGGCTCCAACAGATGACTCTGACCTTAATTTTTTTTTTTTCTTTTTTTTCCAGGAAAACTTTTCTGCCTTGGCAATGTAATTAAAATTATTTCATTATTTTCTTTTTTTTTCTATTTTTTTTTTCATTAATGTTTAAGTTTTTTTTTTTTTTTTTTTTGTATCTTTCTTTTATGATATGCAAATCGAATTCCGTTTTCAGCTGAATGCGACAAAGTGTCAATTTTTTATATTTTTTGTTAGCAGTAGGACAAAAGCAACAATTTTCAACATTGGAAACCTTTTACTTTCCCCTTTCTCATTTCTTCTGGACAGGTTAAGGTCTAATGTTGTACTTGCAAAGCATTGAACTTTTTTTTTTTTTTTTATTAGTACAGCTTGTGCCGCGTTTGTTCTGTCCTTCTTCGGCTTTGTGTGACAATGTCTCCACGCATAATGCAGTAGTAGAATCTTGTGATTGTATTGCCGTGTACAGACCTTGAAGTTTAACTAGGACACGTATCATGCATCTTGGAATCAATAAGAGAGAAGTTTTTTCAAAGCCTCCTAATATTAATTCGTAACAATGGCATCTAGTTGTATGGAAATTCACCTTCATGTAGAAAACATGGACTGAGAACGTCAGTGCTAACCTTCAGATCAACGTCTTGCATTTATCTTTTCAGTCCTTGCCAGTAGTTTTTCTTTTCTTTTTTTCTTTTGTGTGTTTTTTATTTTATTTATTTTTTTAATAAGTGAAACAAAAGTTTTTTTGTTTTTTTTATTATTATATAAAAAATAACTAAAACAACAACAACCTATTTAATCTAAGTATACAGTGCCTTGAAAAAGTATCCACACCCCTTGAAATTTTCCACATTTTGTCATGTCAAACGTAAATATATTTTATTGGGATTTTATGTGATAGACCAACACAAAGTGGCACATAATTGTGAAGTGGAAGCAAAAATGATAAATGGTTTTAATTTTTTTTATAGAAACAAATATGTGAAAAGTGTGGGGGGGGGGGGGATTTGTATTCAGCCCCCTTTACTCTGATACCCCTAACTAAAATCTGGTGGAACCAACCGCCTTCAGAATCCACCTAATTAGTTAATAAAGTCCACCTGTGTCATTTAATCTCAGTATAAATACAGCTGTTCTGTGAAGCCCTCAGATGTTTGTTAAAGAACATTTGTGAACAAACAGCATCATAAAGGCCAAGGGACACACCAGACAGGTCAGGAATAAAGTTGTGGAGAAGTATAAAGTAGGGTTAGGTTATAAAAAAAAAATTGCAGTCTTGATGTGGGTAGCTACCCAGTAGTAGAGGGGGCTGCTGTGAGCCAATGGCCATTGTAGACAAAAGAGTGTTCAGCAAGGTGAGCTCGTTCCTGAGGAGTGAGTTGCGATTCTACAAAAGAGTCCCATCTGCTGTGGAAGCGCTGATTGGCCTTCTTGGGGGCTAGATTGGCGTTAATTCTGTCACGAAATAGAAGTTGCAGGAGATCTCTATTGACCTGAGCGACTGAGGGTGTAGAAGTAGACGTCCAGTTGGCTAATATGGCCCGTCATGCCAGCAGGAGGCAGATCAGGGCCCATTCTTTGCCTTGTGGGCCAGGAGCATTTGACCAGGGAAGTAGTGTAGGATCCCAATATCCGAAGATAAGTAGTAAAGGGTCTTTGGGTAGCTTTAGCAGTGTAATCCGAAAGATGAAGGCCAGGATCTGGTCCCAGAACGCAGAGATAAAGGAGCAAGTCCAGTAGCGGTGCGCGAGAGAGGGCTTAGGTTGTTGACACAGAGGGCATAGTGAAGACGGGGTGGAATGAGGTTGTTTGGCAGGAAGAAAGGGGATATGCGCCCGGTGAGCGATTTTTAGTTGCGTTTCCCTCCAGGATTCATTTGGAACCAAATTGTAGACAGTGCGGAGGCCTTGAAGGATCTTGTCCACTATGTCGTCGTCCGGGAAGTCTTTTGCCCAATTGGACACCGAAGAGGAGTCCAGTGGAGGTATCGTTTTTACGAGTAGAGGCTTATAGATATCTGAGATTTTGTAAGAATCTTTCTGTATAAGTATCTCGAGGAATGATGACGTGAATCTCGTGACTCTGCAGGTTTTGTGGAGAAAGCTGAGACATTGGCCATGGTGAAAAGCGGAGGTAGTGGTGAGAGAGAAGCGAGCAGCTAGAGTACGGAAAGGTAATGCTTGACCGGTATCAGGATCACAAAGGGAGAAGAAGGTGGAGAGACCCTTTTGCCGCCAGGATTCATAAGGTTTGTGTTCCAGACCTGGAGAAAAGCTCGTGTTGCCTTGTATTGGGAGAAATTTCGAGATGAGGGGGGAGAGTCGGAGGCTTTTCCTTACCTCCCTCCAGGCTATAGCAGTGTCTCTCAACAGAAGGTTATGTTGATATGGTGTTGGTAGAGATTTCCACTTACAGTGGAGAAGGGCTGTTAGGGAGTAGGGGTGGACCATTGCAGCCTCCAGTTGGTAGTTAGAGCATTTGGACTTTTGAGTTATCCAGTCCAGACTTACCCTTAAAAGACAAGCAAGGTTATTCATTCTAATACTCGGGAGACTAATACCGCCATCGGTCCTGGGAAGATGACGTTTTGAGAAAGCTATGCGTGGTCGCTTGTTTCGCCATAAAAATTTTGATATCGCAGAATTTAACAATTTAGAGTCTTTGTGTTTTATAAGTAAAGGTATTGTCTGGAGAGGGTATAGCAGGCGTGCGATACTGACCATTTTCACCAAATGGCATCTTCCCAGGAGCGAGAGGGACATATCCATCCAGTTGTCTAATTCCTGGGTGATTTTGGCAAAAAGTGGGGGGTAATTCAGGTGGTAGAGAGAGGATGGGAGTTTCCCTATTTTGATTCCCAGGTATGTGATATGGGACTTGGCAATAGTAAAGATGGAATTGTGAACCCAGGCTGGTGGGGGGAGGGAGCCTAAGGGCAGAATCTTGCTTTTGGAGTAGTTTATGCGCAACCCGGAGCATTTTCTGAACAAATCAAAAGTGTATATTATTGTGGGCATGTCTGCGGAAGGGTTAGCAGAGAAGATGAGGACATCATCCGCAAAGAGAGACGTCCTCAATTCCTGGTCCCCTATTCGTATGCCATGCAACGGGGCTACCGTTAACAGATATCTAGAGAGTGGTTCCAGAGCTAAATTAAAGAGGATTGGGGATAGGGGGCAACCTTGTCTCGTGCCTTTGTGGAGGCGAAATTCGTTTGAGAGGAAGCCCGCTGCTACCAATCTAGCTGCTGGTGAGGTGTACATAGAATTTATTAGGTGAAGGAAAGGGCCAGAGAATCCCATTTTATGTAAGACCATGGTGAGCCAGCCAAAGTTTACATTGTCAAAAGCCTTTTCAGCATCAAGAGTGACAATGGCATAGTCACCCTTTGGATGGCATCTGGCATGTTCTAGCGCCATCATGACCTTTGTGATATTTATCGTTGCCATTCTGCCTTTCACAAAGCCAGACTGGGCAGGATGGATCAGAGAAGGGATGATGTCGGCCAGTCTCGTGGCTACAATTTTAGAGAGAATCTTAACATCAAGGTTTAGGAGTGAAATAGGTCTGTACGATCCTGGTTCCTGGGGGTCTTTCCCTTTCTTTTCTAATAATTTAATGATTGCCTGATTGCCCGTGGGAAGGTAGGAGCCACCAGACCACATACGTTGATAGACATTGTGAAGGGTGGGTGCCAGGAGAGGATTCAGGGATTTGTAGAATTTGCCTGTTAGGCCATCTGGGCCAGGCGCTTTAGAGGAGGCTAAATTTCGTATCGTGGCTGTGATTTCCATAAGAGAGATAGGGGAATTAAGGGATTCTAATTGGGAGGGAGATATTTGTGTCAGAGTCACTTTGTCTAGGAAGTCGCACGCCGTGGGTTTGTCAATGGGATCGGCAGCATATAATGTGGAGTAATAGCGCAACATGGCAGAGTTTATGCCTTGTTGCGTGGTCGTGACAGAACCATCTGGCTCACGGATGGAGGGGATGATAGTCGGGCGATGGGTTCCCTTGCTAAGGCGGGCTAGGAGCTTACCCGCTTTGTTTCCAAATTTATGGAGAGTGGCGTCTAGGTATGCACTCTTGGTCGATTCCACGGTGTCGGCCCAGGTGTCAAAGGATTGTTTGGCCAATTGCCAAGCAGCCCGGTTTTCAGGGGAGTCATGAGTGTATAACGCTCGTTGAGCCATGTGAAGTCTGAAGCTGGAGGTGTGGTAGTTGAGGTGTGCATTTTTCTTAAAGGACGATGCATACGAAATGATGCGACTCCTGAGAAAAGCTTTCCCTGCATCCCAAAATAGAGGGTCGTCAGCGTGTGTCACATTCGTTTGCATGTAAAACTGCCATTCTTTAGTGATGTAAGTTTGGAAATCCGCATTGTGTTGGAGGAAGGAGGGGAAACGCCAAATTTTAGGGTTGGGGTGTATGTCAGGGGTTTCTAGGGACACAGATATGGGAGCGTGATCAGAGATGGCAATGTCGTGTATCTCTGCCTCTGGGATCAGAGGGAGTAAATCATCGGAACAGAAAAGATAATCTATCCTGGTAAAGACATGATGTGGGTGCGAGTTAAAGGAGAACTCTCTGTCGGTCGGGTGGTGAAATCGCCATATGTCACGAAGGTGAAGGGTTTCCATTGTTGTTGCAAGTACTGTGGGGTTTAAAGATGTCGGGAGTGAGATGGGGTGTAGTCGTGTGGATTTGTCATCTATCTGGTGAATGACAGAATTGAAATCACCCCCAACGATCTGAGGGAGGTGTGGGTGTCGTAGGAGCCAAGTGGTCAGTGTATTGAAAAATTCCTTTGTGGGATTGTTAGGGGCATATATGTTGGAGATTATTAGTTCCCTTGTCCCAATGAGGACACGGATAGAGAGAAGTCTGCCCTGGTCGTCTGAGTCCGTGGAAAGGAGTTTACAGGGGAGACGTTTGTGAATGAGGACAAGGACTCCTGCTTTGCGGCCTAAGGCCTCAGATCCTACAACTGTACCCACCCAAAGTCTCCTCATCCGAGCAAAGTCGGGTGAGGAAAGGTGGGTTTCCTGCAGTAATGCTATATCCGTGTTCAGCCTTTTGAGGTGTCGAAGGACCTTCATCCTTTTAAAAGGAGAACGCAGGCCCTTCACATTCCACGAGATTATCCGCAGCATGGTGGGAGTGTACTGGGGAGGTGTTGTACAAGTATTAGAGCTACTAAGACATTGGGGCCTGGGTAGGATAAATAGCTAAAAGCTGCAAAGGAACTAGTTTGCCAGACCCTATGAAGCAGGGTAGGAAATGGTATCAGAACATTAGCGGGCCCTATGGGGAGAAGGAAAGACAGATGGGGAGAGGGGGAGGTCTGGTATGTGTACCAAAGGTAGAGTATACAAAAGTGAACACATTCATTAACCAACTTCGCTTTTTTCCGCATGGGGGTCACCGTGAGGACCAGCTCCCATAACCAGCCCTGTGTCTGATGTGGGGGTTTCCGCCCTTCAAATAGTAAATATGGGGTATCAACAGTAGCTGCAGGAAATTGGAGCGTACTATAAACTATATCAAGAAAATATCACAAAAGAGAAACAGAGATAAAAGAACAAAAATGAACCGGGATGTCGTTGGTGACAACCCCATAACCGTTCAACTTTTATTGAGCAATACCTGAGAGGTGTGGACAGTCCAGGAAGGAGAGTCCAAAAACAGTTCACCTTGACCAGGTCGGGTGGGGGCCAGGTAGGGCCATCCAGGAAAGAAATGAGAGTGCGCCGGGGGGGGGGCACCGTTGAGTACATCGTCCCTCAGCGGGCAGTTAGGCCATGTTGTGTGGGGCCCGAGGCCCTAAAAAGCTTGGGAGAGTCTTTCCTTGGGCTCCGTTGATCCAGGGCTCGGTTGACTGGCGGGGCTTTAGGTGCGGGACTGAGGTGGGAGCCCGAGCGGGAAGATTTCAAGAAGGACGCCGCCTCCTCCGGATCTTGAAAAGAGAGTTGTTCCCCGGCGGGTGTTTTGATCCGCAGAACGGCCGGGAATGCCAGGGTGAACTTGAGTTGACGTTGATGAAGTTCTGCGCAGATGTGCTGAAAGGCCTTGCGTTTCTTGGAAACATCCGCCGAGTAGTCAGCAAAGATTAGAATTTTGATACCATCAATCTGCAAAGATCTGGACTGTCGGTATTGTTGCAATATGGCGGCTTTGTCAGAGTAGTAGAGATATTTGGCGATTATTGGGTGCGGTGTTTTACGTTCAGAGTTAAAGGCTCCCACTCGGTGAGCACGTTCCACTGTGCAGGGGCCTCCCAGACCCAGTGCCTCGGGAATGCGGCGGGCACAGAATTCTGAAAGAGCAGATTGGGGAAGCGATTCAGGGAGTCCTACAAACCGCAGGTTGCTCCTCCTGGACCTTTTTTCGAGGTCATCGAGTTTTTTCCAGTATGTATTTGTTCGTTCTGTCTTGGGCATGTTCAAGGGATTGCGTCTGGTAGAGTTCTTCCTCAAGATTTGATATACGGTGTTCAGCTTCATTCAGTTGGGAGGTATGTTCCCCTAGCTGGGCTTGAATCTTTTGCATGCCTGCGCTGACAGCCTTCTCTACTGATGCTGTAATCATAGGGGAGAGAAGAGCAGCCACAGCTTGAGCCAGAGTCTCAGTGTGTTGATCCTACAGTGGTTGAGGTAAGTGAGGCTGCTGCATATGCTGGGGTGTTGCAGGGCTGGAGATTTGTGGAGGGGCCCGGGGTTGTGGAGACACGGAGCCTCTCTGAGTGGGGAGTGAAGCTGGCTGATCGTCTACCTCCATGTCTGGGGCCGTCTCCGCTGGATAGGCCGCGCAGGCCAGTTCCGTGTAGGCCGAAGCCGGGGCCTCGATTTGCGGCAGGGCTGACCGTGCGGTGGCGGCCGCATACGATCGCGGCCCGGTTTTTTCCACGAAACGGTCCATCTTGCGATCAAATTCGTGTAGAGGGTAGCTGGGATCGTTTTGAGCGAAAACGCCGATTTTTGAGGCAGATTTATAGGGCGGTCTGCGGGAGCTGTGAGGAGAGACAGCTATTCCATGCGGCGCCGGAACCGGAAGTCGAGGCTTGTTTTCACAGCGCCCCCCATCTGTCAATGGTTCCTTTCATAAGTATAAGCTTCATTGTAGGTAAGAGTGTTTTGGGGAAGCTGTGTCTTTTTCCCCCTCTGCCCCTCATGCTGCCTTTTCCTGATCCCCGTGTATTCATTTATATTTTTTTATAGATAATTTTAGCCCTGGAATTGCACCTGATGAGTGGATGAACTCCACGAAACGCGTAGAGCGCTTTTATGCTACCAATTGCAAGCATGTGTCTGAAATTCTCCCCGACTCTATCTACAAGGTCTTATCATTAAATCAATTGAAAATTATTTATTTTATTTCTATTTATGTATCTTTTAACGATATGTTGATTACCATTGTAGATCATGTTGGAATATGTGTTTGTTTGTATACATATATGAAATACAGGATAACCAATTGATACTATTGTTACCCATGTTTTATATATATATATATATATATATATATATATATATATATATATATATATATAGTTTTTACTTCCAATATTGTATCTAGATTAGGGATGAGCCGAACACCCCCCGGTTCGGTTCGCACCAGAACTTGCGAACGACCCCCGCGTTCGGTACGAACGTTAGAACCCCATTGAAGTCTATGGGACTCGAACGTTCGAATTGGAAAGTGCTCATTTTAACGGCTAATATGCAAGATAGTGTCCTAAAAAGGGTTTGGCGACCTGCCTCCTGCCTCAGGGGACATGGGTCACTGCAAAAAAAAGTTTTAAAAACTACCGTTTTGGCGGGAGCACTGATTTTAATGACGATTAAAGTGAAAAAAAAAAGTGAAATATTCCTTTAAATATGGTGCCTGCGGGGTGTCTGTAGTATGCCTGTGAAGTGCCACGTGTTTCCCTTGTTTAGAACAGTCCCTGCACAAAATGACATTAAACGGAAATAACACCATTTAAAACTGCTTGCGGTTTTAATGTTATATCTGGTTCCTGCAATATGGTTGAAAATCATTGAGAAACATGGCATGGGTAGCCCTCCCTGCCCATTACCAGCCTATTTGGGTCTTGTATGCATATTAAGGGGAACCCCGTACCCATATTAAAAAAAGGAAATGCGTGTGGCCCCCAGGCCCTATATACTCAGAACAGCAGTATACAGGCGGTGCAAACAAGACAGGGACTGTGTAGGTTTGTTGTGTTAAGTTGAATCTGTTTGTCATTTTCAACCGGTACATTTTTAAAGTGTAGCTCCAGTCAAAAAAACGATCTTTAAGCTTTTTGGAAAACATAGGGAAGGGTTATCACCCCTGTATAATTTGTTTTGTCATCCATCTTTTTTCATCTCACTTGCTGCTGTCTCCTTGCGTTTGCAAGTAGGAGATGTTTGTAAGTTGGATGTTTGAAAGTAGGGGCCTGCCCTATATTATAGCGGTATGTACTGGGTACAGAGCACGCAGACAGCACGCACTCCTAACACTACTGACTGCAAGCTCTATTATTAACCACTTGTTAGCCCAATGTTTGCATAAAGTGAAAGATGAAGTTATGCTGAGTAAATAGATATCAAACATGTCACTCTTCAAAATTGCACATGCCCGTGGAATGGCGCCAAACGTCGCTACTTAAAAAATCCCCATAGGCGACGCTTTAAATATTTTTTTACTGGTTACATGTTTTGAGTTGCAGAGGAGGTCTAGGACTAGAATTATTGCTCTCGCTCTAACATTCTCGGCGATACCTCACATGTGTGGCACATGCGAGCACATGGGGACATGGGCGCTTTAATTTTTATTTTATTTTTTTATTGTTCATTTTACTTTATTTATTTTAGTTTGACATTTTTTTTCCCAAAAATATATTTTTGATCACTTTTATTCCTATTACAAGAAATGTAAACATCCCTTGTAATAGGAATATGGGGTGACAGGTCCTCTTTACAGTGAAATCTGGGGGGTCAATATGACCCCACATCTCACCTCTAGGCTGGGAAGCCTGAAATAAAAAAAAAAAAAAAGATTCTGGCTTTGATCGTACTGGCGAGTTGGTAGAAGCACCGGAGGGTACACAGAACACCCACTGCTTCAGATGCAAAGTAACACACTACAGGAGGCCGCCTTAAAGGCAGCCTTATATAGTGTGGGGCGTGCACTACACAGCCTGAGCTATGATTGGCCACAGGCAGGATGCCTGTGGCCAATCATGGCTCTCCTCGCTGCCGGCGCTGTGATTGGCCAAGCATGCGGGGTCACAGTGCATGCTTGGCCAATCATCGGGCAGCAATGCACTGCGCCAACGCAGTGCATTGTGGTCCGCGCGCGCGTCACTCGAATTTTGACGCGAACGGCCAAAACGTTCGGAATTCGCCGAACGGCCGAACGGCCAATGTTCGAGTCGAACGTACGTTCGACTCGAACACGAAGCTCATCCCTAATCTAGATAATGAATTTCAGACATGTCCTTGCATACCTACTTTGCAGCTATGCTTCATATAAAGTCCCACCTTATTTTCCTTACAACACGGGCAGGCAATTTAGATAAAGCTCACTTAGTAGATAGCCTTTCTTTCTTCCTTAACATACATAAAAATGGAATAAAAATAACAAATAAAACAATAAACAAAAATAAATAAATAAAAATGACTACACTGGGCCCATTCAAAAATTGTATATAAAAAAAAAATAATGAAGCTGCTGCCCTCAAATCGAAAAAACTAGCAACATCAAAATAAAAAGGAAGCTGGATTTTACCTTTAACCGCTTCCCAGCCCGCCCTATAGCCGAATGACGGCTTTAGAGCGGGCGCGTTCATTCCGGGAGGCCGTCCCTGGACGTCCTCGTGTTTACTTTCCGCAATGCGCGCCGCCGCGGGCACGCATCAGGGAAGTTTTGTGTTTGCCGTGCCCCCCGGAGACAGGCAAACACAGATCGCTGTAAACGGCCAATCACATCGGCCGTTTACAGCGTGATCGGCGTGTCCAATGTGAGATGATGTCATATGTAAACATACAGTGCCTTGCGAAAGTATTCGGCCCCCTTGAACTTTTCAACCTTCTGCCACATTTCAGGCTTCAAACATAAAGATATAAAATTTTTATTTTTTGTGAAGAATCACCAACAAGTGGGACACAATTGTGAAGTGGAACGAAATCTATTGGATTTTTGAAACTTTTTTAACTAATAAAAAAATGAAAAGTGGGGCGTGTAAAATTATTCGGCCCCCTTGCGTTAATACTTTGTAGAGCCACCTTTTGCTGCGATTACAGCTGCAAGTCGCTTGGGGTATGTCTCTATCAGTTTTGCACATCGAGAGACTGAAATTCTTGCCCATTCTTCCTTGCAAAACAGCTCGAGCTCAGTGAGGTTGGATGGAGAGCGTTTGTGAACAGCAGTTTTCAGCTCTTTCCACAGATTCTCGATTGGATTCAGGTCTGGACTTTGACTTGGCCATTCTAACACCTGGATACGTTTATTTGTGAACCATTCCTTTGTAGATTTTGCTGTATGTTTGGGATCATTGTCTTGTTGGAAGATAAATCTCCGTCCCAGTTTCAGGTCTTTTGCAGACTCCAACAGGTTTTCATCCAGAATGGTCCTGTATTTGGCTGCATCCATCTTCCCCTCAATTTTAACCATCTTCCCTGTCCCTGCTGAAGAAAAGCAGGCCCAAACCATGATGCTGCCACCACCATGTGTGACAGTGGGGATGGTGTGTTGAGGGTGATGAGCTGTGTTGCTTTTACGCCAAACATATCGTTTTGCATTGTGGGCAAAAAGTTGGATTTTGGTTTCATGTGACCAGAGCACCTTCTTCCACATGTTTGGTGTGTCTCCCAGGTGGCTTGTGGCAAACTTTAGACGAGACTTTTTATGGATATCTTTGAGAAATGGCTTTCTTCTTGCCACTCTTCCATAAAGGCCAGATTTGTGCAGTGTACGACTGATTGTTGTCCTATGGACAGACTCTCCCACCTCAGCTGTAGTTCTCTGCAGTTCATCCAGGGTGATCATGGGCCTCTTGGCTGCATCTCTGATCAGTCTTCTCCTTGTCTGAGCTGAAAGTTTAGAGGGACGGCCAGGTCTTGGTAGATTTGCAGTGGTCTGATACTCCTTCCATTTCAAAATGATCGCTTGCACAGTGCTCCTTGGGATATTTAAAGCTTGGGAAATCTTTTTGTATCCAAATCCGGCTTTAAACTTCTCCACAACAGTATTACGGACCTGCCTGGTGTGTTCCTTGGTCTTCATGATGCTCTCTGCGCTTTCAACAGAACCCTGAGACTATCACAGAGCAGGTGCATTTATACAGAGACTTGATTACACACAGGTGGATTCTATTTATCATCATCAGTCATTTAGGACAACATTGGATCATTCAGAGATCCTCGCTGAACTTCTGGAGTGAGTTTGCTGCACTGAAAGTAAAGGGGCCGAATAATTTTGCACGCACCACTTTTCAGTTTTTTATTTGCTAATAAAGTTTAAAATATCCAATAGATTTCGTTCCACTTCACAATTGTGTCCCACTTGTTGGTGATTCTTCACAAAAAATTATAATTTTTATATCTTTATGTTTGAAGCCTGAAATGTGGCAAAAGGTTGAAAAGTTCAAGGGGTCCGAATACTTTCGCAAGGCACTGTATGAGATCATCTCTCACCGCCGCTCTCCCTCCTCACACAGACAGCGTGTGAGAGGGGAGAGATGAACGGCTGCAGTGGCCGTAAGTGGGGAAAAAAAAAAAAGTGCTATCCGCCCCAGTGCCATCCTCCCCCAGTGCCATACTCCCCCAGTGCCATCCTCCCCCAGTGCCATCCACCGCAGTGCCATCCACCCCAGTGCTACCTGTCCCCAGTGCCACCTGTTAGTGCTATCTGTCCCCAGTGCCACCTGTTAGTGCTATCTGTCCCCAGTGCAACCTGTTGTCAGTGCCATTTGTCCCCAGTGCCATCTGTCATCAGTGCCATGTATAAGTGCCATCTGTCATTAGTGCCACGTGTCATTAGTGCCACATAGTGCCATCTGTCATCAGTGCCACATATTAGTGCCATCTGTCATCAGTGCCACGTATCAGTGTCACGTGCCATCTGTTGTCAGTGTCACGTGCCATCTGTTGTCAGTGTCACGTGTCATCAATTCCACTTATCAGTGCCATCTGTCATCAGTGTCACGCGTCATCTGTGCCACGTATTAGTGCCATCTGTCATCGGTGCCACGTATTAGTGCCACATATTAGTGACATCTGTCATCAGTGCCACGTATTAGTGCCATATGTCATCAGTGCCACGTGTCATCAGTGCGACATATAAGTGCCATCTGTCATCAGTGCCACGTATAAGTGCCATCTGTCATCAGTGCCACATATTAGTGCCATCTGTCATCAGTGACACGTGTCATCAGTGCCACGTATAAGTGTCATCATTGCCACGTATCAGTGCCATTTGTCATCAGTGTCATGTGTCATTGTCCTGGTGCTCCAGGGCCTTCAAAAGTGTAATAGGTAGTCAACAAGTTAGATGTGTAATTTATGTTCCTAGAACACATGATGGCTCTCCCTGCATGTTGGGCCTCTCTATGTGGCCAGGCTGTGAAAAAGTCCCACACATGTGGTATTGTAATACTCAGGAGGAGTAGCAGAATTTTTTTGTGGGTGTCATTTGTGGTATACACATGCCATGTGAGAGAAATAACCTATTACAATGACAATTTTGTGGAAAAAAAAAATGAAAAATCTTAATTTTGCAAAAAATTGTGGGAAAAAAATGACAACATCAAAAAGCTCACCATGCCTCTTACTAAATACCTTGGAATGTCTACTTTCCAAAAAGGGGTCATTTGGGGGGTATTTGTACTTTCCTGACTTGTTCGGGTCACAAGAAATGAGATAGGCCACCAGTACATCAGATGTGATCAATTTTGTATGATTCGCACCACAGCTTGTAGACTCTCTAACTTTCACAAAGACCAAATAATATCCACTAATTTGGGTTATTTTTACCAAAGATATGTAGCAGTATAAATTGTGGCCAAAATGTATGAAGAAAAATTAATAATTTACATAATTTTGTCACAGAAACAAAGAAATATGCATTTTTTTTCAAAATGTTCGGTCTTTTTTCATTTATAGCGCAAAAAATAAAAACCCCAGAAGTGATCAAATACCACCAAAAGAAAGCTCTATTTGTGGGGAAAAAAGGACAAAAAATTCATTTGGGTACAGTGTTGCATGACTGAGTAATTGTCATTCAAAGTGTGAGAGCACCGAAAGCTGAAAATTGGTCTGGGCAGGAAGGGTGTTTAAGTGCCCAGTAAGCAAGTGGTTAATGATATTCTGTCTCAGTGTTGCCTGGAATGTTTTTTTATTACAATGTTGAATCATGTGATTCTAGAAGGAAAAGGCCCTTCTACTTAGTGTTACATTTTTAGCTTTAATTAAATGCTAAGGAAGCGCTTCATATACTGCAAATATGCATATATAATAAATATCAATTTATAAATAAGTAAAATTCATACATCTACATAAAACATATAAAATCATACATAATATATCCATAATAATTTATATCAATTTGCCATCATCAATAAATAAAATAAGTGTAAAACATGACTCAAAACATATAAAAAGGAGCGCCCGAAGAAGTTGGTGGAACTCACGTGTTCACACAACATACGGCAATGCATTTTACCACATAAGGACCCACCCGCCGCAGTTATACTGAGGCAGGTTGACTCCCCTGGGCAAAGCACCGCCATGGTACATCGGTCACTTTAAGAGCTCTAGGGGGCGTGCAGATGCCCGAGGCGCGGCGCCGGAGCTGGTGTGTGTGGCCGGTGGTCGCGATGCTCGCCGGCCAGCCGTGATCGCTCCTGACAGAGACAGAATAGAGATCTGTCAATGTAAACAGAGAGATCTCCATTCTGTCAGGGGAGGAGATTCTCTACAAACGATCTGAAAAAGTCTGAAAAGCTAAAATTTTACCAAAATTTCCAGATCTTTTTGCTGAAATTTCTCTGATGGAAATTCTCCTATTTTCCAACATTCTGCTCACTACTTGTGTCCTAAAATATATTCAACTTACCAACACCAAACTTACGGTAAAATACCTGTTTTTGGGTGGAGGCATTCCTTTGAGGGCATAATATTATAATATTATGGTATAATATTCACTCCAATAACATATCCAACTGCACCGGGTATTCAGGCTGGCCCTCCTGCCAGGCTGAGCAGAGCTGTACATAATCCGCAGATAGCACATACCTTATGCCTAATTAGTTAAATAATAATACGGAGCTATCAGTTAACTGTAAAGAACTGGGAATTTGCAGGAACACAACGCGTCTGTATTACATTAGCAGTAGTCTAGGCTAATGTGTTCTCAAGGTAATACAACTAATTACATACAGTCAATACAATAGAGAACATTGTACTGTGTATTTATTATGATAGCAGAGTAATGTAATACACCATACCGAGACCTTCTAAACAGCTGCATCCCCATGTTATCTTTCATGTATCATATTTTATGTTGGCTGGTCATATATCATGTTTCTGCATGGGGACTATATATACTGTATAAATAAATTATATCAATATCTATCTATCTATCTATCTATCTATCTATCTATCTATCTATCTATCTATCTATCTATCTATCTATCTATCTATCTATCTATCTCCCTCCCTCTCCCTCACATTTGTGTAAATATTTTATTCTATCTTTTCATGTGACAACACTGAAGAAATGACACTTTGCTACAATGTAAAGTAGTGAGTGTACAGCTTGTATAACAGGGTAAATTTGCTGCCCCCTCAAAATAACCCAACACACAGCCATTAATGTCTAAACCTCTGGCAACAAAATTGAGTACACCCCTAAGTGAAAATGTCCAAACTAGGTCCAATTAGCCATTTTCCCTTCCCGATTGTCATGTGACTCATTAGTGTTTCAAGGTCTCAGGTGTGAATGGGGAGCGGGTGTGTTAAATGTGGTGTTATCGCTCTCACTCTCTCATACTGGTCACTGGAAGTTCAATGTGGCGCCTCATGGCAAAGAACTCTCTGAGGATCTGAAAAAAAAGAATTGTTGCTCTACATAAAGATGGCCTAGGCTATAAGAAGATTGCCAAAACCCTGTAACTGAGCTGCAGCACGGTGGACAAGACCATACAGCGGTTTAACAAGACAGGTTACACTCAGAACAGGCCCGGCGGTCGGTTTGCGGCAAATTTTGCTTGTTCGCGATTCACGAAAACCGGCGGACTTTGGCGCTGTTCACGGTGGACATATGCGTTTACATTGGCACATCCATCATGGGGTACAGGACAGCCAATTGAGACATTTCAGCACATGGACATACCCCCTACCTTATAAATAGACCTGATCTGGTGGCCATTTTACATTCTGTCTTTTGTCAGTGTAGGGAAAAGAACACTGTGTGGAGCAGGGACAGTGAGTCTAATCACTAGCTATTACTATTACGTCCACAAAAGTCCTTTTAAGGACTGGTATAGGTGTACAATATATAGGGTTGTAATACACTTATAATATACTTTCTTTCAAATATAGAAAGTATATTATGGTGCACTGCTGTGCTGCTGAGTGCTGACTGATTCTGCAGCTGTCTTTTATCAGTGTAGGGAGGGACAGTTTGGTGTTTGGAGCAGGGACAGTCTGCAATTTACTAGCTACTAGGTCCACAAAGGTCCTTTTAAGGACTGGTATAGGTGTACAGTATATAGGGTTGTAATACACGTATAATATACTTTCTTTCAAATATAGAAAGTAAATTATACTGCACTGCTGTGCTGCTGAGCTGAGTGCTGACCGATTCTGCAGCTGTCTTTTCTCAGTGTAGGGAGGGACAGTTTGGTGTTTGAAGCAGGGACAGTCTGCAATTTACTAGCTACTAGGTCCACAAAGGTCCTTTTAAGGACTGGTATAGGTGTACAATATATAGGGTTATAATACACGTATAATATACTTTCTTTCAAATATAGAAAGCATATTATAGTGCACTGCACTGCTGTGCTGCTAACCGATTCTGCAGCTGTTGTTTCTCAGTGTAGGGAGGGACAGTTTGGTGTTTGGAGCAGGGACAGTCTGCAATTCACTAGCTACTAGCTAGCTACTACTAGGCCCACAAAGGTCCTTTTAAGGACTGATATAAGTGCACAGTACATAGGGTTGTAATACACGTATAATATACTTTCTTTCAAATATAGAAAGTATATTATAGTGCACTGCATGCAGTGCTGCTGACTGATTCTGCAGCTGTCGTTTCTCAGTGTGGGGAGGGACAGTTTGGTTTTTGGAGCAGGGACAGTCTGCAATTCACTAGCTACTAGCTAGCTACTATTAGGTCCACAAAGATCCTTTTAAGGACTGGTATAGGTGTACTATTTGGTGTGCAGTATATAGTTGTGTAATACACGTATAAAATACTTTCAAATATAGAAAGCATAGTATAGTGCATTTCCACTGTGCAGCATTGTGACTGCTGAGTGGTTCTGCAGCGATACTACAAAGAGTGACAAACGCAATTAGAAAAAAAGTATTATAACTAGTGTGATAGACCAGTGGCCCCCCAAAACGACAGATTGATGCGGGGTGTTATATACCTTCTTCCACATATACTGCACTTCTCTAGAGACTTTCGTCACAGGGTCATTTAAAAAATGACAGGCAGAGGAAGAGGCAGGGGTGGTAGGGGTAGCGCAGGAGCAACAGGCTTGAGCCAAAGTGGCAAATTGCAGAAGGTGCATTAGATTACATCAAAGGACGCACCAGACATGGCTGAGTGGCTCACTCAGCCTTACTCTTCTGCACCCTCCTCATCCTCTCAATCTGCACCCTCTTCTTCACTCTCTGCTGTGTGCACCCCCAAAGACACTACCACCAACACCACCACCACCATATACCCTCCGCTTGAGTCACAGGAATTATTTTCCGATCCATCACAAGACATTGCCGATGCGCAGCCACTCTTGGCATTGGATCAGGAAGAGGAGGTAGCAACAACCGCCACTCAGCAGTCTGACGATAGTACCCAGATCAGCCCAAGGAGGAGGTTGGTCCCCGGTGTTGCTGTCTACTCCGAGATCTCTAATTATAGTGATGGGAAAGGTGACATCGATGATGATGTGTCTAGTGATGTCACGTGGGTGCCCACAAGAGAGGAAGAGGAGGGGAGTTCAGAGAGATATATGGACCAGCAGATATGAAGGAGAAGCAGGCGGAACTTACATTGCACAGGAGGGACAAACCAGACTGCAAATGTATCAGGAGTGAGGCATCAACCATGTACGGTCACATCTGGCGCTCCCAGGACGCTGGCACATGGCTCCGCAGTGTGGGCTTTTTTTAACGTGTCCGCTGCTGACAATAGAGTTGCTATCTGCAATCTTTGCAGTCAACGCATAAGTCGCGGTAAGCCCAACACTCACCTAGGGACCACTGCCTTAAGAAGGCACATGAGCAGCCATCACCGAGCCCAGTGGGAGCAACGGAACACACAAAGCCATACTCCAGGCTCTCACCATCCAGCCTTGTCTTCTAATTCTTCTTCTCCTCTCTCTTCACAATTGTCCTCCACTCCACCCTCCATCATGCCGTCCTCACGTTTTTCTGGAAAAAGGCAGGCTTCCTTGGGCCAAATGTTCGACCGTAAAAAAATGATGACGGTTGATCGATGGCTTGTCAGAACTGTTAGCCTGCCAACTACTAAAAACCAAAACCAAAAAAATACAGCGCTATTCTTAAATGTGGTTTGTGTAACAATGAAGCATTGTGACAAAAAAATGTGAAAATATACTATAAGTGCAGCAGCAGCTTTAAACGTGAGATACCCACAATTCAAATACTAGTTTTTTCCAAATAAGCTGCGCTATAATGATCCAAAAATGCTATGTGAGACAAATAAATGAATGAAACAAAAACAACAGTTTGACAAAATATAAACAAAAAATGCATATATATGTGTTCAAATATTAGTCCATTTCCCCGTCAACAGAGATTCTGCTTGTAGTCTCCAACGTGTTTTAACACACCACACCAATAAAGAAAAAGTGTCATCAGAGTTGCAGAGAAAAGGCTTCCACCACCAACACTACTGCCGCTTACCAGCTAGACTGATCCCATCTCAGAGACCAGATATCGCCAATATTAAAACACTCCCTCTGAACATGGACTGCATGGAGGATGTATCCCTTTTAGGCGCTTGGTTCAAGTATTTGGAAAAATCCTACGGCCACACCGCTCATTGCCCAGCACATATATAAACGAGAGGAATCGCCATAGTGTAATAAAGTCATAAAATTTAATAAATTAAAAAGAGTTGCACTTACATCAAGTAGAAAAAAATTTGCTTTCTAAAAACAACAGGTTTGCCGGCCGGCTTCGTAACGCTGCCCGTCGCTTCCGGGTTCAGCGTAGATCGCGGTGACGTCAATACGCCGCTCCTCCCTACGCCGTTTCGTTAAAAGTAACGTCTTCCAGGGGCCTGCCAACTACTGCCATATAAACTGGTGGACTCGGCGGCCTTTCGAAAATTTGTGGCCATTGGAACACCACAATGGAAGGTCCCAGGAAGGAAGTATTTCTCACAGAGGGACATACCAGAGCTATATGGCCATGTTCAGCGGCAAGTGAATGTATCTCTGGCACACAGTGTCGGTGCCAAGATACATCTGACCACAAACACGTGGTCTAGTAAACGCGGGCAGGGAAGGTATATCACTTTTACTGCCCACTGGGTGAGCCTTCTGATGGCCATCAAGCATGTAACCTGTGGCACCCGTATAGATTTGGTTTTACCACCACGGATTGCATGTAGGCCTGACTCTTCTTCTCCTCCTCCTACTCCATCCTCCCTCTCCTCCTCAGCTGACTCCTCCTTTTCCGCTGCTAGCGTCTCTTCCGCTGCGTTGCCCAAGATCCCCAGAACCTATTCGACATGCCAGGTGAGACGTTGCCATGCTGTGCTGCGTCTGTTGTGCCTGGAAGCCAAGAGCCACACTGGCCCGGCACTCCTTTCAGCTTTGAGTTCACAGGCAGATCAGTGGCTAACACTGCTCAATTTGACAGTTGGTAAAGTGCGTGACAACGGTGCCAATCTGCTTAGCACATTGAAACAGGGCAAAATTACACATGTGCCATGCATAACACACGTCTTAAACTTGGTCATGCAGCAATTTGTTGTCAAATACCTTGGGGTCCAGGACATCTTGCGGCAGGCAAGGAAAATCTCAGCCCATTTCAGAAGATCTTACATTGCCATGGCTCGCCTTGCTGACATTCAGCGGCGACACAATCTGCCGGTCAGACGTCTTATTTGCGATTGCCCGACGCGATGGAACTCAACCTTTTATAAGCTTGATAGGCTGCTCCAGCAGAAACGTGCAGTTAATGTCTACCTGTACAAACTCTGCGGCAGAACAGGTTCTGGGGAGCTTGGTTTTTTTCACCGTGCCAGTGGCTACTCATGTGTGACGCATGCAGACTTCTGCGGCCATTTGAGGAAATCACCAAACTGGTCAGTCGCAGCCATGGGGCCATTAGTGACATCATACCTTATGCCTTCTTTATAGAGCATGCATTGCATCGTGTCATTGATCAAGCTGTGGAGGAGCAGGAGCGGGAATATGAGGAAGTCACAATGCTGGATGAATTCCCGGGGGGGCTACTCTATCTGAGACAAGTCAACAACAGGAGTCTGAAGAGGAGTCAGAGGAGGATGGTGCCGGGGTGGATGAGGAGGAGCAAGAAGAGCATGCTTTAAACCTTTCTGGGATCCCTGTTGTGCGTGGATGGGGAGAGGAGAATGAAGAGGACGACATTGTCCTGGATGATGAGCAGGAGCCAGGCCACCACACCGCTTCCAGTTTAGTGCAAATGGGGGCCTTCATGCTCTAGTGTTTTAAGAGGGACCCCCGTATAAAAAGCATAAAGGTCAAGGACCAGTACTGGGTGGCAACGTACTTAGACCCCTGGTACAAACACAAAATGGTGGAAATGTTACAACCATCACAGAGGGCTGTCAGAATGGAGCACTTACAGGTCTTGCTTAGAGAAATACTGCATTCTGCTTTTGCGTGCGCTGGCAGAGGAATTCCCACTCCCAGAGAAAGAGTTGCGGGTACCAATCCAACAGCACCTGCAAGAAGAGGGCAGTTTGAAGATGTGTTGGTGACTTCTGATATGAGGTCATTCTTTCAGCAGACCCATTGATAGGAGTCATCCGGATCCAGCATCAGGGAACGCCTAGACTGACAGGTGACCGACTACATCGGGTTAACGGCCGATGTGGACGCTCTGAGAAGTGATGAATCCCTGGACTACTGGGTGGGCAGGCTTGACTCTGGCCAGAGCTTGCCCAATTTGCAATGGAACTGTTGGCTTGCCCCTCATCCAGTGTCCTGTCCGAAAGGACGTCAGTGCAGCAGGGGGGATCATGACCTATAAGCGCACTCGCCTAGCTCACGGCAGTGTTGACTACCTCACATTTATAAAAATGAATGAGGCATGGATCTCGGAGGAATCCAACACATGTGACCAGTAGACCATGTATATGTATAACTCTATAAATGATTTATATAATCTAGCACACAGACCCTTTTTCTACCTTTGGTTCACTTCCTTGTACAAAAAAAGCACACTGAACTATATGCCCATACCCTCCTGTTTGAAGAGGTTGAGCGGTGTCATATTTTTGGGTCCCGCAGCGAGTTCCTGTTATCAGTGCTGGTGTCATTGCTCTCTATCTCGGTGCTGGTGCGGTGTCAGTGCTCTCTATCATGGTGCTGGTGTGGTGTCAGTGCTCTCTATCATGGTTCTGGTGTCAGTGCTCTCTCTCTATCTTGGTGCTGGTGTCAGTGCTCTCTCTCTATCTCAGTGATGGTGTGGTGTCAGTGCTCTCTATCTTGGTGCTGGTGTGGTCTCAGTGCTCTCTATCATGGTGCTGGTGTCAGTGCTCTCTATCACGGTGCTGGCGTCAGTGCTCTCTATCTCGGTGCTGGTGTCAGTGCTCTCTATCACGGTGCTGGTGTCAGTGCTCAGTCTCTATCGTGGTGCTGGTTTCAGACAGTGAGGGAGATAGCAACGAAGAAGCCAATCAGCAGGCAGTGCCAGCACCATGGCTGAGGATCAACACTGGACTGGCACCTCCGGACCATCGCAGTGGAGTCCTGCATAGGTGGGGGTAAGGGCCGGGCAGAGGGAGGGGCTCAAGCACAGGTTGGCACACTGGGACACTGGCACAGGACTGCGCTGCCCTGACTGTGGCACTGATCATGTCCTGTACCCTCTTCATAGCCTGCCCTGACCTTGCCTCTCCTCCATGGCCTTCATGCACTCCTGAATTGTCAAAATTTCACAGATAAAAAAAGAATGCTTGTCGTTGTCGATCCCAGATTCACTTAATACTTTTGTTATGTCAGTGTCCATGTTGTGGGACTATGTGTGCACAGCTAGTAAGTATTTTGTGGCTGAAAATATGACCTGGAGGTTTTTAAGGTTCACCTGCCATTAAAGTCAATGGGGTCCGCCGCGAACCTTGCGGTTTGTGAACTTTTGGCCACATTCGCGGTTCGCGGAACGTCCCGTCGGAAGTTCGTCTATCACTACCCATGTTTAGCATCATATCCAGAGATTGTGTTTGGGAAATAGACATATGAGTGCTGCCAACGTTGATGCAGAGGTTGAAGGGGTGGAGGGTCAGCCATATGTCGCACACTGCATGAAATTGGTCTGCATGGCTATTGTCCCAGAAGGAAGTCTCTTCTAAAGATGATGCCCAAGAAAGCTCGAAACAGTTGGCTGAAGACAAGCAGATTAAGGACATGGATTATCGGAACCATGTCCTGTGGTCTGATGAGACCAAGATAAACTTATTTGGTTCAGATGGTGTCAATCGTGTGTGGCGGCAACCAGGTGAGGAGTACAAAGACAAGTGTGTCTTGCCTACAGTCAAGCATGGTGGTGGGAGTGTCATGATCTGTGATGTCATCATGGAGGAGGGGAAGAGGACTCCATTGGCAACCTGTGAAGCTCTGGTGAACTCCATGCCCAAGAGGGATAAGGCGGTGCTGGAAAATAATGGTGGCTCCACAAAATATTGACACTTTGGGCCCAAATTGGACATTTTCACTTAGGGGTGACATTAATGGCTGTGTGTTGAGTTATTTTGAGGGGACAGCAAATTTACACTGTTATACAAGCTGTACACTCACTACTTTACATTGTAGCAAAGTGTAATTTCTTCAGTGTTGTCACATGAAAAGATAGAGTAAAATATTTACAAAAATGTGGGGGGTGTACTCACTTTTGTGAGATACTGTTTATGTATATATATATATATATATATATATATATATATATATATATATATATATATATATATGTATATATATATACAGTACATGTATCGGTCTAGGAAGGGGTTCAAAGTAATTTCTAAGGCTTTGGAACTCCAGTGAACCATGGGGAGAGCCATTATCCACAAATGGAGATAACTTGGAACAGTGGTGAACCTTCCTAGGAGTGGCCGGCCTATAAAAATGACTCCAAGAGCATGACGATGACTCATCCTGGAGATCATAAAAGAACACAGAACAACATCTAAAGAACTGCAGGCCTCACTTGCCTCAGGTAAGATCAGTGTTCATGATTCAACAATAAGAAATAGACTGGGCAAAAATGGCGTCCATGGGAGAGTTCCAAGGCCAAAGCCACTGCTGACGACAAAGAACACAAAGGCTCATCTCAAATGTACCAAAAAACATCTTGATTATCCCCAAGACTTTTAGGCAAATATTCCGTGGATTGATGAGACAAAAATTGTACTTACTACTTTTACTAGTAAGCTCATATTTTAAATTGTACCTTAATTTCACCAAACTTTGCCTAAGTATGCCCCATATAAACTTTAACCTGTTAATGCAATTTGAAAAGCACATTTAACCACTTCAGATTTGTCTACTCAATGGCCAGGCCATTTTTTTGAGATATGGCGTTGCTTTAACTGACAATTGCGCAGTTGTGCGTCGTATAGCTTTCTTTTGGTGATATTTGATCACCTCTGCGGTTTTTATTTTTTGCTCTACAAACAATAAAAGACCGACAATTTTGAAAAAAACACAATATTTTGAACTTTTAGCTATAATAAAATTTTTTGGTATAAAAATCACGTATATTTATAGCGTCTACTAAATAGGGGATAGTTTTATGGTATTTTTATTATTATTATTATTATTACTAGTAATGGCGGCGATCTGCGATTTTTATTAAGACTGCGACATTATGGCGGACATATCACACTTTTGACACATTTTTGGGACGATGGACAATTATACAGCGATCAGTGCTATATAAAAATGCACTGATTACTGTATAAATGTTACTGGCAGGGAAGGGGCTAGCAGGGGTTAACTGTGTTCCCTGACTGTGTGTTCTAACTGTAAGAGGGAGGGGGGACTGACTATAGGAGATGACAGATCGTTGTTCCTAGCTATTAGGAACTCACGATCTGCCTCTCCTCTCCTCACAGAATGGGGATGTGTGTGTTTAGACACACACGTCCCTGTTTTGCCTCTTGTGCCCGTGGTCACTGGCCACGAGCATCAGTGCAGTGCACACGTGCGCCTGCTCTCCCGCCTTAAAGGAGCCGACGTATGTCTACGGCAGCTCACGGGATCGTGCCGACCTGCTGCAGTATAATGAAGATGGATGGTCGGCAAGTGGTTAAATATATTTTAAATCAGAGGCTTCCCTTATTTGGTCATTTCTGATTTGTTAAAGCGATATTAACCACTTACTCACTGGGCTCTTAAACCCCCTTCCTAACCAGATCAATTTTTCAGATTTCGGTGCTCTCACATTTTGAATGACAATTACTCAGACATGCAACACTGTACCTATATGACATTTTTGCCCTTTTTTTTTCACACAAATAGAGCTTTCTTTTGGTGGTATTTAATCACTACCAGGTTTTTTTTAATTTTTTGTGCTATAAAAGAAAAAAGACAGAAAATTCTGTAAAAAAATGCATTTTTCTTTGTTTCTGTTATAAAATTTAGCAAATTAGTAATTTTTCGTGATACATTTTGACCAAAATTTATACTGCTACATATTTTTTGTAAAAATAACCCAAATCAGTGTATATTATTTGGTCTTTGTGAAAGTCCACAAGCTATGGGGCCAATCTCTGAAAATTGATCACACCTGATGTACTGACGGCCTATCTCATTTCTTGAGACCCTAACAAGCCAGAAAAGTACAAATACCCCCAAAATGACCCCTTTTTTGGAAAGTAGACATTCCAAGGTATTTATTTAGAGGCATGGTGAGTTTTTTTGAAATTGTCATTTTTTCCCACCATTCCTTGCAAAATAAAGATTTTTTTGTCTTTTTTTTCACAAAATTGTTATATTAGCAGGTTATTTCTCACACACAGCATATACATACCACAAATTACACCCAAAAATACATTCTGCTACTCTTCCTGCGGCGTTACCACATATGTGAGACTTTTACACAGCGTGGCCACATACAGAGGCCCAACATGCAGGGAGCATCATCAGGCGTTCTTGGAGCATAAATTATACATATCATTTCTTGAATACCTCTTATGCCCCATACACACGAGTGGATTTTCCGTCGGAAAAAACTTGGATGGTTTTTCCGACGGAATTACGCTCAAGCTTGGCTTGCATACACACGGTCACACAAAATGTACAACACTACGCCGAGCCGAGAAAATGAAGTTCAATGCTTCCGAGCATGCGTCGAATTGTTTCCGAGCACGTGTAGGCATTTTGCGCATCGGAATTTGTACAAATGATCAGAATGATCAGAATTTCCGATCTGAACTTTTTTCGACAGAAAAATAGAGACCCTGCTCTCATTTTTTTGCTGGCTGGAATTCTGCCAGCAAAAGTCAGATGGAGCCTACACACGGGCGGAACTTCTGACTTTTGCTGGCAGAATTTTTGATCGTGTGTACGGGGCTTTACATTTTTGAAGGTCCTGGAGCACCAGGACAATGGAAACGCTCCAAAAATTACCCCATTTTGGAAAGAAAATAACCCAATGTATAATCTATGAGGCATATTGAGTCTTTTGAACATGTCATTTTTTTTCTACAAGTTTTTGGAAATGTGTAAAGAAAATGAAAACTCTTTTTTTTTACACAATGTTGTCCATTTACACAATGTTTCTAACACACAGCATGTACATAGCAAAAATTACAGCCCAAAATAGATTCTCCTACCCCTTTTGAGTATGGTGAAATGACATGTGTGAGACTTATCCACAGCGTGGCCACATACAGAGGACCAGCATGCAGGGAGCACCATCAGGTGTTCTAGGGGCATAAGTTTCAAATCTAATTTAACTACCTATTACACATTTGTGAGGCACTGTAGTGGCATGGATGTGGCATGGATGAGCAGTGGATGGGAAAGGCTGAGCATGAATGAGTATGCCTGAGTATAGATGGGTACAGCTGAGTATGGCTGGGTATAGATGGCTGAGTACCACTGACTACGACTGAGTACGACTGAGTACGGCTGAGTATGACTGGGTATTGCTGAGTATGGATGGGTATGGCTAATTATGGATGGGAGTGGATGGGATGGCTGAGCATGAATGGATGGATGAGTATTGTTGAAGATGGATGGCTGAGCATGGATGGATAGATGAGTATGCTGAGTATGGATGGCTGCGCATGGATGGATGGATGAGTATGCTCAGTATGGATGGCATGGATGGATGGATGAGTATGCTGAGTATGGATGAGTATGCTGAGTATGGATGGCTGAGCATGGATGGATGGATGAGTATGCTGAGTATGGATGAGTATTGATGTTTGAGCATGGATGGATGGATGAGTATGCTGAGTATGGATGAGTACGCTCAGTATGGGTGGCTGAGCATGGATGGATGGATGAGTATGCTGACTGAGTATGGATGAGTATGCTGAGTATGGATGGCTGAGCATGGATGGATGGATGAGTATGCTGAGTATGGATGAGTATTGATGTTTGAGCATGGATGGATGGATGAGTATGCTGAGTATGGATGAGGATGGATGGGTATGCTGAGCATGGATGGCTGAGTATAGATAGCTGAGCATGGATGGATGGATGGATGAGTATGCTGAGTATGGATGGCTGAGCATGGAGGGGTATGCATGGGTGAGCATGGATGGATGGATGAGTATGCTGAGTATGGATGAGGTTGGATGGATGGGTATGCTGAGCATGGATGGCTGAGTATAGATAGCTGAGCATGGATGGATGGATGGATGAGTATGCTGAGTATGGATGGCTGAGCTTGGATGGGTATGCATAGGTGAGCATGGATGGATGGATGAGTATGCTGAGTATGGATGGACGAGTGAGTATGCTGAGTATGGATGGGTATGCTGAGCATGGATGGCTGGGTATGGATGGATGAATGGCTGGATGAGGATGTAATGGGCACATATCAGCGCTGTGGGCGCGACACATCCAGCCCACAGTGCTGCGGCCACCATCCCTCCCCCCTCGCACTGTACCAATAGGTACGGGGAGGGGAGAGAGGAACTGGACGTGATGCCGGTTTGTCTACTAGTGATCGTTCTGCCATTTGATGGAGAGATCACGTGGCAAACGGCCAGTATCAGCGGCCATTTACCATGATCCGTGATGTGTTGGGATGTTTCCAGGTGTGCGCCCGGGGGGGGGGGGGATAGTGACCCATCATTGGTATTTTTGGGTGTAATAGTGCCCCATCATTGGTATCAGTTGAAGAAATAGTGTCCCATCATTGGTATTATTTGGAAGAATAGTGCCCCAATCACTGGTATTAGTTGGAGAAATAGTGCCCCATCATTGGAATCAGTGGGAGAAATATTGCTCCATCATTGGTATTAGTTGGAGGAATAGTGCCCAATAATTTTTATTGGTTGGTAGAATAGTGTCCCATCATTGGTATCAGTGGGGGGATTAGTGCCCCATCATTGGTAGCAGAGGGAGGAATAGTGCCCCATCATTGGTATTAGTGGGAGGAATAGTGCCCCATCATTGGTGTCAGTAGAAGGAATAGTTCCCCATCACTGGTATTAGTTGGAGAAAAAGTGCCCCATCATTGGTGTCAGTGGTAAGAATAGGGCCCCATCATTGGTATCAGTGGGAGGAATAGTGCCACATCATTGGTAGCAGTGGGTGGAATAGGGCCCCATCATTGGTATTAGTGGGAGGAATAGTGCCTCATCATTGGTATCAGTGAGAGGAATAGTGCCTCATCATTGGTATCAGTGGGAGGAATAGTGCCCCATCATTGGTATCAGTGGGAGGAATAGTGCCCCATCATTGTTATCAATGGGATGAATCATGCCCCATCATTGGTATCAGTGAGAGGAATAGTTCCCCATCATTGGTGCCAGTGGGAAGAATAGTGCCCCCATCATTGATGTTAGTGAGAGGAATAATGCCCCATCAAAGGGATCAGTGTGAGGAATAGTGCCCCATCATTCGTATTAGTTGGAGAAATGCTGTAGTTTTTCATCATTGGTATCAGTGGGGGGAATAGTGCCCCATCATTGATATTAGTTGGACGAATAGTGCCCCATCATGCGTATAAGTGGGAGCTGTAGTGCCTCATCATATGGCAATCCAAGAGCCACATTTGGCCCATGGGACGCAATTTAGAGACTACTGAACTAAAGGATGGCATACCTTCTTTATCTGACAAGTGGAAAATGTTGCTCCTTGGATTATTTATTGACCTCTGAGAGTTAAAAAGCCACCAACTGTCTGTGAATTTCATGGAGACGGGGAGGAGGACTCTCTAAATCGCAGTAATCATTCATTAGATGATACTCTATCTCATCCTGCCGCACGTCGGTGAAAAGTGTTGCTCACCAGCCAATTATTGTAAAATTTCTGATACAAATTAATTTGGGGAGGAAAAAAAAGTTGAGTGACCCCCCCCCCACCCCCCGCGGAACCCTTTACCTTGAGGAATGGTAATTAGATTTATCTATTTCGTTTTCAACGTTTCGGCTTCGGGGGAAACAAAAAAAAAAGTACATTTCACCGGGGGGGATTTGCCGGATGCGTACCGGCTAAGTGCCTCTTTTAGAAAAGACAAAGTTGGTGGATTTGCATAATCTGTTTACGATGTTATTTTGTTTCGAGATGCAAATGAAAGCGCCGGTAATTAAAACCTTTCATTCCGTCTCCTTTCTTATTATTTATGTGCGAAGGTTCTGAGATGTCTCCTTCCCCTCCCAGCACCCTTTTGAAGTTTATTAGACACGATACAATAACCTGATTTCCCTAATAACAAAAGGAACATTGGAAAAGGATACTTTGTATTTCCTGCTGTTTCCATCAAATGTAGTTTGGATTATAATGATTGTCAAATCCCATAATAGTCATTAAAGGACGTCTCACCTTGATGTATTCGTATTACTATTTGGGGGGGGGGGGGTCCCTGGTGGAAAAAAAAATGAGATGGGGATGATTTACTAAAGGCAAACACAGTGCTCATTTTGTAAGGGAAATTGCACTTTTCAAAGGGAATTTTCCCAAGAGCAAAGCCCCATGATTAGATGATAAAAGTCACCACAGTCACTCTGGGGGGCAAATTGCCTTGCAAAGAGAACAGTCTATTTTCCTTTAGTAAATCAACCTCTACTGTATATAGTCACACAGTAGGATCTGACATTAGAGAAACATACTGTGCTAATTAGTGGCGGCTGCTGTTTTTGTTTTGTTTTTTGGGGGGGACCCCCAGGCCACCGATGGAGTGGCACTACCCCCCCCCAGGACTAACACAGCCCCCACCACTAGACATATGCACAACAAAAAAATGTGTTTTGTTTTGTTTCTTTAAGTTTTTGTTGATTCGTAACCATTCGTAATTTCGTAAGATGTGAGTTTTCCTATTCGGACTTTCGGACTCATATTTTTGTAAGTTATATTTTTGTTGATACAAAATGATTCGTAATTCCATTAGTCTAATTATTTGTGATTTCGTAAGACGCAAGTTTTCATATTCGGACTCGTTTGTATTTTCGGAACAGTTATATTTTTGTTGATACAAAATGATTCATAATTCCATTAGTCTAATTATTCGTAATTTCGTAAGACGTGAGTTTTCGTATTTGGACTCATTCGTATTTTCGTAACAGATATATTGTCGTTGATACGAAATGATTCGTAATTCCATTAATCTAATTATTAGTAATTTCGTAAGACGCGAGTTTTCATATTCTGATTCCTTCATATTTTCATAACAGTTATATTTTCGTTGATACAAAATGATTAATAATTCCATTAGTCTAATTATTCGTAATTTCATAACAAACGAGTTTTCGTATTTGGACTCGTTCGTATTTTTTTAACAGTTATATTTTCATTGATACAAAATGATTCATAATTCCGTTAGTCTAATTATTCATAATTTTGGAAGACGTGAGTTTTCAGATTCTGCCTCGTTTGTATTTTCGTAACAGATATTCTTTTCGTTGATACAAAATGATTCGTAATTCCATTAGTCTAACGATTCGCAATTTCGTAAGATGCAAGGTTTCATATTCGGACTCATTCATATTTTCGTAACAGTTATATTTTTATTGATACGAAATGATTAGTAATTTGGTTAGTCCAACGATTCATAATTTCGTAAGACGCGAGGTTTCATATTTGGACTCATTCATATTTTCATAACATTTATATTTTTGTTGATACAAAATGATTTGTAACTCCATTAGTCTAATTATTCGTAATTTTGTAAGACGTGAGTTTTCATATTTGGACTCGTTCGTATTTTCGTAACAGATATATTTTCGTTGATACGAAATGATTCGTAATTCCGTTAGTCTAATTTTTCATAATTTTGTAAGACACGAGTTATCATATTCGGACTCTTTCGTATTTTCTCCAGCATCATGAATGCTGCTGCCAGACTTTACCACCTTACCAACCTCTCAGTGTCTGCCAATCCCTACACTGGCTCCCAATCACTCAGAGAATTAAATTCAAAATACTAACCACAATATACAAAGTCGTTCATAACTTTAAACTAGGCGATGGGGGGGGGGGGGGGTCCAGAGGTAGAGATAGTCAGTGAGGAACATATTCCAGAGGGTAGTATTGGGGTCATTAGTGGTAGGTTGACCAAAGCACATAAACCCAAGGTAAGTATAGTAGCAAGTCCTAGTTGCAATCTCAGAACACCCAATAAGAGGATAATATGCAACTGGTCTAAACTATGTGGCATGTTCACCAATGCCAGGAGCCTGGCAGACAAGATGGGTGAATTAGAGATACTATTGTGCGAGGAGGATTTGGATTTTGTGAGAATTTCAGAGACCTGGTTCAACAGCTCTCATGATTGGCTGGCAAATATTCAAGGGTATACCCTTTATCACAAGGATAGAGAGGGTAAAAAAGGGGAAAGGGTATGCCTATATATCAAGATCAAGAATAATGTACAAGTGAATGTGAGAGATGACATCACTGGGGGAGACAGATCTCTTATCACAATTTGGATTAGCAGCAAGGATGGGAAGTGCTATCATAATGGGGGATTTTAATTATCCAGACATAGACTGGGCAGAGGGAACCGCGCATTCATCTAAGGCTTACCAGTTCTTAAATGTCTTGGAGGACAATTTTATGGGTCAGATGGTAGACGCACCAACTAGAAATAAAGCCTTACTGGATCTACTAATTACCAACAATACAGACCTGATCACGGATGTGGGTATACGGGGCAATTTAGGGAACAGCGATCACAGGTCATTTGGATTCCGAATAAATCACACAAATAGGAAACATAAGGAAAATACAAAGACACTGAATTTAAAAAGTACCAACTTCCGTAAACTACGAAGATTACCAGAAGGCATAAATTGGGATAAAATCTTAGGAACAAAGAACGCGGAGGAGAGATGGGTTTGCTTTAAGAGCATATTAAATAAGGGCATTAGCCAATGCATCCCATTGGGTAATAAATTTAAAAGAGCGAACAAGTCCTGGATGACTTAACTCCAATGTAAAAATGCATATAAAAGCAAAGGAGAAGGCCTTCAAAAAATACAAGGTTGAGGGATCATCATCAGCATTCAGACTTATATAAAGAATGCAACAAGAAATGTAAGTATGCAATAAGGATGGCTAAGATAGAACATGAAAGACACTTAGCGGAGGAGAGCAAAAAAAAATCCCAAGAAATTCTTTAAGTATGTTAACAGTAAAAAAGGAAGGGCAGACCATATTGGCCCCTTGAAGAATGAGGAAGGACATCTGGTTATAAAGGATGGGTGGATGGCGAAGGTATTGAATTTATTCTTCTCCTCGGTCTTCACAAGGGAATCGGGGGGCTTCAGTAACCAAAACTGCAGTGTTTATCCTCATGACACATCACAGGAAGCATCTCCATGGTTAACAGAGGACAGAATTAAAATTAGACTTGGAAAACTAAACATTAATAAATCACTGGGACCAGATGGCTTGCACCCGAGGGTACTTAGGGAACTTGGTCAAGTAATTGCCAGACCATTGTTCCTAATTTTTACTGACAGTCTACTGACTGGAATTTTACCAGCTGATTGGAGAAAACCCAATGTAGCACCAATATTTAAAAAAGGCCCAAAATACATCCCTGGGAAATACAGACCAGTTAGCCTAACATCAATAGTATGTAAACTCTTGGAGAGGATGATAAGGGACTATATACAAGATTTTAGTAATGAGAACGGTATCATTAGCAGTAATTAGCATGGATTCATGAAGAATCATTCTTGCCAAAGCAATCTACTAACCTTCTCTGAGAAGGTAAGTTGCTATCTAGATAAAGGAAGGCCCGTAGACGTGGCGTATCTGAATTTTGCAAAAACATTTGACACAGTTCCCCATAAACGTTTACTGTACAAAATAAGGTCCGTTGGCATGGACCATAGGGTGAGTACATGGATTGAAAACTGGCTACAAAGGCGAGTTCAGAGGGTGGTGATAAATGGGGAGTACTCGGAATGGTCAGGGGTGGGTAGTAGGGTCCCCCTGGGTTCTGTGCTGGGACCAATCCTATTTCATTTGTTCATAAACGACCTGGAGGATGGGGTAAACAGTTCAATTTCTGTATTTGCGGACGATACTAAGCTAAGCAGGGCAATAACATAAAGATGGGACTAAAAAAGGAAGTTCAACAGCCAGTAGCCAATAGCTTCCCTTGCGTCGTATTTGGTCTTTTGGACCAGCACACAGACGAACGGTTTTCCCAATAGGAATTGAGTCCATCGGACAGATTTCAAAACATGTTCTATTTCTAGGTCCGTCTTATTTTTTTAATGAAAAACGATTGGATTAGCCCTCACACGATCGGAATGTCCGACGGACTTATTCCGTCGGACCTAGTCTGCCGGAAAGTCCAGTCGTGTGTACGCGGCATTACACTATCCATTCAAAAGAACGATTTGAGCACACAACAAACAAAATTACAAACAGACGAAGAAATTAAATTACGAACACACAAATGAAAATACGAACATACGAAATTACAAACAGAGAAAGGACTGAAAATACGAAATGTAAATCATTTGTTATGTAATTTTCTTTCTTTTACTGTTTCGGAGTTTCGTATTTAAATTTTAAGTTAGTTCATTTGTAAGTTTGTATTTTCACGTGTTCGTTATTTTTCTTATTTGTAATTTTCGTAATTAGTTTTTTTCAGCTATTCGGATGTTCAAATTGATCCAAATGTAGGAATACTAACAAAAATTAATACAAAAATCTATTCATTAGGAAACGAGTTGCACATGCCTACCCACCACCACCCACTGTCCTTCCCCTGGATGCGGGCAGTGAGAGCGTGGTGGGCCCGGGGAGAGCTGCTCCGGTGACCAGTGTCCTCTCATGGAGCAGCTTCCGCTGCGTCTCCTCTCTCCTCCCGATAGAATCTCCTGACATTTTGGCCAATCGGGAAACTGATTTCATACCTGCATGCCGATTGACGCTAATAGTCTCTAATAAAAAAAGCTGCTAGCACCACAGCACCACAACAGCGAATATTCATTCGCTGTTGCAACACAACTGGGGAGGTCCAGACACAATACTTTTTGTCCCAAGCCCACCCTATTTTGAAGCCTATTAGAGCCTCTGGCTCTAATCAGGTGTTTCAAAGAAAAAAACCCTGTCCACCCCCACCATAGGAATTCATGCACCCAGCATCCTGAAAGGAGCTAGGCGCATGGATAGGGAGGTTGGCAGGGCATGGATAGGGGGGGTGGCGCCCATGCACCAACAATGGATGGCCTCCCTTGAACATGGCTGCACACCAGTGAACAAAGCAGTGTCCATAAAGACATGGATAAGCGAGTTTGGGGTGGAGGAACTTTACCTGCCTGCACAGAGTCATGACGCCAACCTGACAGAACATCTTTGGGATGAATTAGAGAGAAGACTGTGAGACAGGCCTACTTGTCCAACATCAGTGCCTGACCTCACAAATGCGCTTCTAGAAGAATGGTCAAACTTTCCCATAGACACACTCCTAAACCTTGTGGACGGCCTTCAGTTGAAGCTGTTATAGCTGCAAAGGGTGGGCCAACTCAATATTGAACCCGACTAAGCCCTTGTACACACGGTCGGAGATTACGACGGAATGTTTCCTATCGGACTGTTTTGTCGGATATTCCGACTGTGTGTGGTCTGCATCGGACTGTTTCCGTCGGAATATCTATATCTAAATAATTTTCCAACTTGCCGGTAAAATTTTCCGACAAAATGCTCCGATCAGACATACTCCGATCATGTGTAACCTACTCCGACGGACAAAGTGCCACGCATGCTCAGATCAAATTCCTAGACCAAAGCTATTGGCTACTATCCTGAACGTAGTCCCGTCGTACCGAAATAATGTCATCATGTTATGTACAATCGGATTTTCCGACAACTTAGTCCGACCGTGTGTATGCAACATCACTTCTGGACCTCTTCCGGAATTAATCCGTCTGAATTACTCCGACGGATTTGGTTGTCGGAATCTCCGACCGTGTGTACAAGGGCTAAGACTGGGATGCCATTCAAGTTCAGGTGTGTGTAAAGGCAGGTGTCTGAAATACATTTGGTAATATAGTGTATATCCGTATGTATGTGACTCTCAGTGATTCTAACGGTCAACTATCTGGACATCAGAGTGTTGATTAGATAAAGGCAAATAGGCTGTTGTTACACTACATCTCTTGCTACAAACGTGTATGTTTTTTTTACTTATGCTCCTCAACTCCATCTAGTGGACATAATGTGGTATTTCTCCACTGCCTGTAATAAAGAATATTCAAAATAATGGCCTAAAGATCATTTGTTTTTTTTTGCCCACTTTGCACAGAATGAATGTACTAGTTGACTGGCTGGGTGAACAGGTATGCAACTTTTTCCTATAAATAGACCCCTGAGCGTCAATACAATGAGAACAGTTATATGCCTTCAGTATGGTAATTGTGACACTCATGTCCTTACAATATTAAAGACAATCTATTCACGTATGAATTATTAGCCTCTGCTCAGATAACAGGGGCACTGAAGCAATATTCACAATGCGTTCACATATTAAATTAGACATCTCAGTCAGATGATGGAGAAGTTGTTTGCTTTAATTAATAAGCATGTATGATCATCGGGAACGATTATAATTTATGTTTACAGACTCGTTTGGCACATGGCAAATTACATTCTTTTTTTCATGTAATTAGATTTGTGTTTGCCACGCCAAAATGCGTAATTTACACTATCTGGGAGATGGAGTGCTAACGTTCTGATTAGGGCACATTCCCCAAAGGATGATCGGTGTTCTGGAAAATTCTGAGGCTTGAAGCTCTCTCGTCTGTAGCTGGGCCGGGCTGGAAGCAGCATAATGGGCGAGTGGTTCATCTTACATAGTTGCATAGTAGGTGAGGTTGAAAAAAAGTCCATCAAGTCCAACCTATGTGTGTGATTATATGTCAGTATTACATTGTATATCCCTGTATGTTGCGGTAGTTCAGGTGCTTATCTAATAGTTTCTTGAAACTATCAATGCCCCCCGCTGAGACCACCGCCTGTGGAAGGGAATTCCACATCCTTGTCGCTCTTACGTAGTTTAAGGTTAAACCTCTTTTCTTCTCATTTTAATGAGTGCCCATGAGTCTTGTTAAACTCCCTTTTGCGAAAAAGTTTTATCCCTATTGTGGGGTCACCAGTATGTTATTTGTATATTGAAATCATAACCCCTCTCAAGCTTCTCTTCTCCAGAGAGAATAAGTTCAGTGCTCGCAACCTTTCCTCATAACTAATATCCTCAAGATCTTTTATTAGCTTTGTTGGCCTTCTTTGTACTCGCTCCATTTCCAGTACATCCTTCCTGAGGACTGGTGCCCAGAACTGGACAGCATACTCCAGGTGCGGCCGGACCAGAGTCTTGCAGAGCGGGAGAATTATTGTTTTATCTCTGGAGTTGTTCCCTTTTTAATGCCAATTCTGTTTGCTTTGTTAGCAGCAGCTTGGCATTGCATGTCATTGCTGAGCCTCTCATCTACTATGACCCCCAGGTACTTTTCCATCCTAGTTTCCCCCAGAGGTTCTCCCCCCAGTGTATAGATTGCATTCATATTTTTGCCACCCAAATGCATTATTTTATATTTTTCTACATTGAACCTTGTTTGCCATGTAGTTGCCCACCCCATTCATTTGTTCAGATCTTTTTGCAAGGTTTCCACATCCCGTGGAGAAGTTATTGCCCTGCTTAGCTTGGTATCATCCGCAAATACAGAGATTGAACTGTTTACCCCATCCCCATCCTCCAGGTCATTTATGAACAAATTAAATAGGATTGGTCCCAGCACAGAACCCTGGGGGACCCCACTACCCACCCCTGACCATTCCGAGTACTCCCCATTTATCACCACCCTCTGAACTCACCCTTGAAGCCAGTTTTCAATCCATGTACTCACCCTATGGTCCATGTCAATGGACCTTATTTTGTACAGTAAATGTTTATGGGGAACTGTGACAAATGTTTTTGCAAAATCCAGATACACCACGTCTACGGGCCTTTCTTTAACTAGCTGGCAACTCACCTCCTCATAGAAGGTTAGTAGATTGGTTTGGCAAGAAAGATTCTTCATGAATCCATGCTGATTACTGCTAATGATACCGTTCTCATTACTAAAATCTTGTATATAGTCCCTTATCATCCCCTCCAAGAGTTTACATACTATTGATGTTAGGATAACTGGTCTGTAATTCCCGGGGATATATTTTGGGCCCTTTTTAAATATTGGTGCTACAATGGGTTTTCTCCAATCAGCTGGTACCATTCCAGTCAGTAGACTGTCAGTAAAAATTAAGAACAATGGTCTGGCAATTACTTGACTGAGTTCCCTAAGTACCCTCGGGTGCAAGCCATCTGGTCCCAGTGATTTATTAATGTTAAGTTTCCCAAGTCTAATTTTAATTCTGTCCTCTGTTAACCATGGAGGTGATTCCTGTGATGTGTCATAAGGATAAACACTGCAGTTTTGGTTACTGAAGCCCCCGATTCCCTTGTGAAGACTGAGGAGAAGAATCAATACAATACCTCTCACCATCTCCCCATCCTTTGTAACCAGATGTCCTTCCTCATACTTTATGGGGCCAATATGGTCTGTCCTCCCTTTTTTTACTATTCACATACTTAAAGAATTTCTTGGAATTTTTTTTGCTCTCCTCCGCTATGTGTCTTTCATGTTCTATTTTAGCCGTCCTTATTGCACCTTCACATTTCTTGTTGCATTCTTTATAAAATCTGAATGCCGATGATGATCCCTCAACCTTGTATTTTTTGAAGGCCTTTACTTTTATATGAAATTTTACATTGGAGTTAAGCCATCCAGGACTTTTGTTCGTTCTTTTAAATTTATCACCCAATGGGATGCATTTGTTAGTGCCCTTATTTAAAGCAAACCCATCTCTCCTCCGCGTTCTTTGTTCCTAAGATTTTATCCCAATTTATGCCTTCTAGTAAGGTTCGTAGTTTAGGGAAGTTGGCTCTTTTGAAATTGTGTGTCTTTGTATTCCCCTTATGTTTCCTATTTGTGTGATTTATACAGAAAACAATTGACCTGTGGTTGCTGTTTCCTAAATTGCCCCATATTTCCACATCCGTAATCAGGTCTGTATTGTTCGTAATATAATGTTGATGGATTTGTTCATCTACTTTAGAAGATCAAAGAGGATACATGGAGAGTCAGATCTGGTACAATAAAGAGAATAAAGGGAGCATTGGATCTGGTACAATAAAGAGGATACATGGAGCGTTGAGCTGGTACAGTGAAGAGGATACATGGAGAGTCAGATCTGGTACAATAAAGAGGATGCATGGAGAGTCAGATCTAGTACAATAAAGAGGATACATGGAGAGTCAGATCTAGTACAATAAAGAGGATACATGGAGAGTCAGATCTTGTATAATAGAGGATAAATGGATAGTTGGATCTGGAAAAATAAAGAGGATACATGACGTGCTGCCAGCATTGCTGCAGAGGTTGAAGGGTTGGGGGGTCAGCCTGTCAGTGCTCAGACCATATGCCGCACACTGCATCAAATTGGTCTGCATGGTTGTCCCCCCAGAAGGAAGCCTCTTCCTGTTTGCACATGTTTGCTACCTGTTTACGATTTTTATTATGTAAAAGGTCAAGGTATAAAACAATTACAATGATGGTACAGGTATAAATACAAATATCTTTGACAGTGAATGTTGTACAGGAAGAGACAAAGGGTTATGGTTAGTCAGGTAAAGAAAAAAAAAAATGCACAGTGTTGTAATCGGGCCATTCCAGAGTAGTAGTGGAGGGAAGAGCTAAATATTGACTAATGCATATATGTTAGGAAGGGGGGTCTAGAGAAAAAAAAAAAGAAAAAAAGAACAGAACCAAAACTCCCCCTTCGGCTCTCTCCCCCCACCCCACACCTCCATCCCCCCCCTCCTAAGTCAAAGGGGTAGTATCCCATAGAATCCATTTTTTTTTTTTTGATAGAAGGGCATTGAATCATATAACATGTTGTGAATTCTTTCTGAAAGTTTGATGTTCGTCATGAGGTTGCCAATTAAAGGCTATGGCGCAAGAAGGAAGCCTCTTCTAAAGATGATGCACAAGAAAGCCCGCAAACAGTTTGCTGAAGACAAGCAGACTAAGGACATGGATTACTGGAACCATGTCCTGTGGTCTGATGAGATCAAGATAAACTTATTTGGTTCAGATGGTGTGAAGCGTGTGTCGCGGCAACCAGGTGAGGAGTACAAAGACAAGTGTGTCTTGTCTACAGTCAAGCATGGTGGAGGGAGTGTCATGGTCTGGGGCTGCATGAGTGCTGCCGGCCCTGGGGAGCTACAGCTCATTGAAGGAACCATGAATGCCAACATGTACTGTGGAACACGGCTTACGAGCGCTTCGCAATACGAGCTAGTTAAAAATAAAATCCTGACTCGCTTTGTGATCGTTGTCTCGCAAGATGAGCAGGATTCAAGCCGCTGGGGTGTGCAGTATCACATTTGGTCAGAGGTGCGAGGGCACCAGTGATCCTCAGATGCTCGGAGACACCCAGAATGATCAGACAACCAGAATTTCCAAGAAACTTGGTTCTCAAGAGTCTGCAAGCATGTCCAAGTGTTTACGAGTGTCTTCAGTCGTCCCTGGCCACATGCGGCCACATGCAGTACTGCATAGACAAGCAGTGGCTGTAGAACGGATTATCAGAGTTTCTTTTATTTCCTATGGGGAAACTCACTTTGATATACAAGTGCTTTAGATTACAAGCATTCTTCTGGAACAAATTATGCTTGCAATTCAAGGTATTACTGAACTGTGACATACTGAAGCAGAGCTTGATCCCCTCCCTTCAGAGACTGGGCTGCAGGGCAGTATTCCAACATGATAAAGACCCCAAACACACCCCAAAGATGATCACTGCCTTGCTAAAGAAGCTGAGGGTAAAGGTGATGGACTGGCCAAGCATGTCTCCAGACCTAAACCCTATTGAACATCTGTGGGGTATCCTCAAACAGAAAGTGGAGGAGCGCAAGTTCTCTAGCATCCACCAGCTCTGTAATGTCATCATGGAGGAGTGGAAGAGGACTCCAGTGGTGACCTGTGAAGCTCTGGTGAACTCCATGCCCAAGAGGGTTAAGGCAGTGCTGGAAAATATTGACACTTTGGGCCCAATTTGGACATTTACACTTAGGGGTGTACTCACTTTTGTTGCCAGTTTAGACATTAATGGCTGTGTTTTGAGTTATTTTGAGGGGACAGGAAATTTACACTGTTATGCAAGCTGTACACTCACTACATTACATTGTAGACAAGTGTCATTTCTTCAGTGTTGTCACATGAAAAGATAGGATAAAATATTTACAAAAATGTGAGGGCTGTACTCACTTCTGTGAGATACTGTATATACAGTTTACTGTTTACATTGAAGGGCCGGTCCCTTGCTCTTATAATTGAGAGAAAGATACGCTATTGAATGAATGAATGATCATTCATCACTTCCAGGGAACAAACAAGCGGCAGATTCAGGGTGGTTGGTTTTGATTGTAGGTTCTCTTTTTTAAGCTATCACCTCCCCTCCATACATCTGATATCAAACCTTTTACTGATCTGACTTGTATGATAACCTTTTGTTAGAAGCCCTTTTTAAAGTTAAACTTTGGACCAAAAACAAAATATGGGCAAACAACGAGAATGTTTAATGCAGAAGAGAAATTCTATCACAAACTCTTTAATAGTAAAAAAAATGTCCCCTGATGTACATCTATCATCAGTCATGTTGTCCAGTGAGGCAGTTCAACAACAATCTTGATGCCTGATGCCCGCCCTGTTGGAAAGAACAACAACATGGTTGCTAATAAACTGACAATACTGTATGCATTATACCTATCTATGCAGCAGGTGACGCTGTAGTATTTTAGTGCATAGTTCATGTATTCTATGATATGAGGTAATCAGGGGAAGTACCATCCTTATTGTGTTATATGCACTTGTTTGTGTTCTCTTCCTGTTCCATGATAAAGATAAAGATATCCCATATAAAAGTAAAGCTGTTTGCTGTATCCAAGATGCTTCCAGGGCATCATTTCAATACTATGCACAACAGGTTATGGGTCCCAGGCATGCAGGCCCTGGAGAGGCTACCCCAGTCAGAAAACCTTGTAGCACCCAGGCACTGGAAAACAAATTATACAGTGAATCAGTGAGTACTGTATACAAGCTGCTGAAACATGGCAAGTAGTTAAGATGTGAAGTTTGCAATTGCAAAGATGAACAATTCCAATTACCAGCTGTGGAAGTTCAAGATAGAAATGCTTTTGAACAAGGGTGACTTGTGGCAAGTGCTGAAAACAGACAGACCCACAAACTGGGAGACGGAGGACTGGAACAGGAAGGATAGACAGGCAAAAGCAACTATAAGCTTATTAGTGCAAGATGACCAGCTTATCCAGATAAGAGCAGAGAAAACTGCCAAAGGTATGTGGACTTCATTACAGAAACTGTATTCCTATATAGAGACATTAAGGGAGACCTCTACATGGAGCAACCACCAGGGTTTGAGCAAAGAGACAACCTTGTGTGTAAACTTAAGAAGAGCAAGAATCTGAAAGGATGTGGATTGAGAAAGTGAATGAAGTGCTTATCAGAGTGGGATTCTAAAGAAGTAAAGCAGACTCCTGTCTCTACTCCAGGAATCAAGAAGACAGATATTAACGTCCTGATCAACATCCGCCTGGAAGAAAATCACCTGGCTTTTAGGAAAAAACTCAAGACCTTCCTCTTTTAGCAGATGATCAGGGCTCGCCACAGCGCCTAGAGGCGATTCAGTTCGCATTGTGCGCTATATAAGTATTTCATTCATTCATTCAATGTTTATGACACGGTAACCTGTTTTGAACAAGAAGGGAATTACAATCAGAATTTTAAATCAAAGAGCTAGGGAACATTAACTACTATCTGGGGATCCAAATAGTGAGAGTAGAAGATGGAAGTTATCTTCTCAACCAATCTCAGAAAATCCCTGAAATCTTGGAACAATTCAATATGTAAGATGCTCAGGAAGTGAAAACTCCTATGGAACCAGGCTATCTAAAGAGCAATGAAGCAGAAAACTTGCTACCCAACGATGACATATATCGCAGAACAATCAGTAAGCTACTATATGTTGCCACTGTGACAAGACCAGACATAGCCACAGCAGTGGACATACTATGCAGGGAAGATTCAGCTCCCTGTCAGCACAAATGGAATGCAGTAAAAAGATTGAAGCAGTACCTCAAAGGAACAATTCAGAAGTTATGGTTACCAGCAACATCAGATCAAAAACTGGACGGATATGTGCATGTTGATTGGGCCGGGGACTGCACAGACCGCAGATCCACAAGTGGATTTATCTTCCAGTATGGGGAAGGAACCATAAGTCAGTCTAGTCTAAAGCTAGCAACTGTTGCTCTATCCTCAACTGAAGCAGAGTACATTGCAGCAGCACATGCATGTGAAGAAGTGATATGGATTTTTCAACTTTTTGTGGACATTGACACAGATTGACACCATTTTTAAAGACGGCCAGGGAAGTATGAAGCTTACGCAATCAGAAAGGGTCAATCCTAGAACAAACACATCAATGTCAAGTATCACCTACCGAGGGACAATCAAGAGCAAGGTGTTCTTGACATTCAATACTGTCCATCAGAGGCGATGATTGCTGATGCACTCACCAAGACCAAGGAACGTCATAATTATATCCAGAAAAAGCTGAACGCAATTTGACAGAGCACATGCTGTTCAGAAGGGGTGTTGGAAAGAACAACAGCTTGGTTGCTAATAAACTGACAATACTGTATGCGTTATACCTATCTATCCAGCAGGTGACACTGTATTGCCCTGAAGGGCAATTTTTTTAAACTATCCCCAGCTCCTTGGCTTACATCTCAGCAAATCTGCACCTGTCAGCATTCTTAAAGGGTTAGTTCACCTTTACAGCAAATCTGTGGTTAATAGTATCAGTTATTTTTTGCTAGTACCTAAATAACTTTCGGACATTTCCATAGCATATGTATTAGGTCAGCTGAGGTTCTTCTACTCAGGAGACAGTCAGATATATCTTGTCTACCCCATTAACTTGAAATATTTTTAATCTTTATGCTGCTAGCATTAGTAAATTGAAATATATATTATATTTATTTGCTAAACTTTTTTTTTTTTACATTTTTTCAGTTTTTTCCTGGTTTCTCGCTAGGCCAAAATAATGTCACACATCCCAAGAGTCTTAATGGGAGGAGGGGTTTTCTCAGCTAACCACACCCCCCTGCTAAGGGCAGATGGATTCCAGTAAGTAAATGCTACATGAATCATCTACCCTTGCCCAAGATGGCTGATGCTAGGGGGGTGCTTTTCCCAGTGATTTCTCAACAAGATAAAGCATGGATGGATGGGGACATGGATGGATGAGTGAGCTCTCCGGAGTCAGCAATAGGGACTGTATAGCTACACTTAGGAAACGGAGACCAGACTGTGTATGTCTTAACCACTTGCCAACCGCTGCACGCTGATATACATCGGCACAATGGCAGCGGTGGGCAAATAGGCGTACCTGTACGTCCCCTTTTAATTACTGGGGCTAGTGGGCATGCGCGCGTCCACCATGTACAGTGTGACCATGCCTGCAGGTCCTGCAGACTCGATGTCCGCCGGTGTCCCGCGATCGTGTCACGGAGCCACAGAACAGGGAGATGCCTATGTAAACAAGGCATTTCCTTGTTCTGCCTAGTGATATGACAGGGATCTACTGCTCCCTGTCATCGGGAGCAGTGATCTCTGTCATTTTGTATGTAGCCCATCCACTTCAAAGTTAGAATCACTCCCTAGGACACACTTAACCCCTGGATCGACCCCTAGTGTTTAACTCGTTCCCTGCCCAGTGTCATTTAGACAGTAATCAGTGAATTTTTACAGCACTGATCGCCGTATAAATGACAATGGTCCCAAAATAGTGTCAAAAGTGTCTGATGTGTCTGCCATAATGTCACAGTCATGATAAAAAAAATCGCAGATCGTCGCCATTGCTAATAAAAAAAAAATACCATAAATCTATCCCTTATTTTGTAGACGCTATAACTTTTGAGCAAACCGATCAATATACGCTTATTGCATGTTTTTTTACCAAAAATATGTAGAAGAATACATATCGGCCTAAACTGAGGAAAAAAGTTGTTTCTTTATATATTTTTGGGGGATATTTATTATAGCAAAAAGTAAAAAATATTGTGTTTTTTTTTTCAAAATTGTTCTTTTGTTGTTTATAGCGCAAACAATAAAAACCACAGAGATGATCAAATACCACCAAAAGAAAGCTCTATTTGTAGAGAAAAAAGGACGTCAATTTTGTTTTGGTGCAACGTCGTACGACCGCGCAATTGTCAGTTAAAGTGACGCAGTGCCGAATCGCGAAAAGGGCTCTGGTCAGGAAGGAGGTAAAATCTTCCGGGGCTGAAGTGGTTAAGTAAGACCCCCCTTCCCCCTTCGTTTTTTGTCCTACCATTTAGCCTCTTTCTAGCTTTGGTAATTAATACTAAAGAATGATGTCTTATGAATTTTTTTATTTTTGTTTGGTAATATGGTGCTTAGGAGATATCCAGAGTCAGGCCGCGTACACACGGGCGGACTGTTCGCCCAACTTTGTCCGCTGAACAGTGTTTCAGCGGACAGTCCGCCCGTGTGTGGGCGTTCAGCGGACAGTTTCAGCGGACAGTTTGACGAACAAAGTTTTTCGGAAATTCCGAAAAACTGTCCGCTGAAACTTTGTTTGAGCGAACAGTCCGCCCGTGTGTAGGCTTGTTCGACAAACTAAGTTCCGCGCATGCTCAGAAAGGCTTAACACGCCGAAAGTTATAATGCAGTGTATAGGACGTCGTATTTTTCGTCCCGTCGTACGTGCCGTTCACGTCATCGCGCACGGTTTCAGCAAACTGTTCGTTCGTCGTGTGTGGCCATGTCCGTCCATGCTAATTTTGAGCGGACTGTTTGCCGAAACTGTTTGACGGACAAAGTTGGCGAACAGTCCGCCCGTGTGTACGCGGCCTCAGGGCCATCTTTAATATTGATTGGACCCTGGGCAAAAAATTTATTGGACCACCCCCCCCCCCCCCCCCGCATGCAATTTCACTCGCCACCTGCTCTGAGACATACAATAAATAGCAGCTAGACTTCAGTTTACTGTATCAGATCAGGCAGCAATCGCGATTGGTTTCCAGCGGTTACAGCATATCATTACTGCTTACTGACTGGTTGCTAGAGGTTACAGCACACATTATGTCTCACTGATTGGTTGCTAGAGGTTACAGCAAATTATTTCTGCTTGTTAATTGGTTGGTAGAGATTAGATTACTGTACATCAATACTGCTCCCTAATTGGTTGCTAGTGGTTACAGCACATCATCTCCTCACTACAGGGGAGCATGATCTACATATGGATGCCACCTTTATTTACATTTGAATGCCGCCAGCCACATCGATTTGCTTAGTAATGCTGTCGCTATTTACATATGAATGCCGGTTATGTACAAGTAAACACAGGGTCTGCAGGTGAGTCATCTGCACATAACAATAGGGCAGAGCTGGGCAGCATTAGTAGCAGCACTTCACACTGAGATATCAGGACACAGTACAGGACTTAAACTTCAAGGGACAAGGGAATTTAAACTGGGATAGTTGGCAAGTATGAGGCAGTTGCTTTGGGCCCCTCAACAAAGACAGGGCCCAGGGAAACTGCCCCTTTTGCCCTGCCTTAAAGACGGCCCTGTCCAGAGTGCATGCAGCCGGTGACATCATCGGTGCATGCGCTCTAAAGAGCCCGTGCCGGAAATGCTGGCTCCCACGTGAATGCACAGGTGTGACGTCACCGTGGCTCTGGCCAATCACATAGCCTGAGCTTGAAAACCCGGAAGACAGACAGGGGGGAACATGTCAGCCGTCTGAGCGGTGACTTTACAGTGCTGGGGGGCTTTGTTCCAAGGTGAGTATTTCATAATGTGCTGGTAGGCAAGGCATACTAGCACATTATGCCATCGCTTGGAGGTTGCTGGCTTTTTTTTTTCTGAAAATCGGTGGTTTACAACCGCTTTAAATGCTGTCGAATTTCAATGGAGAACTTATTCTGGTTTAATCATTCGTTTCAAGTGTTAGGAAATCCAGAGATCCAGAACGTGTACAAGTTTTAGCGAGATCTCCTCAAAGGCTCGCACTCGTTTGCGTAGCTCTACGCCTGTGTGATCCTCAATCAATTCATCCTCCATTTGTATTCCACTTTATCTTGTGTTTCAATGCGGCATTTTGGCTTGTGTCTTTGTGCAACCTTATTTTCTTGCCTTCATTCAAATGCCTGCCGATAGATATTATTTAAAGCTTTTTCCAGCCTTTGGGGAGGCGTTCAATCATTGTCAGCGCTCTTGTCGTACGCACGATGCTGCGTTCCCGGACTGTGAAAAGGGGGCTGCTGGGAATGGCTTCCGACTTTAAACTGTGTCATAAAGACATGCAACGAGCTTTGAAGGGATGACATGGTGTGCGTTGAAGGCAATCTGTCATATGAATAAACCGTACATGCTATGGTTTTAGCTGGAGTGTGGGAGCAGCATAGCCTCCGATGATCTGGGTTTGCATAGAGTGTGTTTGGCTAAATCAATGATTTTTAGGATTCCCAAGGAACTTGCAGGCCCCCTAAACATCTCTGTAGGGTCTTATGTTAGAGTTCAAGTGAACTTTTAGTTTAAACACAGTATATTTCAGGTGCAACAAAAGATGTGCAAAGTTTTATGTAGGACATACAGTATTTCACACAAGTAAGTACACCCCTCACATTTTTGTAAATATTTTCTTCTACCTTTTCATGTGACAACACTGAAGAAATTTCACTTTGTCTACAATGTAAAGTAGTGAGTGTACAGCTTGTATAACAGTGTAAATTTGCCGTCCCCTCAAAATAACTCAACACACAGCCATTAATGTCTAAACCACTGGCAAAAAGATGAGTACACCCCTAAGTGAAAAGGTCCAAATTGGGCCCAAAGTGTCAATATTTTGTGTGGCCACCATTATTTTCCAGCACTGCCTTAACAGGAGCTAATCAGCGGGTCCGGCAGACCCTGATGTCTGCCGGGACCCGCCAATCGGCCAATCTATGTAAACAAGGCAGATTGCCATTCTGTGACAGAAGAAGACAGAGATCTTGTGTTTCTGCTTCTGCAGTACAAGCACGCCTCCCATAGTTAGAAATCACCCCCTAGGGACACATTTAACCCTTTGATTGCCCCTTTGTTAACCCCTTCCCTGCCAGCGTCATTAGTACAGTGACCATGCATATTTTGTAGCACAGATCACTGTATTAGTATCAATGGTCCCCAGAAACAACTGAAAATAATTTTTGTGGCTGGAAATCTTCTTTTCATTCTGTGAATTTTCTTTTCCCACACTCATGTGCATTTCTTTTTCAATTTTATATCTCTCGCACGATTCTCATTGATTAGAAAATCTTTGTTTTTAAAAGGATTTTCAACATTCCAGATCACTCAAATTTGATGGCCGTGAGAAAACTGGCTGTTGCTCCTGCCCACTAATGGTGCAAAATTCGAACCAAAATTATTTTGAAATTCGACCCATGTATGGCCTCCAATATTCGAATTTTACATTCGAATTTCGCACCATTAGTGGCCCGCAGTAACAGCGGATTTTTGTGCGGCCATCGAAAATGATGGGAGAATAGTGCGAGAAATATAATCAATAAAGAAATGCACATTAACGCTCAAGAAAAGAAAATTCCTGGAAAAAAAAGGATATTCCCAGACACTAAAACTATTTTCTGTAGCAACGTGAGGTGAAATTCAGGGCTTGGTTGGTCGAATTTCAAAATCAATGGTGGCACCATCGGATCACAAAAGCACGAAATTTCAGATTTTCAAAAAAAATTCATTCAGAATTCGACCCGTGTATGGCCTGTGTTACAGTAGGCTTTGTTTATACTAGCGGTTGGGGCAGTAACCCTTTCTATGGCAGGCCTCACGGGTGGCAGGCATCACTGGCAGCTTTCCTTTCTCCCCTCTGCGGGCATCACAGGCAGCTTTCCCTTCCTCTGATTGCTGGCTTCCAGCAGCTTCCATCTCCTCCCTCCGCTTCTCTATTCAGCCAATCGGGTCTCAGACCTGCTTCCTGACTGGCGGGAAGGAGATTCAGTTTGAAAATAGCGAAAATCAATTTGCTATTGTCACACAATTGGGTGGGATAGGTTTGCGGTGCCCTGCATCCAGCCCCCACCCCCCCATTTTGAAGCCTATTAGAGCTTCTGGCTCCCCTTAATGGATGGGCCACCCCTGTGTTGTGGGTTTAAAAAATGTGCAATTAAGCCACGTTTTTGCCAACCATCACCCCCAAGCAGCAATAGGTAGTGGATGGCTATATTTACATGCCTTGGCCACAATGTTTGACACTCACAGCAAACTTCACCTGACATGTAGCAACTGGCATGTGGCAACCTCGCCGAACGCTACACATTCAAGTAAATGGGGAAGTGTCACAAACACCTTCCAACCCCGGTTGCGGTACATTTATTGGCAAAAATGGGGTTAAAACGGAAGGCGAGGAGGCGTTGTATTGCTTCCTCACCACCTCCGGAGTGTGATTGGATTAAACTTCAGAGGCAAGGGAGACTTAGACACATGTAAATATTACTTATCAATAGGAAACACAGCCACCATCATGACATGAACTTCACATCACAAGCCTCCCTTCACGTGAGAGTTTCCCCATCGTATCAGAGGTTCCCCAATCACATCAAAGGTCCCCTCATGATGCCAGAGGTCCCCCATCACATCAGAGTCACAACTATACATTAAAGGTCCCCTATACAATGCAAGTTGTTTGTACAATCTCTGTATAAGCTCCTTTAGATTTACCAAAACGATATAATAGGAGGACACACCTATCTATCCAATCACTCCAAAGTTCAGTCAGGCAGACCCTTGCACTATATAGTTGAAGGTAGGACTAAAGGAGATTGTTTTATCAGATTGTATAGTGTATGGTAAGCCTTACAGTTTTCCAGGGACACGCTTCTCTTGCATTCAATACTACAGGTCTGCTCCACATAGGCTGGCATGTGATCGCTCAGCTCCTGCGCACTCTGCCAAATGAACAATGCATGCAAGAAGAAGGTTAGGAACAACACAATCTATCAACAGAGGAAGACACTGGCTGTGTATTGAGAGAGGTTGTTGCCCACCAACAATGACTGCATTGGAGAAAGCATGAAACTACAGAGGGGGGCATCTCCTAGAGGGGGAGGGCAGGTGCTGGATGCATGTTAAGGAGGTCAGCTGCTGAACTACTGCCTTAGTTCACTAATATTTTTCACTTCCCAAATACCAAATACCAGGATGAATAGCAGAAAGTAGTGGAGAAGTATTCTATAGGAGACACTGGAGGCTGAGATAAGGACCCCTCTAGAATATATAAAAAAAGATTTTTCTTTTCTGCAACAGAGGTACATTAATGGTATATCGGTACATAGGGAAGCTGGGATTTGGAAAAAAAAAAGATGAACTTACCCCTGTACATAACTTTTTTTATTCTGTGGTGAAGGTGGCTGCAAAACATTAAAAAAAGTGTGGACCCATATCTATCTATCTATCTATCTATCTATCTATCTATCTATCTATCTATCTATCTATCTATCTATCTATCTATCTATCTATCTATCTATCTATCTATCTATCTATCTATCTATCTATCTATCTATCTGTCTATCTGTCTATCTATCTATCTATCTATCTATCTATCTATCTATCTAACTATATGGATATATAGATATATCGGTATCTATCTATCTATATGGATATATATATATATATATATATATATATATATATATATATATATATATATATATATATATATATATATATACATATACATATATATATATATATATATATATATATATATATATATATATATATATATATATATATATATATATATATATATATATATATATGTATATATATATATATATATATATATATATATATATATATATATATATATATATATATATATATATATATATATATATATATATATATATATATTCTTTTAACTTTAATGCTATGGCTTTTATAGGGGAACTTATTTCTTATAAGGAACTTGCTTTTTAAAGCTTTTTCTTAGTGCTATGACTATATTCCATAATAAAACTTTGCTTTTTTTCACCACCTCTCTTCTTTTAGCAATGTTCCATTGCCCTTCCTCTGTGGAATTCAAGGTGAAATAAGATCTTATGCATGGGAGCTTATGATTCTTATGATTAAAATAAAGGAAAATCTAATTGACTTTGAAGTAAATTATGATCTATATTTGTCAGCAGATAAAAAGCAATAAGTATTAGCCTAAGATATTTAAGGTCAGAAATGGATTCCAGATGAATCTTTAAGATGATTAAATGCTACAGCGGAGCTAAGACAGCACCGAAAACCCGAGAAGTTTTTTGTTTCTCTTCATCTACAGGCCAAAACGATGGAGCCTTGTGATCACGGAGGTTCTTTGATGACTAATAACAAATAATAGAAATGCAGGTAATGGAAGGTCACCCTATTTCGACGGGAACTTAAAATATTAAATGGTAATGCTGGAAGAAAGAAGAAAGAAATTAACAAAGGTGGATTAATGCAATATGGGATTGTGGAATGAAGCAAAATGAACAGATGGCCAAGAAAAAAAGATTTGAATGATCTGCTTTTAGTTGTAAGTATGTAATCCATTCAGTGATTCTGGCTTACGACTAATGGTTAATGTTATCTAGAAACAAAACAATATTCTCCTCTTTTTTCTTTTTTTTCTTTTGATTCGGGGTTAGTCGCAGCAAAGCAGAGATTTTATTTCTTACACAAAAAAAAAAACGACATATACATCATTTTATATATACATAGATAGATAAAGATACAGTGGACATAAAAAGTCTACACACCCCAGTTAAAATGTCAGGTTTCTGTGATGTAAAAAAATCAGACAAAGATAAATCATTGCAGAATTTTTTCCACCTTTAATGTGACCTGTAAACTGTACAACTCAGTTGAAAAACAAACTGAAATCTTTTAGGTGGAGGAAGTAAAAATTAAAAACTAAAATAATGTGGTTGCATAAGTGTACACACCCTCTTATCACTGAGGATGTGTCAGACTGAGACAGAAGTACAGTTAAATTGCACGTATTTAATAAAAAGCTAAATAGAACAAACATTTCCAGAGTTCAGGAACCGGAACGGATAGTCAGACAAGCCAAACATCAGGGAGCCAGAGATGAGCGTAGTAAAACAGCAAGCAGGATCTGGAGCCAGAAGGGATGTCAGACAAGCAAGTCTTTTAACAGGAATGCAGGAGATAGTCTCTGTGATGTTGACCAAGGGCGAAGGCAAAGCTCATCTGGACTGGACGGCTTAAAGGGGTTGTAAAGGTTCGTTTTTATTTTCTAAATAGGTTCCTTTAAGCTAGTGCATTGTTGGTTCACTTACCTTTTCCTTCAATTTCTCTTATAAATGTTTTTTTTTCTTTGTTTTCTTTGTCTGAATTTCTCACTTCCTGTTCCTCCTCAGTAAGCTGTTCAGTAAGCTGTTCTGGCTGACTAACCACCAGCTCGGATGATGGTGAGAAGTTTACTGAGGAGAAACAGGAAGTGAGATATTCAGACAAAGAAAAAAAAAACATTTAGAAGGGAAATCGAAGGAGAAGGTAAGTGAACCAACAATGCACTAGCTTAGAGGAACCTATGTAGAAAATAAAAAAATGAACCTTTACAACCCCTTTAAGTAGGCAGGACTGACGAGCAGGATATCATCAACAGCTGAGTAACTGTGGAAAGATAGGAGCTGGCAATTAGCCGACAGCTGGCCGGCCAGCTCAGGGAAGGAGGCCCACCCGGATGTAGATGTGTTCAGATCTAAGCAATCACATTCAAATTCATGTTAAATAGGAGTCAGTACAAGCCTGCCATCATTTAAAATGCCTCTGATTAACTCCAAATAAAGTTCAGCTGTTCTAGTAGGTCTTTCCTGACATTTTCTTAGTCGCATCCTACAGCAAAACCCATGGTCTTCAGAGATGTTCCAAGGCATCAGAGGGATCTCATTGTTAAAAGGTATCAGTCAAGGGAAAGGGTACAAAAGAATTTCCAAGGCACTAGATATACCATGGGACACAGTGAAGACAGTCATCATAAAGTGGAGGAAATATGGTGACATTACCAAGAACTAGACGTCCCTCCACAATTGATGAAAATAAGAAAGGGAGGCTGCCAAGATGCCTACGACAACATTAAAGTAGCTGCAGGAATATCTGGCAAGTACTGGCTGTGTGGTACATGTGACAACAATCTCCGGTATTCTTCATATGTCTAGCCTATGGGGTAGAGTGGTAAGACGGAAGCTTTTTCTATCTTTTTTTTTTAATTATTTTTATTAAGTTTTACAATTACAGCAATATTACAATAGCCTGACATCAGACTTCTCACAAGACACGTTACACAAACAATCTCAGCACTGGGCTTTTAGTATAACTCAAAGGCTGGACATGAACACGTTCTCAACATGTTTCGCTGTTGAAATATATTAGATGCAATTCTTTACATTTAAAAGATATACTAGCGCCACAGATCCATTAAGAAACCACAGGACACCAAATTAAATCAACAGTCAGCATTCAATAGTAAATATACAAACCCAAAGCACACCTCCACATACGTGCAATATACACTTCCCCGAGAGCTATGCCACATTCCCTGAGAACTATGCCACATTAGTTTAAGAGGACACTGTAGATGAATTGTTTATCCAACCACCCTATACTTTATCATACTTGGCAGGTATTCCCCTGCTAGTGTACATGGCTTTATACAAGGGGAGGGCTTTGTTAATAAGTGCCTTCCATGCCGGAATAGACTGGGGGTGGACTTTTTCCAGGACAGTAAAATTAGCTTCCTAGCATAACAAGACAATAACTTTAAAAGAGTACATATTGTCCTCTTGGGAGCTAGGGCATCAACAAGTCCCAGAAGACACATCTCAACAGATGGACCTACACAAAGTGTAGTAACCTCCTCTACGCATTTAGTGACCAGCCTGCCAAAAAACCTGGATAGCCACACAGTGGCAAAAAATTATGTGCAAAGTCTGCACTGGTTGAAGTGCACCACCAACAACAGGGCGACTGGGTGGTAAAGATCTTGGCCAATCTGGCCGGAGTGAGATGAATGCAATATAGAAATGTATATTGAATAGGATGATTTCTAGCCAACACCAATCTTAAGAAATTAATTTCCCAATTGTTGTCTCAGTCGTTCCAATCCAACTGGGGGAACACCACCTCCCAGGCAGATCTCCAGTGTGTTAGGCACTTGCTTGCATCCAGAAACAATTGTTTGTAAATAGCGGACAGGGCTTTGGCCAAGGATTCATCTCTAAGCAAAGACTCTAAATCACCCACTTTAATCTGAAGAGTTGTAGTACCAAACTGTGTGTTGTATGCATGCCTAAGCTGCAAGTACCTGCAAATAAATGAGAATTTGGCAAATTATACAGCTCATTGATTCATGAAAGCCAACATCTACTGTGACATACTGAAGCAGAGCATGATCCCTTCCCTTCGGAGACTGGGCCACAGGGCAGTATTCCAACATGATAACGACCCCAAACACACCTCCAAGACGACCACTGCCTTGCTAAAGAAGCTGAGGGTAAAGGTGATGGACTGGCCAAGCATGTCTCCAGACCTAAACCCAATTGAGCCTCTGTGGGGAATCCTCAAACGGAAGGTGGAGGAGCGCAAGGTCTCTAACATCGACCAGCTCTATGATGTCGTCATGGAGGAGTGGAAGTGGCCTCCAGTGGCTCCGGGGAACTCCATTCCCAAGAGAGTTAAGGCAGTGCTGGAAAATAATGGAGGTCACACAAAATATTGACACTTTGGGCCCAATTTGCACATTTTCACTTAGGGGTGTACTTACTTTTGTTGCCAGTGGTTTAGACAATAATGGCTGTGTGTTGAGTTATTTTGAAGTGACAGCAAATTGACACTGTAATACAAGCTGTACACTCACTACTTTACATTGTAGGGAAGTGTAATTTCTTCAGTGTTGTCACATGAAAAGATGTAACAAAATATTTACAAAAATGTGAGGGGTGTACTCACTTTTGTGAGATACTGTGTATGTATGTATATATTATATATATATATATATATATATATATATATATATATAACACAGAGGAATCCTTGAAATAACTTTCCGGTCTCAGGGAACCCATGCTAAAAATGACGATATCTACAACTCATGATACATGAGTCTGATGGTCAGTGAGAAGAATGCTCCTTACACTTGTCGTCATTGGGAAGAATTATCCCCTTACAGATAGATAAAAAGATCAATGGTGTCTGTGGGGACTTATCTTAGAGTCAGGAATTGCTCATTGCCCAAGGAACCTCTAGCAAGATCTAGAAGAACCCTGGTTGAGAAAAACCTGTGCTATAGATTATAGTCTGCGGGGAAGTCTATTATATAGTCTATTATAGTCTATGGGAAAAATTACTTCTCAATGTATGGGGGACAAAGATTACGTAAGGAGTTGATTCTAAGAGCCAGTCAATATTGACCAAGGACCCAGTGGCGGCCCATCCATCCTGCATGTGCTCGGCCCCTAATCTACATGCAGGGCACCAGTAGTCGCATTGATTTCAATGGGTTTCTTTTCTTAGAAGCACGAGGCCTGAGGCTCTAACTGGCTTTAAAAAAGGGTGAGCTCAAGGCACAGAGCACTGCTCCCCAAGCCCAACCACTTGTGTGACCAATCAGGATTCAGGTCCTGCTGAGACACGATTGGCCGAGAGGAGAAGCACTCGTATTAGAGGAGAAGAGGTAGAGGAGGAGGAGATGCAGGGGAAGCTGCTGTGAAGCTGAGGAGAAGGAGATGCCGAGTGAAGCTGACGCCTGGAGAAGGGATAAGTACCGGGCTGGTTACTGAACGGCGAAGGGAGAGGGGTGTGCAGGCAATTTATCCAAGAGACTGTGGAGGGGGAGTGCATCTGATCTGACCGACCCAGGGGATGCCATTTGGATTGTTACTGCAAATACCTCCACTCAACAATGTTGGGTTTTGCTGCATGCTGACCCCCAATGATTGATAGCATTATAATGGATACCCACACCAGGGCTGTGTTTATAAATTAATATGTATGTTAGCATGCAGGCTAAGTTGATGGGAACCTTCTGGATACAGTGTAAGGGATAGCCAATGAGAGATGGTAGGCTGACCCAAGAAATTTAGGCCAATGGCAGTTTAATGCTAAAGCAGAGCACTTGGGAGTAGGTTAGACCTTGGAGCTAAAACCGTAGAAGTAGAACCTTCTGGATCATGCTGGAGGAGTACTACTTTGGGTCCACATGAGAGCAGTTGACACAGGATCCCCCAGGGAGTGGAGTCTCAGAGCCAGTCAATTATGACCAAGGCCCCCGCCCTCAGGATTGTTGGGCTTTGCTGTATGCTTATCCCTAATGAGTGATTGCCATTGCAAGCATTATGAAGGATATTCACTCCGGGGCTGTGTATTGCAGTGTTTGGTGTACGGGCCCCTATACCAGTATAGCTGGGTGACAACGGCTATGTGTTTACCCATTTGTCCTGTTGGGTGTGCAGATTACTTCCACCCTGCTCACCCCTCCTACCCCATCACTGGAAGCAAGTGTGCTGTGCGAGTGCCAGTGGCAGGCTGTGCGTGTGTAGCAGCCAGCACTTCACTTCCAGGCTGAGTGCTGCATTCAGTTGTTTAAAGCTCTGCCTGCTCTCCTTCTGCCGTAAAATAATGTAGAGCGATCTTGATCTTCTGTGACTGCTATTAATCTTTTTTACCCCCCTCAGCTGGGATCTCTGTGAATGAGCAGGCTCTGTATTAATCCCCAGTTTGCTCTTTCTTCTCTCCACCAGCAAGGTCTAAGCCAATCAGGGAACCAGAGGCAGAGGACCAAACAGAGGAAGGCACAAATGATCATGGGATATGTAGACTTTAAAGAGGACTGCTTATCAAGGGATATTGGAACCAAAAACTTCAAGGACCAGGGGCGTTCTAGAGAAATTGTGGTCTTTTTGCTGGGGAAAAGAGAGCTGAGCATATGTTCAACTGGACTCACCACAGCTATATCAGAGAGAAAGCATTACACAGAGGGAACTGGTCAACTGAGGCTGCATGAGGCTGTCTGCTCTGCATTAGAGGGAGGTCAAACCTGCTGCCAGGGCTCACAAATGACTGCATGGAGTATGAATTGAGATACCAAGCCGCATGTGTGGGCCAGAGCTGGGAGACTGAGCCTCTGAGACCTGACGTCTGTAACCACTAACCACCCTGAATGTGGAACAGGACCTGTCATCTGCCAGGTGTGGTGAGAGAAGATACAACAATGAATCACTTGCTACACCCAGTCCCACAGAGATTGTTTATTACTTAGCAGCCCTGCAGCTATACACAGCATACTCTTAAAGAGAAAAATTACTGTGCACCACTGACAGAAGTGCCCCACTGCAAGCCAGCCAACACTAAGCTTGAGACACAGCAATCAAGGGGTACCCTGCTTTGAAACATTTGCAAACACTCACATCTGGAGCATCAGTGTAGAGTGTACATTATTTTTGTGCTAACCGGGTCTGGTCTCACTCATTATTAGTTATTTCAGTTAAAACTTGAGTTGACACTGCCTCTGTTCAGTTATTTCATCCTGTTACAGGCCAGTGTTAACGTTACTCAGTTTTGCAACTTTAAAGTGTTCTATTGCTAAGCCTTGCACTGTTTACCTGTTTTGGTATAACACATCTATTTCCCCTACTATCTAGTAGACCGTGGCTTAATTTCTGTGCAGTATTATATATTTGTGACTCAATGATTGTTAAGTTACCCAGACGTCAGTGGCCTTCTACCTATAACCAGATGTGTCAGTGGGGACTGAGCGGCTTTAAGTCGGGGCAGAATAGAGGACCCCCATCATCAATAGTGGCTCCTGCGGTGGTAAGCACTACACCAGAAGCATGGATCATCATGGCCACTATGTGCAGTGGGATCCAGAGGAGTGGTCAGGGTATCTGAAGTTACAAATAAAAAGGTGAACTTATCCTTTAAATTAACAATATTCACACTTTATTTAATCTAACTTTATATTTTATTTCTTAGAGAATCCAATGCTGAGAGTTCCAAGCAGTAGTTTGGGTCCCTCTCCTCCCCTAGTAGCTAAGCCCTCAGTTACTTGTGTACAATATGGTGGTTCCTTTTTTTTTTGGGGCTTTGTGGTATACGTAGAACTTGAACAGAACTAAATAATTATGGAGAAAATAAATCACCACCCGAGTCCCAGAGAGCTACGTAAAGTGATTCAACTTGTAAGCAATAACTCAAGAGTGTTATAGCCCCTTATGGGTGGAGTTGACCTACAAAGCACCGTAATATGAAACACATATTGTACGGCATCTGAAAACATCTGGAAGGGGATTCTTCATGTTTTATCTCTGAATGACCCAAAGGGCCTGATTTACTAAAGAAAATGTGTGTTTTAATTAGCGCAATTGGACAGATAAAAAGCGGTGAATGAATAATGAATCTATCATACCCCGATCAGCCATACCCTTCAGACCAATGACAGGTAAAGTGAATAACATTGATTATCTCATTACAATGGCACTTGAAAGCAGGTGGGGTATATTAGATGGCAAGTGAACATGTTTCCCCTGAAGTTGATGTGCTGAAAGAAAAAATGGGCAAACATAAGGATTTGAGTGACTTTGACAAGGGCCATGGGGGCACTGGACAGAGGGGAGGGACCAGGAGTGCCATCAGGGGACCCAAAAAGAGGAGGTTCGAGGCTGTTCTGTGCAATTCAATAGCACAGAGCAGGTAGGCATAGACATGTTTGTTATTTTGTAAAAAAGGGGGAAAACACCACACTAAACCAACAAAACTACGTGTAAAACAAAAAGTGAAAAATGATATATGTACACCCGATCTGTGAATAAACACAGCAAAGCTGCTAAAACACCAACAAACCAAGTTCAACACAAATGTAAATATAAAGTGTAGCACTAAGGTACAACTCCACTTAGAATTAGTGTAAATAAAAATGTGAAGAAAATTATAACAATGAATAAGAGTCTTATTCATTGCTGTAAATTTCTTCACATTTTTATTTACACTAATTCTAAGTGGTGTTGTACCTTAGTGCTACACTTTATATTTACATATGTTTGTTATTTAATTTTTTTTTCAATTACCTTTACAATGGCTTTAACCAGCAAATTATTTTACTCAATACAGTTGTCTCAAGCATACAAGTTGTCACAAGAATTGTCTTCAACAATTTTCCATTTATTATATAGCAGTGCAACCAGTCTAAAGATGACAATGTTCCTATTTAATATTTGGCAGGGTCGTTGGACTATGCTGTGATGTTTCATACCTTTAACTTACACCCAACCAATGGTAATTTGCTCACTATTTAGTCCTATTTTAGAGTCCCGCAAAGGGATACCCCACTGAGATGCAACACAATGGGGTTGATTTACTAAAACCGCAGAGCGCAAAATCTGGTGCAGCTGTGCATGTTAGCTAATCAGCTTCTAATGCCGCGTACACACAATCAGACTTTCCGGCAGACTTAGCCCGGCGGACAAACCGCCGGACTTTGAAGTGGAAGTCCGCCGGACTTTCTGAACGAGCGGCCTGCCCACACACAACCGCACTTTTAGTCCGCCAGACTATGGCGGGAGTCCGCCATAGTTTTGAAAATGAACGTACTTTTGAAAATGAACGGACTTACCCACACACAGAGGAAAGTCCGTTCATTTTGAACGCGGCTCCAGGTAGCCGGGAATAGCGAAGGAAGTCGATGTCTTGACACATCGCTGGCCCCGGCAACTGGTATGGACTTAAAGGGGAAGCCCTACGCCAAAAAAACGACATGGGGGTCCCCCCCAAGGTCCATATAAGACCCTTATCCGAGCACGCAGCCTGGCTGGTCAGGAAAGGGGGTGGGGACGAGCGAGCGTGGCGGGCTTTGGGGAAGGGGGAGCCCTGCGGCCCCCCCACCCCAAAGCACCTTGTCCCCATGTTGATGAGGACAAGGGCCTCTTCCCGACAACCCTGGCTGTTGGTTGTCGGGGTCTGCAGGCGGGGGGCTTATCGGAACCCCAGATACCGGCCCCCCATCCTATGTGAATGAGTATGGGGTACAATGTACTCCTACACATTCAAAAAATGTAAAATAAAAACACCACACAAGTTTTTTTGAGAATTTTTGAGTCAAAACTACTTTTTAAGTCCGCCGGACTTTTGGGGAAAGTCCACACACAGGCAGATTGTCCGGCAGACCAAGTCCGTCGGATAGTCTGATCGTGTGTACGTGGCATACCTTAGCTTGTTCAATGTCCCTACATTTGGACATTGATTTACTAAAACTGGAGAGTGCAAAATCGGGTGCAGCTCTGGATAGAAAACAATCAACTTTCAGCTTTTTTTTTTGGTCAATGCTTAAGAACAAGCTAAAGTTAGAAGCTGATTGGCTCCCATGCACAGCTGCACCAGATTTTGCACTCTCCAGGATTAGTAAATCAACCCCATGGAGTTTTCACAAAGGTTCTTTGCCCTTTCCACTCCATGCTCAATACCCCCATACCACATTCACCAGAGAAAGTTGATCCTTTGTGGAACAAATGGGTTGGAATGTGCTTGTGACACCCCAAATGCGGGTCTCAAAAATGTTTCACTTTATATTCCTTGTTTTGCCTAAACCAGCTTTAACATTTTTTTGCCAGGGCAGAGTAGATGGTTCTCATAAGAAAAGGGAAAAAAGGAAGGGAAGACTCTCATGTTTTAAACATACTTAAGAAAAAAATACTTAAAAAACACAAATACAATTAGGAAGCACAGTTCTACGTTGATCAGAGGTGTGATTCTAACACAGAATATGACGTCACCTGGAAATTCCACCCAGTATAGAAAATGACATAATTCGGAAGTCCCACCCAACGCATTTCGTCGTCAAAGTGCAATTTCTTCAGAAGCAGATCTGATTTTTTTTTTTTTTTTTTTTTAATTAGTTTTTATTGAAGAAAATTTTACATACAGAATATAGTGTAACAGATAGCAAATCACACAAGAAATGAGTAGATTTCAAAACAATCGTGGCTGTGCCACCTTTAAGAATAATCATAGATACAGATTAACATCAGTACACATAAAGAGGGTTATTTGTCATGCTCATATAGGTCGAATGTCAAAAGAATAGAAAGAGAGTAGAGATAAGGGAAAAGAAGAAGAAATATTAGGAAAAACGGAAACAGTAATCTGGTGGATGGACATCCGGAGGAAAGAAGCTACTTATTGCCCTAGAACTTGGCAAGGAAGTACAAGAACAAACTTAAAATACAACGTAACCATTAATAATTAACAATTGGAGACAACTAAACATCCGTGGACTGTTTAGACCAGTCGACCCAGACTTTCCACTGGTCGTCAAATATTGCTCTGCTCCCCCTTCTACCAGCTAGTAATGATTCATACACATAATTTTGTCTGGTAATGCTAAGCACCTCTGACAGGTTGGGGGTTTTGTTGGATTTCCAATTTCTGGTAATTGATAATCTAGCCGCCAGTAGAATGTGTGTGACAACCGAGCGGCAGAAAGGGGGGATATGGTCGATACCCAAATTCAAAACTTCCAATGTAGGATTAACCGGAGTTAGGATTCCTGTAACACTGGAGATACATCGAAACACACTGCCCCAAAAGCTGGAGAGGTGTCCGCAGAACCAAAACATGTGTGAAATATTACCCACCTCCCCACACCCCCTCCAGCATAAGGGGGAATTAGCCGGTGAGAACTTTGCTAGGAGATATGGCGTCAGATACCACCTCAGGGCTATTTTTTGGGCAAGCTCCCAATGATTTACACATCGAGATGCTGTATAGATCGTTTGAAATGCTTTCTTCCATTCACATGGATCAAAGCTTTTATTAAAGTCTGTTGACCATTTAGTGAAGGGCCGCGAGTCGGTAAACAAAAGTTTATTTTGGAAAGTGGAGTAAAAAAGGGAAATACCTTTGGTTGGGGATGGGGTTTTTGTGTAGAAATGCCACAGGTTGGTCGGTATGGAAACGTGGGGGCATCTTAGAGTGTTAAGGAGATGTGAGGTTTGTAGAAACCTGTAAAAGTCTGTAGGGGGCAGATTAAACTCTGCTCTAAGTGATACGAACGAGTGGAGTGAGTTATCCTTATACAGGTCTTCAATTGTAGAGATTCCTTTTGTTTTCCAAGACGAGTAGTCTGTGTTGGGAATCATGTGAGACAATAGCTCAATGGGGACAGGGAGTGTTGTGACTTCAGTAGTTGTAATGGTTGATCTTTGAAGATCGCGCCATGCAAGTAGCGAAGCCTGAAGAGTAGGGGCAAGTCGACACAAGGAGAGAGGTCTCCAGATGTCCAGCAGCAGGAGCATGCGCAGGTCAGTAGTGGGGCTGAGAGCCCGTTCTATGTCACACCAGAGTACATCTGGCGATGGTGATATCCAATATCTAAGTGCTGTAAGCATGGCTGCCCTATAATAGTCTTTAAGATCGATCAAACCCATGCCCCCCACCGATCTGTGCTTGATTAGGAGGTGTCTAGAGCACCTAGGCCTCCTGCTCCCCCAGATGTATCTGCGAAGAACGCCATTTAACGCTAACAGGTGTGTATTTTTGAGAGGAATGGGCAATGTGCGAAACACATACAGAATCTGGGGGAGCAGGAGCATTTTAAAGGATGCCAGTCTACCAGACCATGTGAGTTCTGTCTTGGCCAGTCTTTGTGCCTCTTTTTCAATTTTAGCAATAAGGGGGATATAGTTGGCATCTGCTAGATTAAGTGGGTCAGACGTTAGCTGTAAGCCAAGGTAAGAAATACTAGACTCTGCCCATGCGTAGGGGAAACTATTTTGGAGACTTGTTCGGATTTGGGGAGGTAAGTTAAGGTCTAGAATAAGGGATTTCGTGAAGTTTACTTTATAATAAGATATACAGCTAAAGTCGTGAAGAATAGAATGTGCATGGAGGAGGGAGGTCTGTGGGGAGGTCAGGAAAAGAATAATATCATCTGCAAATAAGCTAATGGTGTGGGACTTGTCAAGAAATTTAAAACCGTGAATGTCGGGATGTGTTCTAATTTTTTCAGCAAGGGGTTCTATGAGAAGGTTGAAAATGGAAGGGGATAAAGGGCAGCCCTGCCTAGTACCGTTAGAGATAGTGAAAGGAGTGGAGAGTATGTTGGAGGTATAAACTTGGGCACAGGGGGAAGAGTACAAGGCCAGGATTGCCGACAGGATAGGACCCGAGAACCCAAACCTACTAAGAGTCTGGGACATATATCCCCAATGTATCCTGTCGAACGCCTTCTCCGCGTCCAAAGACAGTAACAGAGAAGGCGTCCGACAGGAATGCGCGTGATGCAGAACATCAATGACTCTTCTAGTAGCGTCCGACGCCTGCCTTCCCCTAGTGAACCCGGTCTGTTCCGGCTTAATCAGTGACGGCAGGATCGGAAGAAGTCTATGGGACAAGATCTTAGCAAACAATTTTACATCGGTATTTAAGAGGGAGATAGGCCTAAAATTAGCTGGAGTCGTGGGGTCCTTCCCGGGTTTTGGGATAGTGACTATAAATGCTTTAAGCATTTCAGGAGGGAACGAGGCAGAGGACACCGCAGCAGAGTAGACCTCTCTCAAAGTTGGGGAGAGAGTCTGGGAAAAGATCTTGTAGTAGCTATTCGGAAGACCGTCAGGTCCCGGGGATTTGCCGGTTGGAAGAGTTTTGATGGCCCGTCGGATCTCAGGTTCCGTAAGGGGCGAATTGAGAGTCTCTAATTGATCACTGGTCAAGGAGGGGAGGGAGAGGTCGGTGAAAAATTTCTGGATATCCTGATCCGTAGGTTGTGGGGTGGAGGGGTCATCTCTTAAATTATACAGAGAGGCGTAGTAGTCCGCAAAGGCGTTTGCAATGTCGCTAGGATCATATAATTTACCCTGATCTGATTTACGAAAAAGAAAGGGGATCTTGGTTTTAGCTTTACGATCTTTTAACCTCTGGGCCAATAATTTACCAGCCCGGTTGCCAGATGAATAATGTGATAATCTCAGCGAGTGGACGTGTTTATCATATTGCTCTAGTAGTAGGAGCCTGAGATCCGAACGTAGTGAGGTCAATTTGTGCAGAACACTCTGATTTGTAGCAGTCGTGGATTTATTTTGGGCTTCTAATAATTTAATCTCCGAAAGCAAGGAGTCCAGCCTCTGTGTCCTCTGCCTTTTTGCCCTTGCACCCATTTGTAGAAGTATACCTCTAATAAAAGCCTTATGGGCACACCACAAGGTAAACGGACTAACATCAGGAGTAGCATTAAAAGAGAAAAATTCTTGCAAATGTTTAGTTAGGTAAGAGACCTGTTGTGGTTGTTGAAAGAGGCGGGGATTAGCCCGCCATACACTAGCAGGAGTCAGAGGGCGCCCCCCGTCCACCGTGATGGACACGGGGGCGTGGTCCGACCATGTAATTTCATGTATGGACGAGTTTGTAATTCGTTGAAGAAGTAACCTATCAGTCAGAATCAAATCTATACGTGAGTACGAGTTGTGTCTAAGAGAGTGAAAAGAATAGTCTCTTTCAGTGGAATGTTGGCAGCGCCATACATCATACAAGTCCTCAGTGTGGAGCAAAGGTTGTAGAGCAATTCTTGGGCGCTGTGTTTTGGAGGTCGTGTCCATGACCTGATCAGGAATGATATTGAAGTCTCCGCATAGAATCAGGTCGCCCTTTTTTAGTAGTTCTACCTTCCGAAGAAGTTTTCTCAGAAAACGTGTTTGATGGGTATTGGGTGCGTAGACATTTACTATGGTGTAGGGCTTGTCATTAAAGCTACCCAGTATGATTAAATATCGACCTTCCGGGTCTATAAGAGACTGTTGAAGCGTAAAAGAAACGGTGTCTTTGATAGCAATTAGAACTCCTTTTCTTTTGGTAGGAGCAGAGGCTTTAAAGATATGTGGAAATTTGTTATGTTTGAAAATGGGTTCGCTCAGAGAGGACCAATGCGTTTCTTGCACACACAAAACATCGGATCCGAGCCTGAAGGCCTCTTTCCAGAGCGAAGCTCGTTTGGCTGGGTGGTTCAAGCCACGCACATTAAAAGAGGTTATTTTAATAGACATAGTTCAGGTAAGGGAGAGATGCTGAAAAAGTACCTTGTTGGTCCAGGTCCGCTTCATGAGGCTGTAACAGATGAGTTGGCTGTTCGTCTCCATGGGTATTTCTCCGAGTCCATTCACCAGTAAGTAGTAAATAAAAATAAAAGAAGTAGTTAGAAGAGCAACAAAAGTCAGATAGTAACAAAAGGGTAAGTCGGTAGAGAGCTAAAAAGGTGGATTCCATCCGGAATCTGTAGGCAGATATACTGCTTAAACATATAAACAGGGGGTAAAACATGGGTCTTTGAGCTCCAGAGCGCAAGGGATCTCGTCGTTTCACTCGGAGTATTGAGATCGAGGCAGCTAAACAGCAGGTTTCTTCACATGCTTTTTGCGAGATACTACCTGCCAGGTGTCGCTAGTGTTCACCCCTTGGGCGGCAGAGTTAGCGTCAGAAACCTGGGCTGGCAAGATATCCCAGGACCGGAGCAGGGCCAGACCCTCTTCCAGTGTTGCTATCACGGAGGTTTTGCCATCACGCGTGACAATAATTCTGGTGGGATATCCCCATCTGTACACAATGCTGTGGTTTCGAAGAGCCTTGGTAATCGAAAGAAGGGACTTGCGTTGTTGCATCGTGTGTTGCGAGAGATCCGCAAAAAGTTGCAAAGTGGAGTATTGCTCCGGGGGGTTGGGGTTCCTACGGTAGGCCGTCATGAGTTGGTCTTTTATATGGTAAAAGTGGACCCTCATCAGGACGTCTCGAGGGACATTGTCCGAGAGGTGAGACGGCTTAGGCAGGCGATGAATTCTGTCAATGACCAGTTCGGCAGATGGAGCTGAGGGGAGAAACGCCATCATGAGGTCTTTGGCATACTGCTGCAGGTGGTTCGGCAAAACAGATTCTGGCACCCCTCGCAGTTTGACATTATTTCTACGCGACCGGTCCTCGAGGTCCGCGAGTTTGTTTTTAAGCCAGGCCACTTCCTCGGCCTGATCGTTATGGGAGTCAACTAGGGTATTATATGAGTTTGCATATTCACCCATTTTTTTCTCAACGTGATCTACTCTGGTCCCCAACTCAGTCACTTCAGTTTTAAAATTCCGCATGCATTCCATAAGGTCTGAGTGTAGTGAGCCTCGCAGAGAGATCAGCATGTCTTTGAGTGTTGTGTCTGTGATGGGCTGGCTCGCGGTTGGGAAGGAGTTAATGTTGTCAGCAAGCTCCCTTGTGTCTTCTAGGGAACTATTGATTGCACTAACCTTCTCCCCTAGAGGCTCATCCATCAAGCGAGGTCTTGATTTGGCAGGACTGCATGAGAGAGGGGTTGAAGCAGCCGGAGAGTGCCGCTGTGATCCTCCGTCGGATCTCGGGCTCGGCGTTGCAGGAGGGGAGCCGTCTGCAGACAGCGGAGAGTTGGCGCCGGCGCCATCTTGGCTCGGTCGGCCTACAGTGTGGAAGAAATCCTTCATTTTCTTCGGCTGTGCTGCACTGGCCCGCTTGCGAGTCATCCTCCGGTGTTGGGGATGAGCTTAGCTCCGGTCCCGTGTGTCTGTGGGCGAAAATCGCCGCCTCGGTGAGTGCGATGTCCCTGCGCTGGAGCGGAGCTCCTGGATCAGGCGTCCATTCCTATTGCGCGCTAGCCACGCCCCCCAGATCTGATTTTTGATATGCTGAGGTGTCAACTAATTTCAATCGGTTGCCCTAATGCAATGCACATTAATGTGTGACATAGTGGGGTTGATTCACTAAAACCGGTGCAGAGTCTGGTTCATCTGTGCATAGTAGCCAATCATCTTCTAGCTTCAGCTTGTTCAGTTTAGCTTTGACAATAAAAACCTGGAAGCTGATTGGCTTCTATGCAGGGCTGCACCAGATTTTGTGCTCGCCAGTTTTAGTAAATCAACTTCATGGTGTTTTCACAAAGGTTCTTTCTCCTTTCCACTCCATGCTCAATACCCGCATACCACATTAACAACGCACATCACAATATAATTGATTATTTTTTTCTAAGGTGGTAATGATCTGTATACTTAAAATATGACATTAACCACTTCCCGACCAGCGCACGACGATGTACGTCGACAGAATGGCACGGGCAGGCATATTGGCGTACAGGTACGTCCAATATTCGATGCCGCCCTGCCATCGGGAGCGCGCCGCCGGCGCCGCGCTCCCACGCTGGTCGGGACCCCCGTGAGTCCGGTCGCGGGACCCGCGGACTCGATCGCCGCGTGCATCCCCGCGATCGTCACGGAGCGGCCGAATAGAGCAAATGCTGTGTAAACAACATTTGTCTATTCTGCCTAGCAACTAGTGACGCTGATCTCTGCTCCATGTGATTGGAGCAGAGATCAGTGTACACTAAATGAAAGCCCAACCCCCCCACAGTTAGTAACACTCCCCTAGGAACACTTAACCCCTACACTGCCACCCACTGGTTAACCCTTTCACTGCCAGTGTCATTTACACAGGAATCACTGCATTTATATAGCAGTGATTAATGTATAAATGACAATGGTCCCAAAAATGTGTCAAAAATGTCCGATGGGTCCCCCACAATGTCGCAGTCACAATAAAAATTGCTGATCGCCGCCATTACTAGTAAAAAAAAAAGAATAAAAAATTATTAATAAAAATGCTATAAAACTACCCCTATTTTGTAAACGCTATAACTTTTGCGCAAACCAATCAATAATCGCTTATTGCGATTTTTTTTACCAAAAATATGTAGAAGAATACGTATCGGCCTAAACTGAGGGAAAAAAAGTTTTTTTATATATTTTTGGGGGATATTTATTATAACAAAAAGTAAAAAATAATGCGTTTTTTTCAAAATTGTCGCTCTATTTTTGTTTATAGCGCAAAAAATAAAAACCGCAGGGGTGATCAAATACCACCAAAAGAAAGCTCTATTTGTGGGGAAAAAAGGACGTCAATTTTGTTTGGGAGCCACGTCGCACAACCGCGCAATTGTCAGTTAAAGCGACGCAGTGCCGAATCGCAAAAAGTGGTCTGGTCTTTGACCAGCAAATTGGTCCGGTCTGAAAGTGATTAACATTCATCTGATCTCAAAATGTTTGGGGAAGGGACTGGGGGGCAAAAACAAAAAGGAGAGTTGAGAACTGAATGGATCATCTAATATAATCTATGGAAGAGCAAGGATGGGGAAAAGGTGAGGGATATAGATGGATGAAGGGGGAATAAATGGGGGGGGGGGGGGGGGGGGGAGAGACCAATAAGAATGCTTTTCCTGGTCCAAATATGTAAGTTAGAGCACTGATGCTAAAAGCAATGTATTGCTAATGAGGGGGAGAAGTGGTGGAAATTCTAATTTAAGATAATTATGATGATAATGCTGGTGATGATGATATTGATAGTGATGATGGTGGTAATGATGATGATGATGATGATGATGGCTGGTCACCTATAAAGTTCGGGTAGATATGGATGAGGCCATGTGGGGGAAGCATTAACAGGGCTGTCTGTCTAAGCAGGTGACAGTAGAAAAATTCAAAAGACTGGATCCGAAAGAGGAAACTCTAGAACAGGGGTCACCAAACTACGACCCATCCAGATGTGGCCCTTTGCTTGCTTCTATCCGGCCCTCAGGACACTATTCCTCCAACTGACAATAATGATGAGGCACCATTCCCCCGTGTTGACACCATTGATGGGGCACAATTCCTCCTACTAAGACCAATGATGGGGCACTATTCTTCCCACTGAAACCATTGATGAGGCACATTTCCTCCTACTAAGACCAATGTTGGGGCACTATTCCTCCCACTGATGGGGAACTATTCCTCCCACTAATACCAATGATGGGGCACTATTCCTCCCACTAATACAAATGAAGGGGCACCATTCCTCCCACTGATACCAAGGATGGGGTACCATTCCTCACACTAATACCAATGATGGGGCACTATTCCTCCCACTGACACCATCGATGGAGCGCTATTCCTCCTGTTAAAACCAATAACGGGACAGTTTTTACTCCCACTGCTGCCAGAGTTATTTCTACTCATACTGTCCAAAGTCCGGCCTCCGTAAAACCCAAAGGACAGTAAAAGTATGGAGACCCCAGCTCTAGAAGATATTGTCTTTGTCGTAGAGTTGCAGCAGTCCATGGGTGCAGGTGAAAGTGCTAGAGAATGACCTGTAGTCTTCTGAAGAGAGGGTTGCTAACATAAAAGCTTGCCATCTCCTAAGGAAGCCTTTTTTGGAGGGAGCCAAGGAAATGACCAAGAGAGTTTTTTTTTTTTACATGAGCAGCAGTAGTTCTCGTTTGATTTGGGTCCAATTAATTTCAATCGGCTGCCTTAATGCAATGCACAATAATCTGTGACCTAGTGGGGTTGATTTACTAAAACTGGAGTGTGAAAAATCTGGTTCAGCTGTGCATAGTAGCCAATCAGCTTCTAGCTTTAGCTTGTTCAATTAAGCTTTGACAATAAAACCTGGAAGCTGATTGGTTGCTATGCACAGCTGCACCAGATTTTTGCACTCTCCAGTTTTGGTAAATCAACTCCGACATCTCTCTGTGTATGGTCCCTCTCAGTCCCAAGAAAAAAAAATCCTCACTGGTCCAACCCTTTCCTGCCTAAATGTCCGTGGTGTATCCTGGGGGGGTGTAGGGGGTGCCGTGGCCCTGGGCGCGACATTTAGGGGGTCGCCAGTATGTTTCACTGGCTGCCTCCTCCTAATTTTACGTTCCCATGTCCCCCTCGCTCCAGCCGCCATGTTCAGTGTTCAGCGCCCTGTGATTGGGTGTATGGGGGTCATGTGAGGCGTAGGGCTGGCCTGTCTTGCGGTTGCTCCTGAAGTCCCGCCTCCGCACATGACCCCCCATACTCCCAATCACAGTGCGCCGGACACTGAACATGGCAGCAGCCAGAGCGTGGGAAGACAAGAAAAAATGTGTAGTGTAGTATGGTGGGCAGTGTAGCGTAGTGTGGTGGTCAGTGTAGCGTAGTGCGGTGGTCAGTGTAGCGTAGTGTGATGGTCAGTGTAGCGTAGTGTGGTGGTCAGTGTAGTATAGTGGTCAGTGTAGCGTAGTGTGGTGGTCAGTGTAGCGTAGTGTAGTGTGGTGGTTAGTGTAGCGTAGTATGGTGGTCAGTGTAGCGTAGTATGGTGGTCAGTGTAGCGTAGTATGGTGGACAGTGTAGTGTAGCGTGGTGGACAGTGTAGCGTAGTGTGGTGGTCAGTGTAGCGTAGTGTGGTGGACAGTGTAGCGTAGCATGGTGGTCAGTGTAGCGTAGTGTGGTGGTCAGTGTAGAGTAGCGTGGTGGACAGTGTAGCGTAGCGTGGTGGTCAGTGTAGCGTAGCGTGGTGGACAGTGTAGCGTAGCATGGTGGTCAGTGTAGCGTAGCATGGTGGGCAGTGTAGCGTAGCGTGGTGGTCAGTGTAGCGTAGCATGGTGGACAGTGTAATGTAGCGTGGTGGTCAGTGTATCGTAGCGTGGTGGTCAGTGTAGGGTAGCGTGGTGGTCAGTGTAGCGTAGCGTGGTGGTCAGTGTAGCGTAGTATGGTGGACAGTGTAGCGTAGTCTGGTGGACAGTGTAGTATAGTGCACAGTGTAGTATAATGGACAGTGTAGTATAATGGACAGTGTAGTATAATGGACAGTGTAGTATAGTATAGTGGAAAGTGTAGTGTCACAGGTGCCAGCCAACCTACAGCAGTAAAGGTAAGACACAGATCAGCTCCGCAGCTGATCTGTGACATGGGGGTAAGGGGGTTTTATACTGTACTAGTCGAAGGGACTCATTGAGTGCTAAAAGTCCAAGCGTTAGGGGGCGCACATGACTTGCCTTGCCCTGGGCGCTGACAACCCACGCTATACCACTGCTAAATACCCCTGTTACAGGAAACTCAACAGGTCATACATCAGACACACCATAGCATGTTAACCCTTAGATCACTGGGCAACAACTATTTTTTTTTTTTTGTGTAATCAGTATTTATTGCCGCTCCAGTGTCAGATTAACAGCATGTAAGTTGAACATATAAACAAACTGAAAGAGAGAGGTCTTAGAGTCATAAAGAAAGGGAAAATGTCGTGGGTATACACATAGTAGGTGGGCGGGGAAAACCGTATACTTGCAAGGGCAAAAAGAAACCAATTACCCCAACAGATAGCGGGACTACTCTGGCAAAAAGTTACCTGAAAAATGGACACCGTCCCGGCACTAGGGTAGAGGGGGGGGGCCCTAACAGCCGCCAACTAGCCATCCTCCACCGCCAGCGTATCCCGGGAGCCGGTGTCACCACAGAGGGTCGGCCGGAACGCCACCCTCTGCCAATCTCAAAAGTTCTTGCCTGGCAGCCCCAGCGTCAAAATGGGGATCCCAGCCCACCATCTACCAGCTCCGGTAGCTTAGGCTACACGACATTCAGACCAGAGAAAGGTGGAGAGGTAAGGAAAGAGGAGGAGGAAGAGAGAAAAGGACAGCATAAGGTAGTAAGGGAGGTTAACTGCGTCTGCAGCGGATAGAGGGGAAGAGGTATAGTAGGGGGGGACAAAAGAAGGGAAGGGAGGCAAGAGTAAAAAGACAGGAAAAAAATAGGAAGAGTAGGTCAATTTACCTGAGTATAGGCTCCAAATGTCTGCTCTGTCCGCACCGGGCGCACCACTCTCGAGTGTTAAGTTTCATAGGCAGTATTCCCTCGCTAAGAGCTTCCAGGGGGAAATCCAGTCCCCCCTCGTGCTCCACCCAGTCTGAGAGCCTTAAGGGTAAGGTCTGCCAACTCCAGCAGAGCCACGTCTAAACTGGAGGGTACGTTGTTAGGGTCCGATGCATATGCCGACCAAGGTCTCCAGATCTCATGAAATCGATCTTCAAGGCCTTTACATGTGGCAACCCAGTTCTCTGCCTCTTTCACCACGTGCACACCCCTGCACCACTCTTCTCGAGTGGGGATTCCAGGCCTTCTCCAGTATATGGGAATCAGGCGTCTTGCTGCATTCAGCAAATGTGCCAGCACAGTTTTCTTATAAACACTGAGCGGGACCGGGGGTATCTGCAAAAGGAAGTGCAGCGGCGAGAGAGGGACATCTATCCCGGTCACTGCTTTCACTTGGCCCTGTATGTCTTCCCAGAAGGGTCGAATTAGGGGGCACTCCCACCATATGTGGATTAGGGTCCCTCGTTGCCCACATCCCCTCCAACATAGCTCCGAAGCGGAGGGGTAAATACAAGCTAAGTCCGCTGGCACCCGATACCAACATGCCAATAGCTTAAAATTGGTCTCCTGGACCTTGGAGTCCCTAGAGGACGAATGGGTGAGGGAGTAAAGGTGTGATAATTGCGTCTCCGTAAACGTCGTCCTCATGTCAGTCTCCCATCGTCTAATATAAGCAGGGGTGGCCTGGGGGCCGGCTGAGTCCAACAGCTGGTATAACTCAGAAACCAGGTGCGGAGTCGGCTCCTCCGCTAGAAAAATGCGCTCAAATGGGGTAAGGGATAAGGGATCCCTGATAGTATGACCATGTACCTGGAAAAAGTGGTGCAGTTGTCGGTATCTCCAGAAGTTCATGCGTGAACCGCACCTACCCACGGGCAGGGCTTCATACGGCATGAGACCACCATCCCTTAAGAGCTTCCCGCAACTAGCGTTCCCATCGTCCACCCAATCCTCAAAAAAAGCCATCCGTTCTCCCGGCGGGAACCATAAAAAACCACCCAGTGGGGCCAACGGGGACATAGGGGGAGCTAGCTTAAGGGTTGGGTTGAGCCTGTCCCAAACTGAAAACACATGGGTCGTCAAGGGGGAGGTCGTCTCCGCCAGGCCTCTATATTCCCGGGGCAGCCAGGGCGCGTAAGATAAATTCCTACCCGCCAGACATTTCTCTAGAGGGACCCAGAGCTTAGTTCGAGAATGGAAATGCCAATCCAGAATCTTCTGGAGGGCCACAGCTTGATAATACCGTCTAACGTCCGGGACACCCAGGCCACCCCTCCTCTTCGAACGACGCAGCATCCGTAACGCTATTCTAGGTTTACGGTCGTTCCAAATAAAGCGAGACATCATACTACTTAAGCGGTCAAAGAAGCACTTAGTTAAGGGGACCGGAAGCATCTGCAAGTAAAAAAGTATACGGGGTAGGACATTCATCTTTATGACGTTCACCCGGCCAAACCACGTGAACGCCGTCCCCGTCCATTGCAAAAGATCTCTCCTGATCGCATCAAGTAAAGGTGGGTAATTGGCTAGGTACAGGGTATCAAAACGGTTCGTTAGAGGGGGCGTGGCCGGAAGCCGAGGACGACAGACGTGCCTGGAGAGAGCTCCTCTGTGGCCTAGCTTCATCGATCCCCATCCTCAGCCACCGCAACCTATTTCTGCCCACCGATCTCTCCATCTCGTCGGTGGGCCATCGGGGCTCCGGACGGAGCTGATATTACTGCTGAGTCCGCCGCCGTTCTCGCTCCGCAGCGACGGGCGGCGAGGCAGGCCGGACGACGCCATCTTGCGGCCTACGCCGACCCACGGAGCCTCCGGACGGCGCATCCTAGGCCCCATCCCGACCGGGACTGCGGCGGACGCCTGGCGCTGACCCCTTCGTATAGCCTCTCCTATACCGGACCCCCGCTGGCCGCCGCTCGGATGCCAGAGAGGAAGCCCAGGCCCAAGCTAGAAAGGTGAGCTCCGGCGGCCATCTTGCTCCACCCGAGGCCTTTACCAACGTAACTGCTCTCCCTCCTCTGTGGCTGGATTGCTGCCCCATCCAGAACAGGCATTGATCCCTGCCTCAGCTGTGCATAGTAACCCTCCTGAGTATCTGCCTGCCTCAATCTCTCTCACCCTCCTACCCTGCACCTACCCTCGGCCTGCTCAGCGGCCATCTTGGTTCACCCATCTCCTCCTCCTACTACCAGTGGCCTGTACCTGCCTGCTAATTGCCCTGCTCCTGCCTTAACTGGTGCCCTCTCCCCTTATACCACCCAGTGGGGCAGTGGGGTCTGGATTCCCCCCCCTGGTTGCTTGGGACCGCTACGGACTGCCCTCCTACTTCATCTCCCTCCCCTCACAGTTGACTGCTGCGGCCTGCACTCCTGCTCCATCCCCCTCTCCCCCCACAGTTGGTTTGGATCTTCTGAACGGCAGCATACTATCTTGGGATCTCATCTTGGGTCCCACTTGTTTGACAGCCATGTGATCATCCTACATAGGCCTTAGCCGCCTTCCAATGCTCCCGTGCTACTCGCAGTCACTACTTTTCTATGGGAAACACCGCATGTAACTGATTATACGCCTAGTCCCAACACCTCATGGTGAAATACGGGCCGAAGCACCTTCCTCAGTCTACGTCCCCGGATTTGCGGCCCTCACAGACACAGACTCTGGATCGATTTTTCAGCAGGCCGGCTTCCCCAGCCCCTTCTCCAGGTTCCTTCACGTATGCACAAGTGGCATCCCAAGCACCGGCGCACGACAGTCCATATTCCTTGTCACACAGCCACTCAGACACAATGTCCGCCCCGGTCACAGTTGATGTGCTTGACGATAAACTGCGAGTTCTCCTACAAGACTTGACGAGCAATGTTTCAAAGGAAATGGGTAAGCTGGCCCATGAACTGCGGGGAGAGCTTGCCCAGATTGGAGAACAGACTGATGTCCTGGAAACCAAATTTGATGACCTGATACAATATGTCCACGTTTTGGAAGAAGACAATGCCGGTCTGAAACAATCGGTCTCTCAGCTCCAATCCCAACAGGAAGATTTGGAGAATAGGGAACGCCGCCAAAACCTTCGGATCAGAGGAATTCCGGAGGCTATTAGTGAGGGGGAGATCAAACCATACCTACTCAGCCTCTTTAACGTTGTTGCCCCTAAAGTCCCGGACATAGACTGGAGAATGGATAGGGCCCATAGATCCCTGGCCCCAAAACCGCCTGCCGGAGCCAATCCCAGAGACATTATCGTACGCTTTCATTACTACGATAGCAAAGAGGCTTTGACCATGGCCACCCGGAACAAATCCCGTTTGGAATTTAAAGGAGCCAAGATACAAATTTTTAGTGACTTATCCCCTATTACTCTTGCCAAGCGTCGCAGCTTTCGCCCCGTGACTGCTCATCTACAAAACCATCAGTTTCCATATCGTTGGGGGTTTCCTTTCCGCCTTTCTGCTACTAAAGATGGGGTTCAATACTCTATGAGAGATGTTCAGGAGAGTGAAGCTTTCATACGTAACCTGGGCCTACCACCGCTTCCAGACGAAGACCCCATGCCACTTCCGACGACGCCCAGACCCTCCTCCATTCCTGCTCGGATCTGGACCCCTGCACGCCAGAGGCCGCAGAAATCCTTCTCTACCCCTCAACGTAACCTGCATCCTAGACTCCCTCCCTGATGGAAGCTTCCACGTGTTATATTTGGCTGATTTTGGCCTCGGCCCCTATCTCACCATGTTTCCTCTTTAACAAGGGATATTTGCAACTTTAGTTACAGGTTCCATTTTCCACTGCCCCTGTTGTTCTTTTTTGGTTGTTGGGACTACAGTGTTTTGCTCTTATTTCCTGTAATTTTTGCTGGAAGGTGGCGGGGTCTCTCCAGATGAGCTGGAACCCCTGATGTGCCTTCTTTGGTTCCATGGCTACGGCTGTGGACTCCTGGGTGGTTTTCACCCCCCAGGCCTTTTTTCTTTTAGTAATGTTTTTTTTTTCTACTTTTTAGGCCTATTTTTTGGCCTTTTTTTCATCCTTTGTTTAATTTGGATGCACTCTACTACAATTTATAATCACATTGTTGTTATTATATGTCTTCATTTGCCTTTCACTTCTAGGACACGCCACGAGTCCCGATTTCTTCATGGTTGGTATGGTTATGTCCGTTTTTTATGTGTATATTACGGATGTCTTAAGCTTTCTCTGATTTCTATACGATGGCTTTGAGGGTGCTTACTTACAATGTTAAGGGCCTGAACTCAATCCATAAGCGCTGGTTGGCTTTGAAGGAGTTCAGGTCCTCTAATGCGGATGTGGTCCTAGTCCAGGAGACCCACTTTCGCCCGGGGGGATCTCTTAAATTTGCGGCCAAACATTTTCCCGCCTCTTTTATGGCCTCCGACCCCTCTGGCAAAGCAGGGGTGGCAATACTGATTAAAAAGACATGCCCGCTACGGGTTAAGTCCTCATTTATTGATCCTCAGGGCAGGTACATTCTCCTGGACTGTGACTACCTGTCTCATTCCCTTACTATAATCAATGTTTATTCTCCCAACTCAGGCCAGATTCACTTCCTCACTGAGGTCTTGGACAGCCTGGGCACCTATGCCCAGCCATTCATGATCCTTGGCGGGGACTTTAATATGGCCATGTCTGCTAGGAAGGATAGGCAGACCCTGTTTTCAGACAATCCCTCTTTAAAAACGGAACGTCAATCTGCTGCGTTTCGCAAGCTCATTAGATCTCATAACTTTTTAGACACCTGGAGGATTAAACACCCTACACATCGGCAATTCTCCTTTTACTCTCCCCCACACAAGATGTACTCTAGATTGGACTACATCTTTGTTTCGGCGCCTCTCCTAACGTCGGTAGTGGCCTCGGAGTTAAATCCCATAACGTGGTCTGATCACGCATCGGTACAGCTCGACCTCGTCCTCACCCTCTCTACACCTAAGACCTGCCACTGGAGATTCAACGAGTTCCTCCTCCGCGATCCGGTTACCGAAGCTCATCTATCCCACGGGTTAGCCAAATTTTTTCAGCTTAATGAAGGATCGGTGCGGGACGTGTCCACCCTTTGGGAGGCCCACAAGGCTGTTTTTAGAGGATTATGTATCTCGGCTGGCTCTCGCCTTAAGCGGGATTCGGCAGCGCAGAGACTGGACCTCCTCTCGCAATTGCAAAGAGCTGAAGCTCTGCTTGTGTCCTCCCCATCAGTGCCGCGTCTTCGCACAGTGACCTCTCTCCGCGAACGGTTAAAGTCCTTAGATATGCACAAGTGTTCTAAGGCTCTGCTTTGGACTAAACAGAGGTTTTATGAATTTGCCAACAAGCCTCATAGGATGTTGGTGAACAAGCTTAAGCCCCGTCCATTTCACTCCTATCCTGACCTCTTGCTACAGCCGGACGGCACTCCAACTTACTGCCCCTTGACGATGACTAAGGTGTTTGGCACTTTTTACAAAAAATTATATAACTGCCTAGCTTCTGACCCCAATCATGAGTTCTCCCAAGGTAGCTTTGATGATTTCTGCGCTTCCTTGAAATTACCAGTGTTGTCTTCCCCACAAGTAGTGATGGACGAACTTCCGACGGGACGTTTCGCGAACGCGAAACGCGAACGGACACAAACGTTCGCGAAAACGACCGTTCGCCGCGGGCTCCATTGACTTCAATGGGAGGCGAATTTCGCAAACCTTTAGGTCGAATTTGCGGCCACGGGGTAATTATTAGGGGGTAGCACGTAGTCCCACCACCTGGACAATAGCATAATACATGTATGAGGTGAATTTGGGATCGATAACTACAAGCATTTTTTTTTTATTTGGGAAATTGTTCTGACAATTCAGGACTATGGAGCTAATGAAGGCAATGGAGGAGAGGGAAGGTCAGGGACCAGGGTAGGCAAACAAGAGGGTGCAGGAGATACAGAGCACTGACAGCAGCACCGTAATACAGAGCACTGACATCAGCACCGTGACATACAGCGCTGACAGCAGCTCCGTGACATACAGCGCTGACAGCAGCTCCGTGACATACAGCGCTGACAGCAGCTCCGTGACATACAGCGCTGACAGCAGCTCCGTGACATACAGCGCTGACAGCAGCTCCGTGACATACAGCGCTGACAGCAGCACCGTGACATACAGCGCTGACAGCAGCTCCGTGACATACAGCGCTGACAGCAGCTCCGTGACATACAGCGCTGACAGCAGCTCCGTGACATACAGCACTGACAGCAGCTCCGTGACATACAGCGCTGACAGCAGCTCCGTGACATACAGCGCTGACAGCAGCTCCGTGACATACAGCGCTGACAGCAGCACCGTGACATACAGCGCTGACAGCAGCTCCGTGACATACAGCGCTGACAGCAGCTCCGTGACATACAGCGCTGACAGCAGCTCCGTGACATACAGCGCTGACAGCAGCTCCGTGACATACAGCGCTGACAGCAGCTCCGTGACATACAGCGCTGACAGCAGCTCCGTGACATACAGCGCTGACAGCAGCTCCGTGACATACAGCGCTGACAGCAGCTCCGTGACATACAGCGCTGACAGCAGCTCCGTGACATACAGCGCTGACAGCAGCTCCGTGACATACAGCGCTGACAGCAGCTCCGTGACATACAGCGCTGACAGCAGCACCGTAAGCAGCCCCAGGAGGAAGTCAGCACAGCACAGGGATGGTGTGATCCCCTCATAATAAGAACCCCCAGGAGGAAGTCAGCACAGCACAGGGATGGTGGGAGCCCCTCATAATAAGAACACCCAGGAGGAAGTCAGCACAGCACAGGGATGGTGGGAACCCCTCATAATAAGCAGCCCCAGTAGAAATATGACACCGCTCAACCTCTTCAAAGAGGAGGGTAGGGGCATATAGTACGGTGTGCTTTTTTGGGTCAGGGAAGTGAGCCAAATGAATTAAGAAGGTCTGTGTGCTTGATTCCAAAAATTGTTTATAGACATATACATGGTCTACTGATCACATGTGTTGAATTCCTCCGAGATCCATGCCTCATTCATTTTTAGAAATGTGAGGTAGTTAACACTGTGGTGAGCTAGGCGAGTACGCTTATCGGTCACAATCCCCCCTGCTGCGCTGAACGTCCTTTCGGACAGGACACTGGATGAGGGGCAAGCCAACAGTTCGATTGCAAATTGGGCAAGCTCTGGCCAGAGGTCAAGCCTGCCCACCCAGTAGTCTAGGGGTTCATCACTCCTCAGAGCGTCCACATCGGCCGTTAACCCAATGTAGTCGGACACCTGACGGTCTAGGCGTTCCCTGATGCTGGATCCGGATGACACCTGTCGATGGGTCGGCTGAAAGAATGACCTCATATCCGAAGTCACCAACACATCTTCAAACCGGCCTCTTCTTGCAGGCGCTGTTGGATTGGTACCCGCAAATCCTTCTCTGGGAGTGGGAATTGCTCCTCTGCCAGCGCACGCAAAAGCAGAATGCAGCATTTCTCGAAGCAAGGCCTGGAAGTGCTGCATTCTGACAGCCCTCTGCGACGGCGGTAACATTTCCGCCATTTTGTGTTTGTACCGGGGGTCTAAGTACGTTGCCACCCAGTACTGGTCCTTGACCCTCATGCTTTTTATACGGGGGTCCCTATTAAAACACTGGAGCATGAAGGCCCCCATTTGCACTAAAGTGGAAGCGGTGTGGTGGCCTGGCTCCTGCTCATCATCCAGGATAATGTCGTCCTCTTCATTCTCCTCTCCCCATCCTCGCACAACAGGGATCCCAGAAAGGTTTAAAGCATGCTCTTCTTGCTCCTGCTCATCCGCCCCGGCACCATCCTCCTCTGACTCCTCATCAGACTCCTGTTGTTGACTTGTCTCAGATAGAGTAGCCCCCCCTGGGAATTCATCCAGCATTGCGACTTCCTCATCTTCCCGCTCCTGCTCCTCCACAGCCTGATCAATGACACGACGCAATGCACGCTCCAGAAAGAAGGCATAAGGTACCATGTCACTGATGGCGCCATGGCTGCGACTGACCAGTTTGGTGATCTCCTCAAATGGCCGCAGAAGTCTGCATGTGTCGCGCATGAGCAGCCACTGGCGCGGTGAAAAAAAACCCAGCTCCCCAGAACCGTTTCTTTCGCAGAGTTCATACAGGTAGACGTTAACTGCACGTTTCTGCTGGAGCAGCCTATCAAGCATATAGAAGGTTGAGTTCCATCGCGTCGGGCAATCGCAAATAAGACGTCTGACCGGCAGATGGTGTCGCCGCTGAATGTCAGCAAGGCGAGCCATGGCCGTGTAAGATCTTCTGAAATGGGCCGAGATTTTCCTTGCCTGCCGCAAGATGTCCTGGACCCCAGGGTATTTGACAAGGAATCGCTGCACGACCAAGTTTAAGACGTGTGCCATGCACGGCACGTGCGTGATTTTGCCCTGTTTCAATGCGCTAAGCAGATTGGCACCGTTGTCACACACCACTTTACCAACTGTCAAATTGAGCGGTGTTAGCCACTCATCTGCCTGTGAACGCAAAGCTGAAAGGAGTGCCGGGCCAGTGTGGCTCTTTGCTTCCAGGCACAACAGACGCAGCACGGCATGGCAACGTCTCACCTGGCATGTGGAATAGGTTCTGGGGAGCTTGGGCGGTGCAGTGGAAGAGACGCTAGCAGCGGAAAAGGAGGAGGCAGCTGAGGAGGAGAGGGAGGAGGATGGAGTAGGAGGAGGAGAAGAAGAGTCAGGCCTGCATGCAATCCGTGGCGGTAAAACCAAATCTACACGGGTGCCACGGGTTACATGCTTGACGGCCGTCAGAAGGTTCACCCAGTGGGCAGTAAAACTGATATACCTTCCCTGCCCGTGTTTGCTAGACCACGTGTCTGTGGTCAGATGTATCTTGGCACCGACACTGTGTGCCAGAGATACATTCACTTGCCGCTGAACATGGCCATATAGCTCTGGGATGCCCTTCTCTGAGAAATACTTCCTTCCTGGGACCTTCCATTGTGGTGTTCCAATGGCCACAAATTTGCGAAAGGCCTCCGAGTCCACCAGTTTATATGGCAGTAGTTGGCGGGCTATGAGTTCTGACAAGCCAGCCGCCAACCGTTGGGCAAGAGGGTTATCCGGCGTCATCATTTTTTTACGCTCAAACATTAGGCCCACGGAAGCCTGCCTTTTTGCAGAAAAATGTGAGCTTGGCGTGATGGAAGGTGGAGTGGAGGACAATTGTGAGGAGAGAGGAGAAGGAGAAGTAGAAGACGAGGCTGGACGGTGAGAGCCTGCAGTGTGGCTTTGTGTGTTCCGTTGCTCCCACTGGGCTCGGTGATGGCTGCTCATGTGCCTTCTTAAGGCGGTCGTCCCTAGGTGAGTATTGGGCTTACCGCGACTAACGCGTTGACTGCAAAGATTGCAGATGGCAACGCTATTGTCAGCAGCGGACACGTTAAAAAAAGCCCACACTGCGGAGCCATGTGCCGGTGTCCTGGGAGCGCCAGATGTGACCGTACATGGTCGATGACTCGCTCCTGATACATTTGCAGTCTGCTTTGTCCCTGCTGTGCAATGTAAGTCATTGCTGCTTCTCCTCCCTATCTGCTGGTCCATATCTCCCTCTGAACTCCCCTCCTCTTCCTCTCTTGTGGGCACCCACGTGACATCACTAGACACGTCATCATCAACGTCACCTTCCCCACCGCTATAAGTAGAGTAGGCAGCAACACCGGGGACCAACCTCCTCCTTGGGCTGATCTGGGTACTGGCGTCAGACTGCTGAGTAGCGCTTGTTGCTACCTCCTCTTCCTGATCCAATACCAAGAGTGGCTGCGCATCAGAAATGTCCTCTTGATATGGATCGGAAAATAATTCCAGTGACTCAAGCGGAAGGTATGTGGTGGTGGTGGTGGTGGTCGTGTTGTTGGTGGTAGTGTCTTTGGGGGTGCACATAGCAGAGAGTGAAGAAGAGGGTGCAGATCGAGAGGATGAGGAGGGTGCAGAAGAGTAAGGCTGAGCGAGCCACTCAACCAAGTCTGGTGCATCCTTTAAAGTAATTGAACGCACCTTCTGCAACTTCCCACTTTGGCTCAAGCCTCTTGCTCCTGCCCTACCCCTACCACCCCTGCGGAAGGGCCTGCCTCTTCCTCTGCATGTCATTTTTTAAATGACCCTGTGACAAAACTCTTAGTCCCTATACCGCTGAAGGACTGCTGCAGTATAGGTGAGCGGTCAGCAGTGGTGCACGTCAACCCTATCTATTGTGGACCTATAGCGGTCCTTACAGAACAGCAGACTGTACCGCACTCAAGCCTATGTACCGTAGCACCCTATACCAAGTTACCAGTCCTTATAAGAACTTTTGTGGACCAAGCAGGTTGTGTATTAGTGTTTAGCAGACTGTACGTCAGTCCCTATACCGCTGAAGGACTGCTGCAGTATAGGGCAGCGGTCAGCAGTAGTGCACGGCAACCCTATGTATTGTGGACCGATAGCGGTCCTTACAGAACAGCAGACTGTAACGCACTCAGGCCTATGTACCGTAGCACCCTATACCAAGTTACCAGTCCTTATAAGAACTTTTGTGGACCAAGCAGGTTGTGTATTAGTGTTTAGCAGACTGTACGTCAGTCCCTATACCGCTGAAGGACTGCTGCAGTATAGGGCAGCGGTCAGCAGTAGTGCACGGCAACCCTATGTATTGTGGACCGATAGCGGTCCTTACAGAACAGCAGACTGTAACGCACTCAGGCCTATGTACCGTAGCACCCTATACCAAGTTACCAGTCCTTATAAGAACTTTTGTGGAACAAGCAGGTTGTGTGTTAGTGATTAGCAGACTGTACGTCAGTCCCTATACCGCTGAAGGACTGCTGCAGTATAGGTGAGCGGTCAGCAGTGGTGCACGTCAACCCTATCTATTGTGGACCGATAGCGGTCCTTACAGAACAGCAGACTGTACCGCACTCAAGCCTATGTACCGTAGCACCCTATACCAAGTTACCAGTCCTTATAAGAACTTTTGTGGACCAAGCAGGTTGTGTATTAGTGTTTAGCAGACTGTACGTCAGTCCCTATACCGCTGAAGGACTGCTGCAGTATAGGGCAGCGGTCAGCAGTAGTGCACGGCAACCCTATGTATTGTGGACCGATAGCGGTCCTTACAGAACAGCAGACTGTAACGCACTCAGGCCTATGTACCGTAGCACCCTATACCAAGTTACCAGTCCTTATAAGAACTTTTGTGGACCAAGCAGGTTGTGTATTAGTGTTTAGCAGACTGTACGTCAGTCCCTATACCGCTGAAGGACTGCTGCAGTATAGGGCAGCGGTCAGCAGTAGTGCACGGCAACCCTATGTATTGTGGACCGATAGCGGTCCTTACAGAACAGCAGACTGTAACGCACTCAGGCCTATGTACCGTAGCACCCTATACCAAGTTACCAGTCCTTATAAGAACTTTTGTGGACCAAGCAGGTTGTGTATTAGTGTTTAGCAGACTGTACGTCAGTCCCTATACCGCTGAAGGACTGCTGCAGTATAGGGCAGCGGTCAGCAGTAGTGCACGGCAACCCTATGTATTGTGGACCGATAGCGGTCCTTACAGAACAGCAGACTGTAACGCACTCAGGCCTATGTACCGTAGCACCCTATACCAAGTTACCAGTCCTTATAAGAACTTTTGTGGAACAAGCAGGTTGTGTGTTAGTGATTAGCAGACTGTACGTCAGTCCCTATACCGCTGAAGGACTGCTGCAGTATAGGTGAGCGGTCAGCAGTGGTGCACGTCAACCCTATCTATTGTGGACCGATAGCGGTCCTTACAGAACAGCAGACTGTACCGCACTCAAGCCTATGTACCGTAGCACCCTATACCAAGTTACCAGTCCTTATAAGAACTTTTGTGGACCAAGCAGGTTGTGTATTAGTGTTTAGCAGACTGTACGTCAGTCCCTATACCGCTGAAGGACTGCTGCAGTATAGGGCAGCGGTCAGCAGTAGTGCACGGCAACCCTATGTATTGTGGACCGATAGCGGTCCTTACAGAACAGCAGACTGTAACGCACTCAGGCCTATGTACCGTAGCACCCTATACCAAGTTACCAGTCCTTATAAGAACTTTTGTGGACCAAGCAGGTTGTGTATTAGTGTTTAGCAGACTGTACGTCAGTCCCTATACCGCTGAAGGACTGCTGCAGTATAGGGCAGCGGTCAGCAGTAGTGCACGGCAACCCTATGTATTGTGGACCGATAGCGGTCCTTACAGAACAGCAGACTGTAACGCACTCAGGCCTATGTACCGTAGCACCCTATACCAAGTTACCAGTCCTTATAAGAACTTTTGTGGACCAAGCAGGTTGTGTGTTAGTGATTAGCAGACTGTACGTCAGTCCCTATACCAATGAAGGACTGCTGCAGTATAGGGCAGCGGTCAGCAGTAGTGCACGGCAACCCTATGTATTGTGGACCGATAGCGGTCCTTACAGAACAGCAGACTGTAACGCACTCAGGCCTATGTACCGTAGCACCCTATACCAAGTTACCAGTCCTTATAAGAACTTTTGTGGAACAAGCAGGTTGTGTGTTAGTGATTAGCAGACTGTACGTCAGTCCCTATACCGCTGAAGGACTGCTGCAGTATAGGTGAGCGGTCAGCAGTGGTGCACGTCAACCCTATCTATTGTGGACCGATAGCGGTCCTTACAGAACAGCAGACTGTACCGCACTCAAGCCTATGTACCGTAGCACCCTATACCAAGTTACCAGTCCTTATAAGAACTTTTGTGGACCAAGCAGGTTGTGTATTAGTGTTTAGCAGACTGTACGTCAGTCCCTATACCGCTGAAGGACTGCTGCAGTATAGGGCAGCGGTCAGCAGTAGTGCACGGCAACCCTATGTATTGTGGACCGATAGCGGTCCTTACAGAACAGCAGACTGTAACGCACTCAGGCCTATGTACCGTAGCACCCTATACCAAGTTACCAGTCCTTATAAGAACTTTTGTGGACCAAGCAGGTTGTGTGTTAGTGATTAGCAGACTGTACGTCAGTCCCTATACCAATGAAGGACTGCTGCAGTATAGGGCAGCGGTCAGCAGTAGTGCACGGCAACCCTATGTATTGTGGACCGATAGCGGTCCTTACAGAACAGCAGACTGTAACGCACTCAGGCCTATGTACCGTAGCACCCTATACCAAGTTACCAGTCCTTATAAGAACTTTTGTGGAACAAGCAGGTTGTGTGTTAGTGATTAGCAGACTGTACGTCAGTCCCTATACCGCTGAAGGACTGCTGCAGTATAGGTGAGCGGTCAGCAGTGGTGCACGTCAACCCTATCTATTGTGGACCGATAGCGGTCCTTACAGAACAGCAGACTGTACCGCACTCAAGCCTATGTACCGTAGCACCCTATACCAAGTTACCAGTCCTTATAAGAACTTTTGTGGACCAAGCAGGTTGTGTATTAGTGTTTAGCAGACTGTACGTCAGTCCCTATACCGCTGAAGGACTGCTGCAGTATAGGGCAGCGGTCAGCAGTAGTGCACGGCAACCCTATGTATTGTGGACCGATAGCGGTCCTTACAGAACAGCAGACTGTAACGCACTCAGGCCTATGTACCGTAGCACCCTATACCAAGTTACCAGTCCTTATAAGAACTTTTGTGGACCAAGCAGGTTGTGTGTTAGTGATTAGCAGACTGTACGTCAGTCCCTATACCAATGAAGGACTGCTGCAGTATAGGGCAGCGGTCAGCAGTAGTGCACGGCAACCCTATGTATTGTGGACCGATAGCGGTCCTTACAGAACAGCAGACTGTACTGCACTCAGGCCTATGTACCGTAGCACCCTATACCAAGTTACCAGTCCTTATAAAAACTTTTGTGGACCAAGCAGGTTGTGTGTTAGTGTTTAGCAGACTGTGCGTCAGTCCCTATACCGCTGAAGGACTGCTGCAGTATAGGGCAGCGGTCAGCAGTAGTGCACGGCAACCCTATGTATTGTGGACCGATAGCGGTCCTTACAGAACAGCAGACTGTAACGCACTCAGGCCTATGTACCGTAGCACCCTATACCAAGTTACCAGTCCTTATAAGAACTTTTGTGGACCAAGCAGGTTGTGTGTTAGTGATTAGCAGACTGTACGTCAGTCCCTATACCAATGAAGGACTGCTGCAGTATAGGGCAGCGGTCAGCAGTAGTGCACGGCAACCCTATGTATTGTGGACCGATAGCGGTCCTTACAGAACAGCAGACTGTACTGCACTCAGGCCTATGTACCGTAGCACCCTATACCAAGTTACCAGTCCTTATAAAAACTTTTGTGGACCAAGCAGGTTGTGTGTTAGTGTTTAGCAGACTGTGCGTCAGTCCCTATACCGCTGAAGGACTGCTGCAGTATAGGGCAGCGGTCAGCAGTAGTGCACGGCAACCCTATGTATTGTGGACCGATAGCGGTCCTTACAGAACAGCAGACTGTAACGCACTCAGGCCTATGTACCGTAGCACCCTATACCAAGTTACCAGTCCTTATAAGAACTTTTGTGGACCAAGCAGGTTGTGTGTTAGTGATTAGCAGACTGTACGTCAGTCCCTATACCAATGAAGGACTGCTGCAGTATAGGGCAGCGGTCAGCAGTAGTGCACGGCAACCCTATGTATTGTGGACCGATAGCGGTCCTTACAGAACAGCAGACTGTACTGCACTCAGGCCTATGTACCGTAGCACCCTATACCAAGTTACCAGTCCTTATAAGAACTTTTGTGGACCAAGCAGGTTGTGTGTTAGTGATTAGCAGACTGTACGTCAGTCCCTATACCAATGAAGGACTGCTGCAGTATAGGGCAGCGGTCAGCAGTAGTGCACGGCAACCCTATGTATTGTGGACCGATAGCGGTCCTTACAGAACAGCAGACTGTACCGCACCCAAGCCTATGTACCGTAGCACCCTAGACAGACCAAGTTACCAGTCCTGATAAAGAGCTTTGTGGAACAAGTGAGTTGTGAATGATTAGCAGACTGCAGCAGAAGGGCAGCAGTCAAGTATAATATTCTTTCTATATTTGGAAGAAAGAATATTATACGTGTACAAGCCTATTACCGTACCACTGATACCAGTCCTGAAAAGAACCTTTGTGGAACTAATAGTAACAGCAAGTCTTTAAAATTATCCTCACTGCCTGACACACTGCTTCCTGCCTGTCCCTATACAAATTGGCAAAAAAGAGTAGGCTGGAACGATTAGCTGGAACAGCTCTTTTGTGGACCTGATAGTAACAGCTAATGATGATGATGATGATGATGATGAAGAAAGACTAATCTGGCTGAGCTGTCCCTAAAATAGCAGCATACAGCGCTCTGTCCCTTTATCTAAACTGACAAAAGAAACTCAGGCTGCTGACCTAACACCTATACCAGTCCTGAAAAGAACTTTTGTGTACCAAATAGCTAGCGTTTTCTCTGTCCCTACTCCACACAGGATCCTTTCCCTACAGTGACAGAAGAAAGAATGTAAAATGGCCACCGGATCGGGTGTATTTATAGGTTAGGGGGAATGTCCAAGTGTCCATGAGCTGTCATGTCTCAATTGGTTGTCCTGTAACACATGATAAACGTGTCACGAAAGGTTAAAGTTCTTGTATACATTAAACACGTAAGTCCGCCGGGGCGAACGACGGAAAAAGGCGTTCGAACCCGCGGACGGCGAAAGTCGGAAATTCGCCGCGAAACGACCGCCGGGCGAACCGTTCGGCCATCACTACCCACAAGTAGACACCTTAAATGCCCCCGTTACACCGGAGGAGCTGGCTGCAGTTGTAAAAGACCTTCCGTCCCATAAATCCCCGGGTCCTGATGGGCTTCCTTATGTTTATTATACAACTTTTCTCTCGACACTAAGCCCCCATCTGCTTAAAGCGGGAGTCCACCGGGACTCCGCGTTTTTTTTTTTTTTTTTAAAAGCCAGCAGCTACAAATACTGCAGCTGCTGACTTTTAAATAGTGACACTTACCTGTCCAGCGCGCCCGCGATGTCGGCACCCGAAGCCGATCGCTCGCTCGGCTGCCGGGTCCCGCCGCCATCTTGGGTATGGGAATCAGAAAATGGAGCCTTTCGGCTTCATTTCCCGGTTCCCTACTGCGCATGCGCGAGCCGCGCAGCGCAATCCGGACGGTCCCCGCTGCCTCTGGGAGCTGTGTGTTTCCCAGCAGGCAGCGGGGCACTTGCTGAAGGGGGCGGGCGCTTGCGGAACGGGGGCGTAACCTACGCTCGTTCCGCAGAGAGCTAGCCCGGAAGTGGGTGCAGTTACCTGGATTATCCAGGTAACTGCACCCCCCTCCCCCCTGAAAGGTGCCGATTGTGGCGCCGGAGGGGGGGGGGGGGATTCCGATGAGCGGAGGTCCATTTTAGGGTGGACCTCCGCTTTAATCTTTTTACCTCCCTGCAAAGGGGCACTTTCCCGCATTCTCAGTTTCTCCACGCACATATCACAGTTATCCCGAAACCGGGTAAATCCCCTACACTGCCAGATAATTACAGACCCATAGCCTTACTCAACTCCGACTATAAAATCTTCACCAAAATTTTAGCTAATAGGCTTTCCTTATTGATTCCTGCTCTGGTTCATAATGACCAGGTGGGATTTGTACTTGGCAGACGGGCTGGGGATAATACCAGGCGTACCATCGACCTCATAGATCTACTCGATAAAATGTCTCGCCCGGCTATTGTTTTGAGTTTAGACGCACAAAAGCCTTTGACAGGCTGGGATGGCCCTACATGTTTGCAACGCTTAAGCGCTTTGGCCTTTCTGGTTCTTTCCTATCAACCCTGCAAGCCCTATACTCGTCTCCCACGTCCCAAATTCAATTGGCATCTTACAGATCCCCGCTATTCACACATAGTAATGGTACCAGACAGGGATGCCCCCTGTCCCCCTTGCTGTTTATATTATGCTTAGAACCCTTGGCTGCAGCTATACGGGCGGATTCAGACATAAGGGGAGTCTCCCTCAGACTGAAAGAATACAAGCTGTCTCTTTTTGCGGACGACATTCTCCTCACACTGACGAAACCCCTAACCTCCCTTCCCAAACTTCACACTCTTTTAGATTCCTTCAGTAGGCTCTCGGGTTATAAGGTAAATACGTCTAAAACCGAAGCGCTCCCTATTCATATCCCCCCCGCACTTCAAGCTTCCTTAGAATCCACGTACCCCTACAGGTGGTGCCCCGTTTCGCTCAAATATCTTGGCATTAACCTGACCGCCAAGTACGACTCCCTTTATGAAGCTATATATATATCTTTAATAGCGGAAACGCATGGTCTACTCAGAAGTTGGTCGTCCTGCCCCCTATCTCTCCTGGGTAGGATTAATGTATTGAAAATGGCCATACTCCCTAAGTTTTTATATCTTTTTGAAACATTACCAGTTGCTATCTCCATGCCTCAGCTTAGGAATATTCAGCGAGCCTTTGCTAAATTTATATGGGGGAATAAGAGGCGTCGGATTGCCCAAACGGTGGTTTTTGCTCCACGATCTCATGGAGGACTGGGAGCCCCCGATATTGTGAAGTATTACTATGCATCGCACCTAGTGGCGGCTGTCTCCTGGTCGTCATATTTTGCTACCAGTAGGTGGTCAGAGCTAGAAATGAGTGTGGTCACCCCGGTCCATCCGTGCTCCATGCTATGGTCTGATCTGACCTCCTCTATGGCTCAGCTTAGGCGTATATGCCTGGGACCGATGCTTTTTACCCTCTCCGTATGGAAACAGTGTCACAAACGGTTCTCTCTCTCTTCTCCATGCTCACCCCTGCTGAATGTTATTTTTAATCCAGATATGCCTGACAGTCTTTCGGTGAAGAATATGTTTCCTTGGTATAGGTCTGGCGTCTTTCAACTCCGCCATCTGGTGCATCCTGTATCTCGCAAATTCCTATCCTTTCCTGAGCTTCAGGACAAATATGGCATTCCTGATCGACTCTCTTTCTCTTACATTCAATTCAAACATTATTTCCACTCTAGATCTCCTGACCTGACTCTGGCCAACCCTAACACTTTTGAAACTTTGTGCTCACAAGGCTCGTGCCAGAAAGGACTTATATCCTCTATTTATAGTGCCCTCCACAATTCAATCTCACCCACCACAGACACACATCTCTATATGAGAAGATGGGCTACAATTTTACCATCCCCTTAACCATTTCCCAATGGCAGGACATCTGGACCTCTACCTCTAGAGTCTCCAGATGTGTGGAGCAGAGAGAGACGGCCTACAAGATACTAATGTTCTGGTACAAAACCCCTGAAATGTTACATAAATATGATCATTCTGTATCTAAGTTGTGTTGGAGATGCCAACGAGATGAGGGCACTCATTACCATATTTTCTGGAGCTGCCCTTTGATTGTGCCTTTTTGGTCCACGGTCCAATCCCTACTACAATCTGTTTTGGAGGTAGATATTCCATTAGACCCTAAACATTACTTGTTAGGCTTGCCTATCGCGGCGTTATCTAAATACACCAAGAAATTGACAGCCTATATTCTTCTAGCTGCTAAGAGAACGATTCCCACTCTTTGGTTGTCCACCTCCCCTCCGTCCCAATCGCAGCTAATCTCTGCTATTGCATATATACGCAGAATGGAACATCTGACTGCGCTGGTGCAAGATACTCTACCCAAGTTTTCTAAAATATGGGACAAGTGGGACATTTCCATGGTTAACCCTGAGACTGTACCTTAACTCTTTTGACCATTTACTCTAGGAAATGGTTTTCTCAGGTTTGGCCTTGGGATTTCTACTTCACAACCCCTCCCACACTGATATATATATTCTTTGGTTTTTCTATGCATCTTTATTGGTAGACTCGTGGTGTGTCCTTTTTCTTTTTACTTTTTGATGTGATATACTGAAATGTTCACAGTCTATTTCCCGCCTGCGGCGGTTTTCTTTGACGATGTTACATTATCAATCTTGACTATTTGTATCACTATGTACGATTTCACCTGTTGTATGAAAAAAAATTTTTTTTCTTCAATAAAAATACATAAAAAAAAAAAAAAAAAATGGTTCGTTAAGTGCACTCCCAAGTATCGTAGGGGCGACATAGTCCAAACGAAGGGAAAAGCTGCCTTGAGGGACGCTACTAGGTGAGGGGCTAAGTGAACGGGGAGTATTTCCGACTTCGAAAAATTGATCTTAAAATTAGATAACGACCCAAAAAGTTTCAGTTCCTTCATCAGGTTCGGCAGAGAGAGCAGGGGGTCCGTAAGGTGAAACAACACATCATCAGCATAGGCCGAGAGTTTGTGTTCTGTATTACCAACTTGGAGGCCCTTAATATCAGGGCTAGCCCTTACCGTGCGGAGAAATGGCTCCAGCACCAGGGCAAACAAGAGGGGCGAAAGAGGACACCCCTGCCTCGTGCCGTTTCTAATGGGGAACCGAGCTGACAAAGTCCCATTCACCTTGACCTGGGCACAAGGCGTGGAATATAGGGCCGCGATCGTAGTCAACATCCGCGGGCCTAATTGTATAGAGCGAAGCACCTCTGTCAGGAAGGACCAGTCTATGCGGTCAAAGGCCTTTTCGGCGTCAGTGGACAGAACAATATACGGTTGCGGGGATGGGTGGGAGCGTGCCCAGTGAATAAGATGGACCGCTCGAAGGGAGTTATCCCTGGCTTCCCTCCCGGCAACAAAGCCCGTCTGGTCAGGGTGGACAAGGTCAGGAATAAGGAGCTTCATTCTATTTGCTAAAATTTTTGACAGAATCTTTATGTCCAAATTAAGAAGGGAAATAGGGCGGTAGCTCTGGGGGACGGTGGGGTCCTTGCCCTCCTTCGGTATCACGGTGATGTGAGATAGAAGGGCTTCCGGGGGGGTGGCACCACCTCCAGCTATTGCATTAAAGTAGGCGCACATAGGAGCCCGCAGCTGGGGCAGGAAAGTTTTGTAGTAAACCTTAGTAAATCCGTCTGGACCAGGAATCTTACCATTAGGCAAGGACTCCACCGTTGCCCCAAGCTCCTCCACAGTAATTGGGAGCTCCAGGGCAGCGGATTGTTCTTCAGTGAGTTTCGGCAGATCAGCCGCCGCCAAGTAGGCACGGGTCGCCTTAAGTCTGTCCACTCGGGTCGCGGGGGAAATTGTAGAGTCCAGATTATATAGCGTCGCGTAGTATTCACGGAACCCGGCCGCTATTTTAGAGGATTGGACCACCGGAACCACAGAATCATGCAATTTGTGAATATAGGTCTGAGCGTGGCGTTTACAGGGGGCGGGCCAGCATCCGTCCGCACTTATTCCCGTGTTCATAATATTTATGGGCCAAAAAGTGAAATTGTTTGCGGGCTTGGCGGTCCAACAACCGCAAAAACAATTCCCATAGCTCCGCCAACGCCGACAAAGCCTCTGGACTCCCATTAGTCTTATGATCGAGTTCAGCTTTCTGAAGGGCAGTGTATACCCGTGTGAAATCAGCCTGGTCTTCTTTTTTCAGCCTAGACCCCTGAGAAATTAAGGCCCCTCTAACCACCGCCTTATGGGCCTCCCATACTACCCCTACACCCACCTCGGCAGGTGGATTCTCCTTAAAGTAGTTAGTCAGTGTATCTGTGATCTCCTTCACCACTACCCCATCATCTAATAAATTATCATTGAGCCGCCATGTCCAGGTCCTCTGCAGGCCCATGGGCAGGGCAAAAGCCACTGTCACTGGGGCATGATCTGAGATAGAAATTACTTCAATAGACGCGGACTGAAGGAGTTCCAGGACATTGCGGTCAACGTAGACGTGGTCAATATGCGTGTAGACATCATGCACCTTCGAATAATAACTGTAGTCCCTTTCAAGGGGGTGCAGTGTCCACCAACCGTCCGATAGGAGATGGGATTGCATAGTCTTGCGGTAATGTTTAAGGAATTTGTAGGAATGGGAGGGTCTCGCATGGGATGTGTCCAACTGGGGGTCGGGGCTTACGTTAAAGTCGCCTCCTACAATTAAAAAGCCCTCCCTAAAATCCGCTAGACGGTCTAATGTACGGTCAATAAAAGTGAGTTGGTCGGCGTTAGGGGCATATATCGTCGCGAACGTGTAGAGTTGTCCAGCTATGGTGCCCTTCAAAAAAACATATCTGCCCTGGGGGTCTACCTTATGATCAGAAGGTTGGAAGGGGCAGGACTTATGTATGCCAATAGCTGTACCTCTCGATTTAGCTAGGGGGGAGTTGCTCAGGAACCACTGGTTAAAAAGATGGGTAGGCAGTCTAGGGGACGACTGATGTGTAAAGTGAGTCTCCTGAAGGAGAATCACCTGTGACCTCAGCCGCTTCAATTCCCCCCAGAGCTTACTACGCTTATGAGGAGAGCATAGGCCCCTAACATTGTAAGTGCTTACCTGCAGTGCAGCCATCCAAATAAGTCAGGTCGGGTCATACTCGAAAAGTGGAGGTGCGCCCGGTGCAGACGGCAGAGCGGCAGGGATGACCTAAAGAAAGGAAAGTCAGAAAAAGGAGAGTAGTCACGGGAAGAGAGAGAAAGAGAAGGGGGGAGAGAAAACATACACGTGAGAGATATATAAGGCACGATTGATAAAACATAGCAGCCTAGGCCGGTCAGAGGTAGAAAAAAACTAAAAGTTATGGCGAGGTCCCCACCCCACCCAAAGGGAGGGTGGGGCCCAGGCCACAACTTCAGATCCCAACCAGGATCTAAGCCCGTAAAAAAGAAAAAAAAAGTAAAAAACGGGCATCCTACTGGGGGTACGTGGAATCCCATAACAAAGAGGGAAGTGGGTCCCCACCTCCACCCACCGCATCTAACTTGGTGCGATAAAGGAGGGGGAAAATAATAAAAAAAGAAAAAAAAAGCAGCAATGACTAACGTGTAGCAGGTTCCCCACGGACGAACAAAAACAATGCCATTCAAAGAGGGAAAAAAAGGAAAATTAACTACAAATGTGAAGCAAAAACTCAAACCAGCACAGAGTGCCGAGGGGAATCCCAGGTAAGTCAAGTCGAGTCAACGCAGAGTTCCCCAGAGCACAGGAGTGCGTCCTTGGGATAAGAGGCGGCACCCTCAGGTACCTAGGACAGCAGAGTCCGTGGAAGGATCCATGGATTGTCTCCTATGGCGCCGTCTGCGGTTCTGACTTCTAGCGGGCAGCCACGGTTGCGGTGTCGGCAATCTAAAAGCCGCAAAGTCCGAAGGGTTCCTCCAGTCCGGAAAGTCAATCTGTTCCAGCTCCAAGGAAGCTAAAAAGTGCGGGAGATCATCCTTGGTACGAAGAGTCACGGTCTTTCCGTCCCTGGTTACCTGGAGGGCAAAGGGGAACCCCCAGCGGTACGGCAGGCCAGCCTCTTGAAGAGCCAGCAGGAGGGGGCGCAAGGCCCTGCGTTGCATAAGAGTGCGCCTTGAAATGTCCTGGTAAAAAGCCAGATGTGCACCATCAAAATCAAAATAAGGCTTCCCTCTCATTTTCTGCATTATGCGATCTTTAAGCGCATACTTATGTAGTTTACATATAATGTCTCTGGGATTATTCACGTCTTGGGAGGGGGGCTTCAAAGCCCTATGTGCACGGTCAATTTCCACAGTAGCCGTGGCAGGAAGGCCTAGGATCTCCTTAAAGACGCCTTCCAGGGTGGGAACAATGTCTCTAGCTCCTGTGGCCTCAGGGAGGCCCCGGATCCTAATGTTAGCTCTGCGACTGCGATTCTCGGTGTCGTCCAACTGACAAAGCAGGGCCTCAATCTGACGGCCCTGCGCATCACATTGGTCCCGCAGCATATTAATAACAGGGAGGGGCTCCTCAAACCTCTGCTCCAGGGACTCCATCCTGCCCCCCAGGTGTACTGTGTCTGCCTTAAGCTGTGCAATGTCCTCCTTAAACGCCTTCTCCACTCTATCAGCAAAACGCTCCAGGTCAGCCTTGGTGGGGAGGGACAGAATATGGTGCCTGATATCAGCATCAGCCAGGGGGTCCAGTTCGTCAGGGGCTTCCATCGGCAACCCGGGGGACCCTGGGGAGGTCGGGGGGACCGAATCACTCACCGACTGCGGGGAAGGTATCGGCGATGCGTCCCTCCGGTGCGACTTTGCGGCCGCGCATGGCGCGGCCTTGCCAGCTTTCGGGGCCTTGCCGGCCGGCGCCATTTTGGAGGCCTCCCGGCCCTTCTCCTCCTGTCCTGGGAAGAAATTATCGAGCTGTGCTTACCGTGAGCGGTCCACCCGCGGGTGCTGGGATGACGCCCGGCTCTTGTGGGACATCGCCGTGTGAGGATGGGGACAGATTCACCCTCCTTGCGCAGTTATAATGCGGCGGTGAGACGGAGCTGAGGAGACACACGTCTTCACTCCTCCATGGTCAGGCCACGCCCTGGGCAACAACTATTTAATACAATACATGAATGACACAGTTGGCACCTGCTTACAAGTGTGCTGCAGCAGAACTTGCCATACCATTTGTTTTACTGCAGAATACTGCAACATGATGCGTACAAGCATTGAGGTTTATTTTTGAGTGGCACCTATCCAATGCATCACAACACCTGAGTCGATGTGATTTGCAGGGACCAGTTGAAATGCTTGGGACTAGGATCTGAACGCACCTGAGCTCATCTCTAGTCGTCAATGGCGGATCCCGTATTTCTCGCATAACAGACTCACTTTATATGACCCAGTTTGGGTAATTGTATGTATATTGCAGTTGACTCAACATGACTTTGTACAGCTAAACATTGTAAATTGATTGGAATCGGTGAAGTTCTGTCTAACGCCGCTTTGCTTTTCACCATCTAAAGGCTTCCCTCTGTTATGTGAAGGTGTGTTGTTAGATATGAATGCCAATCCCGCACCCTAATAACAATGATTATAGCATTCACGCAGGGAACAGCTGTGATATTCTGAACAGGCAACCAGAAGGCTCTGTTCTCCGACAACAACCAATCAGCCTTCACACAAAGCTTTGCAGCTGATGGTTCTGCTAAATGAAAAGCAGCAGGTTCATGGCGCGTATATTCTGGGACAGATTCCACAAATCGCTATCTGATTACATCACAGGATATGTTTTATTTTTGTTTTTTTTTGCAGGAGCATGCATGAGATTGGCCCTTGCATTATTAACCGTGTCTATTGCTGGGGCTTGGTAACGCATGTGCCTTTGATGCCTATGTGTCATAAAAGAACCGTAAGTGGTTACTATGGGCCAGGAGCGGACTGACAACTCATGGGGCCCCCGGGCAATAGGAGATTATGGGGCCCCCGGGCAATAGGAGATTATGGGGCCCACCGGCAATAGGAGATTATTAGGCCCCCAGGCAATAGATGATGGGGCCACACAGTATACACACACAATATACACAGGGCTAGATTAATGTAGGGGCTATTGGAGCTGCAGCTCCAGGCCCCTACCTTAATATAACCCCAGCCACCCAAAAAAGGACAGACTGCTCATGGAAAGCAATGGGCCCACGGGAAGAGATCTCCCCCGACGGGCCCATTCCACATGCACCTTCTGGGCAAGGTGGTGGGATTGATAATGGGCACTGCATGAGCTGTCCCAGCAGAAGCCTGGGGCATGTCAATGCAGGGCTCTTACAGAAGTCTGGGGCTTCCATAGCATTAGGCCTGCTCAGCTGCGCTCTTCCAGCTCAGAGTGATTGCCGATACACGGCCCTTACAGAAACTTGGCAAATCAAATGCCAGGCTTCCCTAGTGTTATGCCTGTGTGGCTGTGCCCTTTTGAGTTTGGGCGCGTGCCAGCACAGGCTCTTGGAAAACAGAAGAGTGCCCAGTAAAAAGTCCCCCAAAATCCTCAGCACCAAGCACATCATGCTCTTAATCCGGCCCTGAATATACACTCACTGAATACACATACACACACTGAAAGGGTACTGGAGAGGCGGGGCAACTATAATCTTGGGATTTATCGAGGCTGGCAACCCCCGATGGGGGCCCCTTAGTGGCATGGGGCCCATCGCTTGTGTGATTGGCTCACCAATTTTCCCAGAAGTCTGCCTAAGATACAAGTCAGATTTCAGGCATCCCCCCCCTCCCCCCGCAACAAAACGGTCATTTTGTGAGAGATACTCCCAATAGGAACACATCTAAAGGGATGCAGGCCCAGCAGATTTCCTCATTAGTGCCCTGCTGCTGCACACCTGATAGTTAATTATGAAACCACTCCCATTACACTCACTTAGTACAGAGGCACAGAGAAACACACGTGGATTTCTTCAGAATAACAAAAGGTAGGAATCTGCCCACAAAGGTGGTTATAATCCTTGAAATGTACATACTGTAGATCACCCGGTCGGGGGGGGGGGGGGGGGGCGTTTTTTCTCAACAAAAGGGGAGTTATGCTTTAAGAGTTTAAAAAAAAATGGAAGCTGTGCAAGTATTTTGCACAAAGCAGCCCCAATCCTCCTCTTCAGGGGTGCCCTGGCAGTGCTATTGACCCCTCTTCTTCATCGGGTGCCCCTATGTAGAACCGCTTTTCATAGGGGCACCTGTGCGTCCATTGATTTAGACAGCAGGACTCGCCCTCCCCCCCCCGGCGCTCTCATGTCACAGGATTTGATTGACAGCAGCAGAATCCAATGGCTCCTGCTGCTATTAATCTGTCCAATGAGGACAGAGGCAGCGGCTGGAGCTGCTGGGCTCATGCTCGTTGCTGGAACAAACGAGTTTGGGTAAGAAAATGGGGGGGCTCTGGGGGGCTGCTGTAGCACAGAAGGTTCTTCACCTTAATGCTTTATGGTGAAAAACCTTGCAACCTTACAACCCCTTTAAAGCGGAGGTCCACACAAAAAAGGAACCGCCAGTTTTTGGGCCCCACCCCGGTGTCAAATTTGGCACCTTTCAGGGGGAGGGGGGGTGAAGATACCTGTATAATACAGGTATTTGCACCCACTTCCTGGCATACAGAGACAGCAGGGACCATTCGGATTGCACAGTAGGAGGAACCTTCACTCCCTGATTCCCTTACCGAAGATGGTGGCGGCAGCATCCAAGGACCGAGGGGTGGGTCGACCTCGGGTGCCAACATCGCGGGTGCCCTGGACAGGTAAGTGTCCTTATTTTAAAAGTCAGCAGTTGCAGTATTTGTAGCTGCTGAATTTAAAAAAAAATGGCGGACCTCCACTTTAAGTTGTATGCCCAAAAGTGACCATGTGCATGTGGCCTCAGGATGGGGGTGGTCGAAGAATATTTATAGTGGCAATATGTTTACAGGCTCTGTACCACTACCCTCCCTACGATTGAACATCACCACACTAATTACACCCACTCCTAGCCTTCTCTTTCAATCCTGTCCAATGGCCTCACTTTCCACCCGTCCCTTTCATCATCAACTTACAGAGCAAGCACACCCACTGCCAGCTTGCTTTTAACTTCCCTCTGGTGTGTGATTGCTTATTATAAAGAGAGATTTTCAGGTAATTACACTGAATTCGAAAAAAAAAAAAAAAAAGATTTCATGGTTTCTAATGGAATACATTAGTGAACTAGAGGGTGTTTATGTATATTTCCCTGGAGTTGATCTTTAATAAGCCGAGCCAACTCGCCTGCCTTTTGCAATAACCGCATCACAGCGTGAGCCTCCAATTAACGTTCAGCTTCATTTTATGCTTAGAACGTCCCTATGCTCGTCCCAAGCAGCCCTGGAAATCCCATAACATATTAGCCTTTGCCGCCCCTGCATTGACCTAGGTGCCTGCTCCAGCCTATCCAAGGCTATTCCTATATAATATGGTTCCTGCTCATTACTTTCATATCTTCTAGCCTCCAGGTGCAGTGGTGACCGCATTCAGAGTCTCTATGAAATATTCACAAAGCGCGCTTCTTGCTCATACTCCCTTATGACTACGTGTTGATAACAATACACAATGCTCCAGTTAACCGTCCACAATTATGTCCTTTCCGCGAATGTTCTGCAAGACAAAACACATATCCTAGGTGACAACGTACACGCGGCACTGTACCACTAACACTTTGTTTAGCAAATCTATCTTCCCGCATGACAGGGCACCCCCGGTGACATTTACTTTTACCGTGTGCCTACTTAAGTCATTTGGAAAAATGGCTCCTCTCTAGGCACTGTTGAAACTCCCCTGCCATTAATCCTTTGTTGTTCCTTTGTTTTTGTCCCAAATGCATTATTTTGCATTTATTAACATTAATGTGATGTTACCACAACCTTGGCCATTACTCTAATTTGCTTAATTCATTCATCATCTTATTTACACTTCTCCCCATCTAGGCTCAGAGGAAGGCGATGGTGTTACAGATGATAGTGTCACATTAGAAGAAAGAACAACACATCTTCTATCTGTGAGGTCTAGAATCGCATACATTACTGTACGTGCAAATTCTGGCTTCCTTTGGGATCATTCATACAACTAAAAACTGGTTTATTGTAAGGAATTACGGGAGAAGCCATTTTAACTCCACCGCATATTTTAGCACATTCAGTAGAAATTCAAATATGGCATCTGCAATGGAGTTGATCCCAAAATTCGGGTGACGTTGTATGACCTTGGACGATTGGAGGAGAATCATATTTTAACGTTCTGGTTGGCCAGCTTGGACCGCAACCAGCTTCCACCCTCTCACTGGCCCTCGTGGCCTGGTGGTAAATTTTGTTTGATTGGACATGATTTGGAAAAGCACACACCTGTCTATAAGGTCCCACAGTTAACAGTGCATGTCAAAGCACAAACCAAGCCATGGAGTCCAAGAAATTATCTGTAGGCCCCTGAGACGGGATTGTATTGAGGCACAGATCTGGGGAAGGGTACAGAAAAATGTCTGCAGCATTGAAGGTCCAAAATTAGCACAGTGACCGTCATCATCCATAAACGGAAAAAAAAGGCCTTAGTCAGGGAGGTAACCAAGAACCCGATGGTCACTTTGACAGAGCTCCAGTGTTTATCTGTGAAGAGAGGAGAACCTTCCATAAGAACAACCATCTCTGCAGCACTCCACCACTCAGGCCTGTATGGTAGAGAGGCCAGACTGAAGCCACTCCTTAGTAAAAGGCACATGAAAGCCTGCCTGGAGTTTGCCAAAAGACACCAGAAGGACTCTCAGACCATGAGAAACAAAAATCTCTGGTCTGAAGACACCAAGATTGAACTCTTTGGCCTGAGTGGCAAGCGCCATGTCTGGAGGAAACCAGGCATCGCTCATCACCTGGCCAATACATTCCTACAGTGAAGCATGGTGGTGGTAGTATCGTGCTGTGGGGGGTGTTTTTCAGTGGCAGGAACTGGGAGGGAAGGATGAATGCAGCAGTGCACAGAGACATTCTTAATGAAAACCTGCTCCAGAAACGCTCTGGACCTCAGACTGGGGTGAAGGTTCATCTTCCAACAGGACAACGACCCTAAGCACACAGCCAAGATAACAAAGAAGTTGCCACAGGACAACTCTGTGAATGTCCTTGAGTGGCCCAGCAAGAGCCCAGACTTGATCAAGTTGAACATCTCTGGAGAGATCTGAAAATGGCTGTGCACGGACGCTCCCCGTCCAACCTGATGGAGGTTGAGAGGTCCTGCAAAAAATAGTGGGAGAAACTTGCCAAAAATAGGCATGCCAAGTTTTTAGCATCATACTCAAAAAGACGTGAGGCTGTAATTGGTGCCAAAGGTGCTTCACCAAAGTATTGAGCAAAGGCTGTGATACTTATGTACAAGGGATTTTTTCATTTTTTTATTTTTAATAAATTTGCAAAGATTTCCAACAAACTTGTTTCACATTGTCAGAATCCGGTATTGTTTGTAGGATTTTGAGGAAAATAATAAATGTAATCAATTTTGGAATACGTCTGTAACATAAAAAAAATGTGAAAAAGTCAAGAGCCATGAATCCTTTCCGGATGCACTAAGTTGGATTCAATAACAGTACAAGACTAATCATGAAACTTAACTATATTCATGTGGCCATGCTCCTAAAAACATCACTGAGAGAGAGTTGCCCGGTAAGTGATCCCATACTCTACATTCCCCCATTTAGTCTTATTTTTGGTGTTTCAGGTACCCAGAAGTCTTCTGGATGATAGAGACCAAAGGTTGCTCCAAAAGCTGCTTTGCTTCTGCCATATATCTGCTTCCCCTGTTGTCTAAGCACCCTTAACTCAAATGCCAGTGCCACCAGATTCCACCCTTCTAGTTCAATGTGTTTATTTGTACAAAATGAAACATGAATACAAAACAGTAGAAGGCATGGATCATAGTAGGATAACGTGAGATACAGTGGTCAGAGTTGTATATATTTAATACAGTTGCATGAGGACACCAGCGTATAAGAACTAGTACAAACCATAAAGCGCAAAACAAACAACAAGGGAAAACAGGAATTGCCCAGGACACGCCAAATCACAGAAGAAAATGGCCCAAAAAAATATTTCTTAGTAGCGTGTCGTCAAAATGGGGAAGAAGAAAGTGCAGTAGCGGTTGTCACAGTTTAGTATGGCATTCAACTTTATCTAGAAGAATCACATCCAGTTTGGCATGGATCATTGCTTTAGTTATCTTATTTTTGGTTTCTACAATATTTAGAGTGAGTCTTAGCCCCTGTATACACGGTCGGAGATTTCGACAACCAAATCCGTTGCAATTTGTCCGTCGGATTTTGTCCGAAACTGTTGCATACACACGGTCGGACTAAGTTGTCGAAAAATCGGATCATTCAGAATGTGATGACGTTATTTCGTTACGATGGGACTACGTTCAGGCTAGTAGCCAATAGCTTTGATGTAGGAATTTGATCTGAGCATGTGTGGCACTTTGTCCGATCAAAATTTTCTACACATGATCGGATTAGGTCCGATCGAACCAGTTGGTCGGGAAATATTTCCAACATGTTGGAAAATTGGGTCCGACGGATATTCCGACGGAATCAGTCCGATGCATACCACACACAGTCGGATTATCCGACGACACGGTCCGATTCTCCGACCGTGTGTACAAGGGCTTAAGCATTGAACACTCAATTGGATTTTCCGATGAGAAATGTGTGATAAGAGGCTGTTGGCAGAAAATCCGACCGTGTGTACGCTCCATCGGACAATTGTTGTCGGATTTTCCGTAAACAAATGTTAGATGGCAGGCTTTAAAAATTTTCACGGACAAATGTTTGTTGTTTGATTCTCGAGCGTGTGTACACAAGTCCGTCGAACAAAAGTCCAAAGTACAAACACACATGCTCAGAAGCAAGGACAAGCCAGAAGCGTTCGGTCTTGTAAAGTAGCGTTCGTAATGGAGAATTAACATTCGTGACGCGGCAAATTATGAAATCTCAAAATGCAGCGCACAATTCTCTTCTTTTTTAATGGGATAATAATGAAGCTGCTTTGCTGGTGATACTGATGAAGTTCTGACAAACGTATTTAAAAAGTTTTTTTTTTCTAGTGATATCAAGAATAATATTATTATGTTTTTTAATTTTTTTTGGTCATTTTACCACAACACTGTAGTCTTATGCCCCGTACACACGATCGGAAATTCCGCCAGCAAAAGTCCAATGTGAGGTTTTGGTCGGAAATTGCGACCGTGTGCACGCTCCATCTGACTTTTGCTGACGGAACTCCCGCCAGCAAAAGATTGAGCGCAGGTTCTCTATTTTCCTGACTGAAAAAAGTTCCGATTGGAAATTCCGAACGTCTGCAGCAATTCCGACACGCAAAATTCCTACGCATGCTCAGAAACAATTTGACGCATGCTCGGAAGCATTGAACTTAATTTTCTCGGCTCGTCGTAGTGTTTTACATCACCGCATTCTTGACAGTCGAAAGTTCAGAGAACTTTTGTGTGACCGCGTGTATGAACGCCAAGCTTGAGCGGAATTCCGTCGGAAAAAACATCCAAGATTTTTCAGACGAAAACTCTGGTACTTTGTCCCTCAGGGGACAGAACAGTAAAATAAATATTATAATGATAAATCTTCCTTACACCCCGTCTTATATACTACTTATTTTTGCAGAAATTACCTTATATATAGTTTTAAAAACGTAATGACTATTTTATTTCTAAAAATATGCTTAACCACTTTCAGACCGGACCATTTTGCTGGTCAAAGACCAGACCACTTTTTGCGATTCGGCACTGCATCGCTTTAACTGATAATTGCGCGGTCGTGCGACGTGGCTCCCAAACAAAATTGACGTCCTTTTTTTCCCACCAATAGAGCTTTCTTTTGGTGGTATTTGATCGCCTCTGCGTTTTTTTTTTTTTGCGCTATAAACAAAAATAGAGCGACAATTTTGAAAAAAACGCATTATTTTTTACTTTTTGTTATAATAAATATCCCCCAAAAATATATAAAAAAACATTTTTTCCCTCAGTTTAGACCGATACGTATTCTTCTACATATTTTTGGTAAAAAAAGTTGCAATAAGCGATTATTAATTGGTTTGCGCAAAAGTTATAGCATTTACAAAATAGGGATAGTTTTATAGCATTTTTATTAATAATTTTTTTTTTTTTTTTTACTAGTAATGGCGGCGATCAGCGATTTTTATTGTGACTGCGACATTGTGGGGGACCCATCGGACATTTTTGACACATTTTTGGGACCATTGTCATTTATACATTAATCACTGCTATATAAATGCAGTGATTCCTGTGTAAATGACACTGGCAGTGAAGGGGTTAACCAGTGGGTGGCAGTGTAGGGGTTAAGTGTTCCTAGGGGTGTGTTACTAACTGTGGGGGGGTTGGGCTTTCATTTAGTGAACACTGATCTCTGCTCCAATCACATGGAGCAGAGATCAGCGTCAATAGTTGCTAGGCAGAATGGAGAAATGCTGTTTACAACGGCATTTCTTCATTCGGCCGCTCCGTGAGATGATCGCGGGTATGCCCGCAGCGATCGAGTCCGCGGGTCCCGCGACCGGACTCACGGGGGTCCCGACCAGCGCGGGAGCGCGCCGCCGGCGGCCCTCTCCTGATGGCAGGGCGGCAAATTTAAAGGGATGTAAATGTACGCCTATTTGCCTGCCCATGCCATTCTGTCGACGTACATCGGCATGTGCTGGTCGGCAAGTGGTTAAATAGAGATTTTTGTTAATCTTATAGTGTCATTATTGTCAAAACATATATTTTATTAGTGTTATTTGACCTATATGGGAAAATCTCCCCCAATGGGATTTTTCCCACAGCAAAATTATAGTCATTGAATTTATTTAACCACTTGCTTACAGGGCACTTAAACACCTTCCTGCCCAGACCAATTTTCAGCTTTCGGTGCTCTCACAATTTGAATGACAATTACTCAGTCATGCAACACTGTACCCAAATGAATTTTTTGTCCTTTTTTTTCCCACAAATATAGCTTTCTTTTGGTGGTATTTGATCACCTCTGGGGTTTTATTTTTTGCGCTATAAATGAAAAAAGACCGAAAATTTTGAAAAAAAACGCATATTTCTTTGTTTCTGTGACAGAATTATGCAAATTATTAATTTTTCTTCATAAATTTTGGTCACAATTTATACTGCTACATGTCTTTGGTAAAAATAACCCAAATTAGTGGATATTATTTGGTCTTTGTGAAAGTTAGAGAGTCTACAAGCTGTGGTGCGAATCGCACAAAATTGATCACATCTGATGTACTGGTGGCCTATCTCGCTTCTTGTGACCCGAACAAGCCAGGAAAGTACAAATACCCCCCAAATGACCCCTTTTTGGAAAGTAGACATTCCAAGGTATTTAGTAAGAGGTATAGTGAGCTTTTTGATGTTGTCATTTTTTTCCCACAATTCTTTGCAAAATTACGATTTTTCATTTTTTTTTTTCTCCACAAAATTGTCATTGTAATAGGTTATTTCTCTCACGTGGCATGTGTATACCACAAATGACACCCCCCAAAAAATTCTGCTACTCCTCCTGAGTATTACAATACCACATGTGTGGGACTTTTTCACAGCCTGGCCACATAGAGAGGCCCAACATGCAGGTAGCGCCATCATGTGTTCTAGGAACATAAGTTACACATCTAACTTGTTGACTATTTATTACACTTTTGAAGCACCAGGACAATGACACGTGACACTGATGACAGATGGCACTGATACGTGGCAATGATGACAGGTGGCACTGATGACAGATGGCACTAATATGTGGCACTGATGACAGATGGCACTAATATGTGGCACTGATGACGCGTGGCACTTATACGTGGCACTAATACGTGGCACTAATACGTGGCACTGATGACACGTGGCACTGAAACGTGGCACCGATGACAGATGGCACTAATACGTGGCACTAATATGTGCCACCGATGACAGATGGCACTAATACATGGCACCGATGACGCGTGACACTGATGACAGATGGCACTGATAAGTGGCATTGATGACACGTGACACTGACAACAGATGGCACGTGACACTGACAGGTGGCACTGATGACAAATGGCACTGCTACGTGGCACTGATGACAGATGGCACTATGTGGCACTGACAGCAGGTGGCACTGACGGCAGGTGGCACTGACGGCAGGTGGCACTGGGGGCAGGTGGCACTGACGGCAGGTGGCACTGGGGTGGATGGCACTGGGGGCAGGTAGCACTGGGGTGGATGGCACTGGGGGCAGGTAGCACTGGGGTGGATGGCACTAGGGGCAGGTAGCACTGGGGTGGATGGCACTAGGGGCAGGTAGCACTGGGGTGGATGGCACTGGGGGCAGGTAGCACTGGGGTGGATGGCACTGGGGGCAGGTAGCACTGGGGTGGATGGCACTGGGGCAGATGGCACTGCTGGGGGCGGATGGCACTGCTGGGGGCGGATGGCACTGCTGGGGGCGGATGGCACTTTTTATTTCATTTTTTTAATTTATTTTTTTTCCACAATCAGAACGGCTGCCGCTGCAGCCGTTCATCTCTCCCCTCTCGCACTGTCTGTGCGAGGAAGGAGAGCGGCGCTGCGAGATGATCTCATATGTTTACATATGAGATCATCTCCCATTGGACACGCCGATCACGCTGTAAACGGCCGCTGTGATTGGCCGTTTACAGCGATCTGTGTTTGCCTGTCCCCGGGGGACACGGCGAACACAGAACTTCCGCGATGCGCGCCCGCGGCGGCGCGCATTGCGGAAGTAAACATCAGGCCGTCCAGGGACGACCGCCCGGACGAACGCGCCTGCTCTACGGCCGTCATTCGGCTATAGGGCGGGCGCGAGGAGGTTAAAAATGATTTTATTGGAATTATAACAACAAGACATAAACACACTTACATGTTTAAAATATGAACTCCGGTCAGAGATATGTGTAAACATTCAATTGTACAATATTGTAATCATACACTACATATGAATATTTAAAATGCAAATTCACAACGCGTTTCAACGTGGTCAAAGTCTTCCTCAGGGGATTAATTTGCTGTCAAGGACTGTACAATCATTATTTATGTATATCAACAGTGTGAATTTCCATAACATAGAGTCCCTCGTATACACAAGGGAAAGTTGCAAAATGGCATATTTACCAATGAAGGGATGCACATGAAAGATCCCCTGACCGAGGTTCCTGTAGAAGTCAGTTATTTGACCTGTTTTATTCCTTTATCTCCGAAAAGCAAAAGAATTAAAAAAAAAAAACTCTTTAAGCTAGCTTTTTGTAGATTTTCATTTAAATCTTTATAGAAAAATTGATCATCAGAACATTTTTTCTTGCAACTATTGAGTCAACTAATATTGTTATTTGAATGGAATCCCAAAATATTAAACAGGCTTCATTTGCAATATGTATGTTTTTTTCCTCTAAATGAAATCCACATTCACAGTTTTTGTTAACTTATGAAACATTTTCATCCTGTTACAATTAATTTTCATGTCACTGTGGTTGAAAACAAATACTACCAAAAGTATTGAGACGCCTGCCTTTACACATACATGAACTTTAAGCCCTTGTACACACGGTCGGACATTCTGACAATCAAATCCGTTGGATTTTGTCCGACGGATTTTGTCCGAAACTGTTGCACACACACGGTCAGACAAAGTTGTCGGAAAATCCGATTGTACATAACGTGATGACGTTATATCGTTACCACGGGACTACGTTCAGGCTAGTGGCCAATAGCTTTGGTCTAGGAATTTAATCTGAGCATGCGTGGCACTTTGTCCGTCGGAGTAGGCTACACATGATCGGAGTATGTCCGATCGGAGCATTTTGTCTGGAAATTTTACGGACAAGTTTGAAAACTTGGTCCGTCGGATACTCCGACGGAAACAGTCCGATGGAGACCACACACAGTCGGATTATCCAACAAAACGGTCCGATAGGAAACATTCCGTCGGAATCTCCGACCCTGTGTACAAGGGCTAATGGCATCCCAGTCTTATGCCCCGTAAACACGATCGGACATTAATTGGACATTTCCACAACAAAATCCATTTTTTTTTCCGACAGATGTTGGCTCAAACTTATCTTGCATACACATGGTCACAAAAAGTTGGTCAGAAATTCAGAACGTCAAGAACGCGGTGACATACAACACGTACGATGAGCCAAGAAAAATGAAGTTCAATAGCCAGTGCGGCTCTTCTCCTTGACTCCGAGCATGTGTGGAACTTTGTGCGCCGGAATTGTGTACACACGGTCGGAATTTCTGACAAAAAGCTTTCCATCGGAAAATCTGACTGTGTGTATGGGGCATTAGTGCATAGGGTATAATAATGAGTTGGCCCACCCTTTGCAGCTTTAACAGCTTCAACTCTTCTGGGAAGGCTGTCCACAAAGTTTAGGATTGTGTCTATGGGAATGTTTGACCATTCTTCCAGAAGTGCATTTGTGAGGTCTATCACTGATGTTGGACAAGAAGGCCTGGCTAGCAGTCTCCACTCTAATACATCCCAAAGGTGTTCTATCAGATTGAGGTCAGGACTCTGTGCAGGCCAGTGCTGTTCCTCTACCTCAAAATCGCTCATCCATGTCTTTATGGACTTTGCTTTGTGCATTGGCCCAAATCATTTGGTGGAGGGGGATTACGGTGGGGTTGTTTTTCAGGAGTTGGGCACTCTAAGAACACCATCCCTACAGTCAAGCACAGAGGTGGAAACATTATGCTTTGCAGCTGTTTCTCTGCTAAAAGGTACAGACTGACTTTGCCACATTGCAAAATCTTGGTGAGGTGGCCTCAGGCAGAACACTGAAGATGGGTCCTGGCTGGGTTTTCCAGCATGACAATGACCCAAAACAGATTGCCAAAGCAACAAAGGAGTGGCTCATGAAGAAGTACATTAAGAATAATGGAGTGGCCTAGCCAGTCTCCAGACCTTAATTCAGCCTTTCTCAACCTTTTCAACACAGAGGAACCCTTGAAATAGTTCCCCCAGTCTTGGGGCACCCCTGCTAAAAATTTAGAAGTCTACAACTTGTACATTAGTGTGATGGTCAGTGGGAAGAATGGTCCTTACAATTTTGGTCATTGGGAAGAATTACCTCCTTACAGATAGCTAAAAAGATCAATGGTGTTAGTGGGAACTGATCCGAGAGGCAGAAATGGCCCAATGCTGAAGGAACCCCTAGCAACCTCTGGAGAAACCCTAGGGTTCTACGGAACCCTGGTTGAGAATCACTGCCTTAATTCTAAAAGAAAATTTATGGAGGGAGCTGAAACTTTGAGTTGCCAAACAACAGCCAAGAAACCTTAAGGACTTAGAGAAGATCAGTAAAGAAGAGCGGACCAAAATCCCTCCTGAGTAGGGATGAGCCGAACACCCCCCGGTTCGGTTCGCACCAGAACTTGCGAACGACCCCCGCGTTCGGTACGAACGTTAGAACCCCATTGAAGTCTATGGGACTCGAACGTTCGAATTGGAAAGTGCTAATTTTAACGGCTAATATGCAAGATAGTGTCCTAAAAAGGGTTTGGCGACCTGCCTCCTGCCTCAGGGGACATGGGTCACTGCAAAAAAAAGTTTTAAAAACTACCGTTTTGGTGGGAGTACTGATTTTAATGACGATTAAAGTGAAAAAAAAAAAGTGAAATATTCCTTTAACCACTTGCCGACCGCCGCACGACGATATACGTCGGCAGAATGGCACGGGCAGGCATATGGGCGTATATATAAGTCCCTGCCTGCCCGCGGGTGGGGGGCCCGATCGGGCCCCCCCCCGGTGCCTGCGGCGGTCGGCATTCCGTCGAGAGCGATCCGGGATGAGGGGGCGGCCATTCATTCATGGCCACCCCCTCGCGATCGCTCTCGACGAATGGAAATCCCCGGTGACATCACTTCCTCTCCTGTAATGTAAACACAGGAGAGGAAGTGATGTATTCTCTCCTCCGTGTCGGTAGTTTTCGTTCCGACACGGAGGAGAGCGGATCGGTGAGTTGCACCAACACTCTACACACACAGTAGAACATGCCAGGCACACTCACACCCCCCCTTTACCCCCCGATCACCCCCCCAATTACCCCTGCCCCCCAGTCACAGTGACACCAATGTCATTTTTTTTTTTTTTTTTTTTTTTTTTGCATTGGTGTCATTTGTGACTGTAATAACTGTTAGGGCAGTTAGAGTTAGCCCCCTTTAGTTCTAATGTGCCCCCCTAACCCCCCCCAATAAAGGTTTAACCCCGTGATCACCCCCCGTCGCCAGTGTCACTAAGGCTGGGTTCACATTGCAGCGGTTTATGAGAACGAATGTGATTCGCACCGCACTGCAGTGCAAATCACATCCGATCTCTGTGCGATTCGAGTTCAGCCATTCGCCGCACCCGCCGCACCCGCCACACCCGCCGCACCCGCCGCAAATTCGCACGGGACCCTTTTTTTGGCCCGCAGCAGAATCGGATCGCATGGGTGTTCACACCATGCGATCCGAGTTTGCAGATCGCACTGCGATATGCGAACTGATCTGGGGGTGTCAGTAACATTTCACTGACACTCCCAGCAGTTCGCATAGGGCAGTGTGAACTGCCGCCGGGAGGCATGCGATGCGGGAACCCGCCGCGCATTCGTGGCGTTCCCGCATCGCTCCAGTGTGAACCCAGCCTAATAAGCGATCGTTTTTCTGATCGCTGTATTAGTGTCACAGGTGACGCTAGTTAGGCAGGTAGGTATTTAGGTTCGCCGCAGCTTTTTATAGCGCCAGGGACCCCCATATACTACCGCATAAAGCCCCCTGATTGCCCCCTAGTTAACCCTTTCACCAGTGATCACCATATAACTGTTACAGGTGACGCTGGTTGGTTAGTTATTTTTTTATAGTTTCAGGGCACCCGCCATTTATTACCTAGTCTCACTAGTGTACCCCTAAATTTAGGGGTGTCTACTTTCCAAAATGGGGTCATTTGGGGGGGGTTTGTGCCATCTTGGCATTTTATGGCCTTCAAAACTGTAACGCCCTTAGAAAGCCTGAAGGCGGTGCTTGGTTTTCGGGGCCCCGTACGCGGCTAGGCTCCCAAAAAGTCCCACATATGTGGTATCCCCGTACTCAGGAGAAGCAGCAGAATTTATTTTGGGGTGTCATTTCACATATGCCCATGGCATGCGTGAGCAATATATCATTTAGTGACAACTTTGTGAAAAAAAAAAAAAAAAAAAAAAGTTTGTAATTTTCCCGCAACTTGTGGCAAAATATAAAATATTCCATGGACTCAACATGCCTCTCAGCAAATAGCTTGGGGTGTCTACTTTCTAAAATGGGGTCATTTGTGGGGGTTTTGTGCCATCTTGGCATTTTATGGCCTTCAAAACTGTAATAGGTAGTGAGAAGTGAACTCAAAAATTTACGCCCTTAGAAAGCCTGAAGGCGGTGCTTGGTTTTCGGGGCCCCGTACGCGGCTAGGCTCCCAAAAAGTCCCACATATGTGGTATCCCCGTACTCAGGAGAAGCAGCAGAATTTATTTTGGGGTGTCATTTCACATATGCCCATGGCATGTCTGAGCAATATATCATTTAGTGACAACTTTGTGAAAAAAAAAAAAAAAAAAAAAAGTTTGTAATTTTCCCGCAACTTGTGGCAAAATATAAAATATTCCATGAACTCAACATGCCTCTCAGCAAATAGCTTGGGGTGTCTACTTTCTAAAATGGGGTCATTTGTGGGGGTTTTGTGCCATCTTGGCATTTTATGGCCTTCAAAACTGTGATAGGTAGTGAGAAGTGAACTCAAAAATTTACGCCCTTAGAAAGCCTGAAGGCGGTGCTTGGTTTTCGGGGCCCCGTACGCGGCTAGGCTCCCAAAAAGTCCCACATATGTGGTATCCCCGTACTCAGGAGAAGCAGCAGAATTTATTTTGGGGTGTCATTTCACATACGCCCATAGCATGTGTGAGCAATATATCATTTAGTGACAACTTTGTGTAAAAAAAAAATAAAAAATTTTTTTTTGTCATTATTCAATCGCTTGAGGCAAAAAAATAAAATATTCAATGGGCTCAACATGCCTCTTATCAATTTCCTTAGGGGGTCTACTTTCCAAAATGGGGTCATTTGGGGGGGTTTTGTACTGCCCTGCCATTTTAGCACCTCAAGAAATGAGATAGGCAGTCGTAAACTAAAAGCTGTGTAAATTCCAGAAAACGTACCTTAGTTTGTAGATGTGACAACTTTTGCGCAAACCAATAAATATACAATTATTGACTTTTTTTTTACCAAAGACATGTGGCTGAATACATTTTGGCCTAAATGTATGACTAAAATTGAGTTTATTGGATTTTTCTAATAACAAAAAGTAGAAAATATCATTTTTTTTCAAAATTTGCGGTCTTTTTACGTTTATATCGCAAAAAATAAAAATCGCAGAGGCAATCAAATACCATCAAAAGAAAGCTCTATTTGTGGGAAGAAAAGGACGCAAATTTTGTTTGGGTACAACATTGCATGACCGCGCAATTACCAGTTAAAGCAGCGCAGTGCCAAAGTGTAAAAAGACCTCTGGTCATTTACCAGCAAAATGGTTCGGTCTGAAAGTGGTTAAATATGGTGCCTGGTGGGTGTCTGTAGTATGCCTGTGAAGTGCCACGTGTTTCCCGTGTTTAGAACAGTCCCTGCACAAAATGACATTAAGCGGAAATAACACCATTTAAAACTGCTTGCGGTTTTAATGTTATATCTGGTTCCTGCAATATGGTTGAAAATCATTCAGAAAAATGGCATGGGTAGCCCTCCCTGCCCATTACCAGCCTATTTGGGTCTTGTACGCATATTAAGGGGAACCCTGTACCCATATTAAAAAAAGGAAATGCGTGTGGCCCCCAGGCCCTATATACTCAGAACAGCAGTATACAGGCGGTGCAAACAAGACTGGGACTGTGTAGGTTTGTTGTGTTAAGTTGAATCTGTTTGTAATTTTCAACTGGTACATTTTTAAAGTGTAGCTCCAGTCAAAAAAAATATTTTTAAGCTTTTTGGAAAACATAGGGAAGGGTTATCACCCCTGTATAATTTGTTTTGTCGTACATCTTTTTTCATCTCACTTGCTGTTGTCTCCTTCCGTTTGCAAGTAGGAGATGTTTGTAAGTTGGATGTTTGAAAGTAGGGGCCTGCCCTATATGCTCTGCAGAAATGGCGGAACAAGGTGTTGGTTTTGCAACAACATTGTAAGCCCTCAAAGTGACTCTTGGTGGGCGCTGGAGCGCCCTGCTGTGAACGATTATATCAAGAATTGTAATTACATGCCATTGTTGAACAGTGGTAGAAAAATTGACCTTTGGTGGTTGTGGTGCTGGTGCCACAACACTATAAGTCCTCACAGTTACTCTGGGTGGGCACAGGAAGGGGCCCTCCTGTGAAATATTATATCAAGAATTGTAATTACATGTCCCTGTTAAACAGGGGCAGAAAAATTGGGCCTTAGGCACTGGTGCCATCACACTGCAACCTCTGCCATACACTCTAGTTTTTTGCAGGAATTAGCCCTGCTGCAAAGCATTGCATCAAAAATTGTACTTAAACGCCCCTGTTAAACAGGGGCAGAAAAATTGGGCCTTAGGCACTGGTGCCATCACACTGCAACCTCTGCCATACACTCTAGTTTTTTTGCAGGAATTAGCCCTGCTGCAAAGCATTGCATCAAAAATTGTACTTAAACGCCCCTGTTAAACAGGGGCAGAAAAATTGGGCCTTAGGCACTGGTGCCATCACACTGCAACCTCTGCCATACACTCTAGTTTTATTGCAGGAATTAGCCCTGCTGCAAAGCATTGCATCAAAAATTGTACTTAGACGCCCCTGTTAAACAGGGGCAGAAAAATTGGGCCTTAGGCACTGGTGCCATCACACTGCAACCTCTGCCATACACTCTAGTTTTTTTGCAGGAATTAGCCCTGCTGCAAAGCATTGCATCAAAAATTGTACTTAAACGCCCCTGTTAAACAGGGGCAGAAAAATTGGGCCTTAGGCACTGGTGCCATCACACTGCAACCTCTGCCATACACTCTAGTTTTATTGCAGGAATTAGCCCTGCTGCAAAGCATTGCATCAAAAATTGTACTTAAACGCCCCTGTTAAACAGGGGCAGAAAAATTGGGCCTTAGGCACTGGTGCCATCACACTGCAACCTCTGCCATACACTCTAGTTTTTTTGCAGGAATTAGCCCTGCTGCAAAGCATTGCATCAAAAATTGTACTTAAACGCCCCTGTTAAACAGGGGCAGAAAAATTGGGCCTTAGGCACTGGTGCTGGTGCCACCACACTGCAACCTCTGCCATATACTCTAGTTTTATTGCAGGAATTAGCCCTGCTGCAAAGCATTGCATCAAAAATTGTAATTAAACGCCCCTGTTAAACAGGGGCAGAAAAATTGGGCTGCTGGCATCACCCAGAACCAAAAATGTTCTTCCAACATATCAGCGGAGGAGGAAGAGGATAGACAATCAACATAACAGGACAGTCACTCAGCATCAGCATAGGCAGTCTTGAAGGGATGTGGTATTTCAAAAAAAATTATTCGGTTACATCAGCTTCAGGTGCTTGGTAGCTGTGGGTGATCCAAGACTGATTCATCTTGATGAAGGTCAGTCGATCAACTGATTCGGTGGACAGGCGCACCCTGTGATCGGTAACGAAGCCACCAGCAGCACTGAAGGTGCGTTCCGAAAGAACGCTGGATGCAGGACAGGCCAGTAGCTCAATTGCATACTGTGCAAGCTCTGGCCAGTGATCCATCCTCAAGACCCAGTAAGCCAGAGGATTTTCAGTGGGAAAGGTGTCCAAGTCTGACCTTGCCCCTAGGTATTCCTGCACCATGTAAATTAGACGCTGGCGATGGGTGCTGGAACCAATCATACCTTGGGGCTGCGGACTAAAAAATTGTCTGAAAGCATCAGTCAGACGGCCACCTTCTCCACCGCTCCTTCTGACTGATGCCTCAGCAACACGTTGTCCAGGACCAGGAGTTTGTGACCTCCCAGTCTCTGGGAACGCGTTGCACAGAGCTTTCTGCAAGGCCTCCCGGAGATGTCTCATCCTCTGCTCCCTCTGCGATGGCAAGATAAGGTCGGCAACCTTACCCTTGTACCGTGGATCAAGGAGAGTGGCCAGCCAGTAATGGTCCCTCTCCTTGATCCGAAGAATACGAGGATCCTTCCGCAGGCTTTGCAGGATCAGGGAGGCCATGCAGCGTAGGTTAGCTGAGGCATTCGGTCCGGAGTCCTCTGGGTCACTAAGGACAACATGATCCGCAGCTACCTCCTCCCAGCCACGTACAAGTCCACGTGTTTCTTGGGACTGTAAATCATCCCTATAAGACTGCTGCTGCTGATGCTGAGTGCCAGCCTCCACCTCCATGCTGACACAATCATCCTCCTCCTCCTCTTCCTCCTCCTCACCCTCTTCCTGTGTGATGGGTGGCACAGCAGGAACACTGTCTGGATAAAGGGGGCCTTGAGAGGCAAGGAAGTCCTCCTCTTCCTGCCTCTGTTCTGCCTCAAGTGCCCTGTCCATTATTCCACGCAGCGTATGCTCCAAGAGGTGGACAAGAGGTATAGTGTCACTGATGCATGCACTTTCACTGCTCACCATCCTTGTGGCCTCCTCAAACGGTGACAGGACAGTGCATGCATCCCTGATCATGCCCCACTGGCGTGGTGAGAAAAAACCAAGCTCCCCTGACCCTGTCCTGGTGCCGTAGTCGCACAGGTACTCATTGATGGCCCTCTGCTGCGTGTGCAGCCGCTGCAGCATGGCCAACGTGGAGTTCCACCTGGTGGGCATGTCACATATAAGGCGGTTCTTGGGCAGGTTCAACTCCTTTTGGAGCTCAGCCAGCCGAGCACAGGCATTAAATGATCGGCGGAAATGCACACAGACTCTCCTGGCCTGTTTCAGGACATCCTGTAAGCCGGGGTACCTGCCCAAGAACCGCTGCACCACCAGGTTAAGGACGTGAGCTACACAGGGCACATGGGTCAGTTGTCCCTGTCGGAGGGCGGAGAGGAGGTTGGTGCCATTGTCGCAAACCACCATTCCTGGCTTAAGCTGGCGTGGCGTCAACCACCTCTCGGCCTGCCCCTGCAGAGCTGACAAAACATCCGCCCCAGTGTGGCTCCTGTCCCCCAAACAAACCAGCGCAAGCACGGCATGGCATCGTTTTGCCTGCGTACTTGCGTAGCCCCTGCAACGCCTACGGAGCACCGCTGGTTCTGAGGACAGAGCACTGGAAGAGGCCATGGAGGAAGAAGAAGAGGAGGGGGTGGAGGAGAGAGGTGTGTCACAACCAATAGTAGCATTTTGGAGGCGTGGTGGCGGAACAACCTCCAATACTACTGCACCTTGTCCTGCATCCTTCCCAGCAGCCAGAAGAGTGACCCAATGGGCTGTGAAAGACAGGTAACGTCCCTGTCCATGCCTGCTGGACCATGAGTCAGCGGTAATATGCACCTTACCGCTGACCGCCCTGTCCAGCGAGGCAAGGACATTGCCTTCCACATGCCGGTAGAGAGCCGGAATTGCCTTCCGTGAGAAAAAGTGGCGTTTGGGGACCTGCCACTGAGGAACCGCACATTGTACAAACTCACGGAAGGGGGCCGAGTCTACCAACTGAAAAGGCAGCAGTTGAAGTGCTAGCAATTTAGCCAAGCTAGCATTCAACCGCTGGGCATGTGGATGGCTGGGAGTAAATTTCTTCCGCCGGTCCAGCAGCTGGGGCAGGGACATTTGTCTGCTATAATCGGACGTGGATGTACCACTAGCAGAGTTCCCGGAAGCACTTGGCTGTGACACACCTAATTCTACACCTTCATTCCTCTCAGAGCAGGTTTCAGAGAGGACTGAAGGTCTAGTGGGGTTGGAGATGCCAGCTGATGAGGAGCAAGGAGAGGTCCGCTTTGTTCTTTGGTGTGGGTCTTTGAGGTATGCTTGCCAACGAGCTGCATGGCAGGTCAACATATGTCTGGTCAAGCATGTGGTGCCCAAGCGGCTGATGTTTTGGCCACGTGAGATACGCTTGAGACATATGTTGCAAATAGCAGCGGTGCGATCTGATGCACTCGTCTCAAAAAAGGCCCACACCAAAGAACTTTTAGAATAACGCGCAGAGGAAGCGCTCTGCGCAGAGGAAGCGCTCTGCGCAGAGGAAGCGCTCTGCGCAGGCGGAGCTCTGCGGTGTGATTCAGTCGGTGTGCTGCCCCTAAGCTGGCCCCCGGAGGGCATCCTGCCTCGTTGGACATGTGCCTCCTCCTCCTCCTCCTCCTCCTCCTCCTCCTCCTCCCTCCTTCCAGGCACCCACGTGGAGTCAGTGCCCTCATCATCCCCTCCCTCTTCATCGCTGTAGCAAACCTGGCAGTATGCTGCAGCTTGTGGAACATGACTGCCAGATTGCTGTCCTTCTTGAGCATCCCCTCTCTCTGCGCTCACGCTACTGCCTTCCTCTAGCTGAGTGTCATCATCAGAGCCCACCAAACACTGGGCATCCTCCTGGAGCATGTACCCAACACTGTGCTCAAAGAGTTCAGGAGACTCCTCAGGAGGACGTGGTGGGTCTAGGGAAGGAGTCACTGATGATGACATTGAGAGAAGGGACGACGATGTGTTGGCAGCTGCTTTTCTACTACCCTGAGACTGGGTGAGAGAGGATGAGGAGGATGAAGAGGGCTTGGTCATCCACTCTACCAAGTCGTTGGCATGTTGCGGTTCAACATGTCCAGCTGCAGAAAAGAAGGACAAGCATGTCCCATGGCCACGTGCTGATGACAATGCACCGCGTCCACGACCAGCACTGTTGTCTTTAGACACAGAGCCTGCTTGCCCTCTTTTATCGGCTCGCGCCTGTCTGCCTCTCCTTGCTGGCCTTCCAGACATGGTAATGGCCTGAAGGGAGTTGGGTAAAACAGTAGTTGGGTAGTTTATATTGTGCTGGAGGCAAACAACACCCACTAACTCCTGCAGATGCCTTTTTTATAGAACAGCAGAGTTAAAGGGGTATATACAGATGTATACTGTGCTGTGCTGGAAGCACACACAACTTCCAATAACTCCAGCAGATGCCAATCGGGCCCAAATAGAGAACAGCTATGTAGGTGGATAATAGCGGTATGTACTGGGTACAGAGCAGGCACACAGCACGCACTATCTCCTGAGTGACACTACTGACTGCAAGCTCTATTGTTAAAGATGGACCACTAGCTATATAGGTGAGGTGAATATCACGGTGTATACTGCGGTCAGGGCACGCAGACAATAACCAGAAAACAGCAGAGTTAAAGGGGTATATACAGATGTATACTGTGCTGTGCTGGAAGCACACACAACTTCCAATAACTCCAGCAGATGTCAATCGGGCCCAAATAGAGAACAGCTATGTAGGTGGATAATAGCGGTATGTACTGGGTACAGAGCAGGCACACAGCACGCACTATCTCCTGAGTGACACTGCTGACTGCAAGCTCTATTGTTAAAGATGGACCACTAGCTATATAGGTGAGGTGAATATCACGGTGTATACTGCGGTCAGGGCACGCAGACAATAACAAGAAAACAGCAGAGTTAAAGGGGTATATACAGATGTATACTGTGCTGTGCTGGAAGCACACACAACTTCCAATAACTCCAGCAGATGTCAATCGGGCCCAAATAGAGAACAGCTATGTAGGTGGATAATAGCGGTATGTACTGGGTACAGAGCAGGCACACAGCACGCACTATCTCCTGAGTGACACTGCTGACTGCAAGCTCTATTGTTAAAGATGGACCACTAGCTATATAGGTGAGGTGAATATCACGGTGTATACTGCGGTCAGGGCACGCAGACAATAACAAGAAAACAGCAGAGTTAAAGGGGTATATACAGATGTATACTGTGCTGTGCTGGAGGCACACACAACTTCCAATAACTCCAGCAAATGACAATCGGGCTCAAATAGAGAACAGCTTTGTAGGTGTATATAGTGGTATGTACTGGGTACAGAGCACGCAGACAGCACGCACTAACACTACTGACTGCAAGCTCTATTATTAAAGCTAGATCACTAGCTATATAGGTGAGGTGAATATAGTGGTGTATACTGCGGTCAGGGCACAGACAGTAACCACTACACAAGAGCAAAATAGTAAATCAGCCAAAAACGATTGGTGTGTAACTGTGTTGAAGGTACACAGAACACCCACTGCTTCAGATGCTAACAAACACTACACGAGGCCGCCTGAAAGGCAGCTTTATATAGTGTGGGGCGTGCACTACACAGTCTGAGCTATGATTGGCCACAGGCAGGATGCCTGTGGCCAACCATTGCTCTCCTCGCTACTGGCGCTGCGATTGGCCAAGCATGCGGGGTCACAGTGCATGCTTGGCCAATCGTGAGACAGCAATGCATTGCGCCATCGCAGTGCATTGTGGGCCACACGAATTTTGCCGCGAACGGCCCAAACGTTCGGAATTCGGCGAACGCACGAACGACCGATGTTCGAGTCGAACATGCGTTCGACTCGAACACGAAGCTCATCCCTACTCCTGAGATGTGCAAACCTGGTCACCAACTACAAGAAACCTCTTACCTCTGTGCTTCCCAACAAGGGTTTCTCCACCAAGTCCTAAGTCTTGTTTTGCCTGGGGATCAAATAATTATATTACTCACTGAACTGCAACTCAACTTATGTGTATCATGTGTTTTTTTTCTGGATTTTTGGTGAATATTCTGTCTCTATTATTTAAAATACACCTATGATAAAAAATGATAGACCCTTCATTTCTTTGTATGTGGGCAAACTTACACAATCTGCAGGGGATCAAACAATTATTTTCCTCACGGTAAGGCGTATTTGGAATGAAAGGTTTTAAGACACTGATTGGAGAATGCTGAGAATTTTTCATACAGATAGTGAGATTTAACCGTTCTAATTATTTCACTAAGCTCTATCGACGGTAGACATGTGCACTGACAAAATTTTTTGTAAATTTTCGTTTTCGTTTCATTAGTTTGTTATATTTTTTCGGAAATTCAGAAATTCCAAAATTCAGAATTCGGAAATTCCAAAATTCTGAATTCGGAAATTTCGGGAATTTTCACATTTTGATTTTTCGGATTTCCGAATTTCCGAATTTTCAAATTTTCGGATCTCCGAATTTACGAATTTAGAATTTTTGGATTTCCGAATTTTTGATTTTCCGAATGTCTGAATTTTCGCATTTTCGGACTTACTAACTTATGGATTTTCGAATTTCTGAATTTTAGATTTTCCGAATTTTGGATTTCCGAACTTCTGAATTTTCAAATTTACAAATTTCGGATTTTCGGATTTTTGGAACTCCGAATTTCCGAATTTTTGGATTTTTGGAATTTGGGAACTATTAAATTAACGAGTATGAATTTATCCGAAGTTACAAATTATCTGAAATAACAAATGCTGCATCTAAACAAATGGGAAGGAACAAATTAATAATAAATAATTAATAATAATAAAAAGGTTTTATTATTATTAGATTGTTACATTCCATTTGTTTAGATGTGGCATTCGTTATTTCAGATAATTCTTAATTTCGCATAAATTCGTACTCATTACTTTCACTAACAGACACATTTGAAAGGGAATTCCAATACCTATAATTTAATAGTTAGTTATTATTTAGAATTAAACAGATTTTGTTTCTTTTTTTCTGATTTTCGAATTTACGAATTTACGAAAATCCGAAATTCGGAAATCTGAAATTCTACAATTCGAAAAATCCGAAATTCGGAAATCTGAAAATCTGAAATTTGAAAATCCGAAATTCGGAATTCCGAAAATTCGAAATTCGGAATTCCAAAAACTCGAAATTCGGAATTCCGAAAATTCGAAATTCGGAATTCCGAAAATTCGAAATTCGGAATTCCGAAAATTCGAAATTCGGAATTCCGAAAATTCGAAATTCGGAAATGCGGAAATTCGGAAATCCGAACATTGGAAATTCAGAAATCCAAAAATTTGAAATTCGAAAATCCAAAAATTCAAAATTCAGAAATTCGGAATTTGGGAAATTTGGACACATTTTGAAATTCAGAAATTTTGGAAATTGAAAGCTTTGGAAATTCGGAAATTCGGAATTAAGGAATTTGTCTAAATTTGTTAAAAAACAAATTTGGAACTAAACGAATTGCACATGTCTAATCGACGGGCTTATTAGCGCTAAGTGTGGAGAGGGAGAGATAAATATCCCTGTATTTGAGAGATAAAGGAGAATACCAAATTCCAAAAACTGTGTAGCGATTTACACTCCCACAGTACATGTATTCGATTTACAGGAAGGCCACATTCGTGAACAAAATTCTAATGGTGGTTGGCCAGCTTTAGAAGCAGTTTCAAGTACATTCTCTTTCACAACTGTACAATTTTGGATTTCCCCGTCACTTTTGGTCCTATTAATAATTGTAAACAGGACAAATAGAGAAGGTACATTTTCCCATTTCCCCCTATCAGAGGTTCTAAATGTCCACAACTCTATTAACAGCTTGCCGACCAGCCGGTGCCATTATAGTGCGGCAGGTTGGCTCCCCTGCGCAAATAACCGTAGCTGTACGTCGGATCCTTTAACAGCTATAGCAGTCACGTGTGCGTCCGCAGCATGTCACCGGAGCCGATGCACGTGGCCGGAGGCCGCGATGTCTGCCGGCCACCCGCGATTGCTCCAGAGCCAGAATGGGGATCTGTTAATGTAAACAAACAGATCCCCATTCTGATAGGGAAGTATTGAGTGATCGTTTGTTTCTAGTGATCAGGAACAGCGATCTCTCTCCTCCTCCAGTCAGTCGCCTCCCCCCCACAGTTAGAAACACCTCCCCAGGGAACACATTTAACCTTTTGATCACCCCCTAGTGTTAACCCCGCCCAGTGTCAGTGTCATTTATACAGCAATCAGTGGCTATTTTTAGCTCTGATGACTGAAATAATGTCACTGGCCCTAAAAAAGTGTCGAAAGTGTTCGATCTGTCCGCCGCAATCTGAATCACTGATCACTGCCATCATTAGTTAGGAAAAAAATGATAATAATAATAAAAAAATGCCCTAAATCTATCCCCTATTTTGTAGACGCTATAACTTTTGCGCAAACCAGTCAATATACGCTTATTGCGATTTTTTTTTTTAACCAAAATATGTAGAAGAATACATATTGGCCTAAACTGATGAAGAATTTATTTTTTTTTAAATGGGGGGATATTTATTATAGAAAAAAAAAAAAATATATATATATATATATATATATATTTTTTTAATTGTCAGTAGGGCTCCCACCGGCTTCTCCGGGATTGGTCGTGTTGCCGCACTGGATGCCATGAGGCGCCCATCTCACAAAAAATAAAAACCACAGAGGTGATCAAATATGAAGAAATTTGTTTTTGGATTTATTTATTTTTTGGATATTTATTATAGCAAAAAGTAAAAAAATATAATTTTTTTTTTCAAAATTGTCTCTACTTTTCTGTTTATAGCGCAAAAAATAAAAAACACAGAGGTGATCAAATACCGCCAACAGAAAGCTCTATTTGTGAGGAAAAAAGGGACATCAATTTTGTTTGCGTACAGCGTTGCATGACTGCGTAATTGTCAGTTAAAGCAACACAGTGCCGTATCACAAAAAATGGCCTGGTCATTAAGGGGACAAATCCTTCCGAGGCTGAAGTGGTTAAAAAAATTAAAAAAAATACGTTTTGGCCAAGGAAAAAATAAGTTCTGATTAAAAAACACTGCCAATGACATAAAAGTAAGTCTAGGCCTTTGAAATGTTGGCAATAACATGTTACATATAATTACTTTAGAAAAAAAAAAAAAAGGAACAATACCAATCCCCTGGTTGTGTTTTTTTTTTTTTTTTTTATTCTTTAATTACAATGATATATCTTTTGTATCTTGCATGCATAGCTCAGCAGGGATATGTATTTATTTTTAAATACGAGTCAAAGCTTCCCAAAAAATGAAAATATAATATTATCCTGGATGTAGCTTCAGGATACTCTGAAAGATTAAAGCAGCATGCAAGCTCAAGTCCAATTATTGAAAGTGCGGTCATACATTTTTCCACTACTGCTTCAGATTTTGGTTAGCCTTTCTGGAAAATACATGGTGATTATTTGTTAAAGTCATTTTTTTTTTAAAGTTCGGATTAATAATCTAAAGTGTTTGTTGAAGGAAAACTGCAATATAGAACAATCATAATGTAATATGCAGTATAGAACAATCATAATGTAATATGCAGTATAGAACAATCATAATGTAATATGCAGTATAGAACAATCATAATGTAATATGCAGTATAGAACAATCATTATGTGATATGCTATATATTATAAAGGCAAACTCTGCAAGAGTTTCTGTACAATTCTTCCTAAAATGGCTAAAAAATACCTCTTGAATTAAAAATAAACCAAGCATATCCCTCTGTAGTAAGGTTGGGCGAATGGTTTGGCGTGTGTTCGGGCAGAACATTGGCTGTTCGCCCTGTTTGGGGAACACTCAAAATTTTCAGGGTGTTCGCCATGGCGAATACCCTGAAATGCACTTACATAACGGGTGACCCCGCCCCCCTCTGACGTCACGGGAAAGCCGAAGGGCCATAGAGAAGTCCCCGTCAGAGGGGGGTGGGGTCACCGGGTGGCCCTGCCCTCCGTTATATAAGAACCGTTAGAAGAAGAGAAGGGTCACACAGCGGGAGCCTCCCATGGATGCGGAGCAGCCCAAGAAAGAAATGGAGAAGAAGACGCCGCGGAGGAAGATGCCGGATGAGAAAACCGGAGCAAGAAGCAGAGGAAGAAGAAGATGGAGGAAGAAACCAAAGGAAGAAGGAAGGAAGAAGACCTGAAGAAGATGGAAAGAAAAAGACTTTAAATAAAAAGGAATAAAGGAATCAAAAACTGTGTCAGGGCTGGCTTAGCCCTTCCTTCTCTGGGCTGGCTGCTCAGCTGTCGGCTAATTGCCAGCTCTCATCTCTCTCCACAGTTATCAGCTGTTCCTGATCCTGCTCCTCTGACCTGCCTACTTAAAGCTGTCCAGCTCACTTCATCTCTGCCTTCGCCTTGGTCACATCACAAGAAACCACCTCCTGTGGTTCTGTTTAATCCCTTCTGGCTCCTTATCCTGCTTGCAGTTGCTCCATATAAATCACTGACTTCTGGCCTGGCTGATTACCCGATCTGGTTATTGAACTCTGGACTGGCTGACTACTCCATCCGGTTACTGGACTATGGCTCTGCTTTGACTACACTTACTCTATTTACCTTTTTTTTTATTAATAAACAAGTGTGATTTAATTGTACTTCTGTCTCGGTCTGGTTCATGGTTTCTGACAAACTGGCTCTTGTCATTTTTTATTTTTTTTTACCATTTACCATTTCACACAGTGGGGAGCAAGATTTGGGGGTCCCCTTGTTAAAGGGGGCTTCCAGATTCCGATAAGCCCCCTGCTTGCAGACCCCCACAACCACCGGGCAAGGGTTGTGGGGATGAGGCCCTTCTCCCCATCAACATGGGGACAAGGTGCTTTGAGGGGCTACCTCAAAGCACCCTCCCAATGTTGAGGGCATGTGGCCTGGTACGGTTCAGGAGGTGGGGCACTCTTGCCCCCCCTCTTCTCCTGCGGCCTGCTAGGTTGCGTGCTCAGATAAGGGTCTGGTATGGATTTTTGGGAGGACCCCATGCCATTTAAAAAAAAAATTGGTGCGGGGTTCCCCTTAAAATCCATATTAGACCTGAAGGGCCTGCTATGAAATTTAGGGGGACCCCCAAGCATTTTTTTTTTATTTTGGTTCGGGAGTACCCTGTGGGGAAATCCCCATGCCGTTTTTATCAATGAACTTTTATGTGTATTGTGGACCAACAATTCATTATAGCCACGAGTAGCTTTAAATGACTTTTTTTTCCTTTAGAAATGTCATTTTGCTGTCAGACTGTTCTAAACCCGGGAAACATGCGCCCCTTTACAGGCATACTATGGATACCCCCCAGGTCCAAAATTTAAAGGAATATTACACTTTTATTGTTTCACTTTAAACATTATTAAAATCACTGCTCCCGAAACAACGGCCATTTTTAAAACTTCTTTTTGTATGAATACATGTCCCCTGGGGCAGGACCTGGGTCCCCAAACACTTTTTATGACAATATCATGCATATAAGCCTTTAACATTGATTTGATCTCTACCATATACTTTTAAAGGGTGTTCTGCGGCTTCCAATTTTGCCGCGAACACCCAAAATTTTTCGCTGTTCGGCGAACTGGCGAACAGTCAATGTTTGAGTCGAACATGAGTTTGACTCGAACATAAAGCTCATCCCTGCTCCCCCTGTAAGGAGAGTGATCCTTGTTCATACTTAGTATGAACAACAGATCGCTCTCCTCACCCCTGACAGCACAGAGATCTGTCTGTTTATAGCGATGGTGGGTGCCCGGCGGTCATCACTACCACCGGGCACACGTATCGGCTCCGGCGTTGCACGTGTGCCCCCTAGTGGTCAAAAGGTGAACAGACGTAGGGTTACGTCGGTTCGCCCAGGGGAGCCGAACTGCCGCAGTATAACTGTGGCGGCTGGTCGGAAAGGGGTTAAGGAGCGGGGCCAGAAGGCCGACCACTGCGTTCTTAACAACCAATGAATCATCAGCTGTCAATGGGCTTCCCCACTGACAGCTGAATAAAAATAAAAAAAATTGCCGGTAAATAAAATTGTTAAAAAAAAAGGAGTGGGGTCCCCCCACAATCCGTACCCTTATCCAGACCCTTATTCGAGCATGCAGCCTGGCAGGTCAAGAAAGAGGAGGGGCAGAGCGAGCGAGTGTCAAAAAGTAATAAAAACACAGAGACAGTTTTTGACAATTCCTTTATTAAATAATAAATAAAACAGTGTCCCCTGATGTAAATCCATCAGCAATCAGACCCCATGCCAGAGCCCCAAAAAGAAAACAAAAAAACGCTCCACCCTCACTGATGGTTGACTGCTGAATGCCTCCTCCGCCATTTGACAGTTCTTATATAGGTAAGGGCGGGGCCACCTGGCGACATTACCTGGTGGCACCGCTTATCCTCCCCCTTTCCTGACCTGCAAGGCTGTGTGCTTGGATAAGGGTCTGGCATGGATTTTGGGGGGACCCCACGCCACTTTTTTTTTACATTTTTAATAACCGGGTGCTGGCAACTGCAACCATGATCAAAAATGTTCCCGTTAGAAATGTTATTTTTGCTGCAGCATGTTCTATATATGCTACCGATGCACCACTTTACAGGCAGATTAAAGGGACACCCCAGACATTATATTTAAAGGCATTTCTTATATTCATTGTTGCACTTAAAGCATAAATAAAATTATTGCTCCTGAAAAAAAGATTGTATTAAAAAATTGTTTTGCATTGATACATGTCCACCCCAGGGTAGTCCCCCGGACCCCCATACTCCTTTTATGGCCAATTGCTTGCATATAAGCCTTCAAAATGGGCACTTTTGATTTCTCCTGTTTCAGCTGCTATACACTTCAATGGGGTTTGCTGTTTGGGGCAAAACTTTTCCCTTGTTGCGAACAGAAGATGGGGGTGTTCAGCCCATCTCTACTCTGTAGTCTGTACTTGCCTCAATGCAAAGCTCAATCCTATCTAATCTATCCTGCCTCTGATATCTGTATAAGCCCCTTCTAAAACGTTATCCCAATACCACAGAATCTCTTAAGATGGCCCCGCCCCTCTTCCAGCGCACAGAAGATGATTGACAGCCTCAACTGTGCATAATTCCCTATGTGACTATAAAGGGGGGGTGTCCTTTCCTTCCACTCAGTTCTCAGATTACACTCAGCTCTCATCTTAGTGCTGTGCAGTGATGTCAGAGTCCTGTCTGCTACGCCTGCCTGTTAGACCTGAGAATAGTTTTTGACTTGTGTTTCAGAAAGCTGTAGAGAAGAAATAAAGGTAAAACTAATGTAGGAGGATTTGTTTAATCTCTGTGTATCATTTGAGTCTAGTCACCTCACTGGGTATACGTGAGGATTTACAACCACCTTAATATGTAATGCTCACTACTTATGATTCTAAAGTTGGTAATACTTCTAAAAACGTACATTTCCAAAATAAGATAGAGGCTATTTGTTAAACAGCTTGTGCAGCAACACTCACCTTTATCTGAAGCTGTCTGCTGAAGTAATTCCTTTCTGTCACTAGATGCTCTCAGTCTTCTGAGCTGGATGACAGTTAACATTATTCCATGGGTACATACTGGCCTAACCTTTAGTGCCACTGCCGAGCAGACTGTTGGCAGCATGGCTGGATGGTGTTCCTGTGCCTTCTACTTGCACCTAAACACCAGCATCTCATGTACCATGGCTAAGAGGCTTTCACACTGGGGCGTTGGGGACGGTGGCGCATTTCGACCACTAGCGGGATGCTTTTAAACCCCCTAGCTCCCGAAAAAGGGATAAAAGTGTTCGCAAAGTGGCGCTTTGCTGTTGTTTCGCCGGGGTGCTGCCCATTGATTTCAATGGGCATGGGGCACTTTAGGAGTGGTGTATACACCGCTCCTAAAGTGCCTCGAAGATGCTTCTTGTAGGACTTTTTTTGACGTCCTAGAGGCTTAGCCCTTGTACACACAGTCGGATATTCCGATGGACAATGTCCAAAAGGACCGTGTTGTCGGATCCGACAGTGTGTGGGCTCCATCGGACTGTTTCCATTGGAGTATCCGACGGACCAAGTTTTCCAACTTGTCTATAAAATTTTCTGACAACATCCCCCGATCGGATTTTGTCCGATCATGTGTAGAGAATTCCGATCGGACAAAGTGCCACGCATGCTCAGATCAAATTCCTAGACCAAAACTATTGGCTACCAGCCTGAACGTAGTCCCGTCCTAACGAAATAACGTCATCATGTTATGTACAATCAGATTTTCTGACAACTTTGTCCGACTGTCGTGTGTATGCAACAGTTTCGGACAAAATCCGTCGGACAAAATCCGACGGATTTGGTTGTCGAAATGTCCGACCGTGTGTACAAGGGCTTAGAAGAGGTGGGTTGAATGATGCACCTCTTGCCTTATGCCCACATCTAAATGTCAGAATCTCTTGTTCAATGTTTTTATTAGGTAAAAAGGAAAAGGTAGGACAAGAATATCCAAACATACACAGACATTATATAATGAAGGCATGTAGTCAAGTATAATCAAATGTATATCTATGAAATTACAGAAAAAAGTAGGACTTTAGGAAAAATGCCAGAATCTCACGCATGTTCAGAGATAAACACTCAGTGTGCGTAAGACTTTAAAGAGGGATTGCACTTGAAAAAAAAAATTAAAAGCTAGCAGCTATAAATACTACAGCTGCTGACTTTTAATAAATGGACACTCACCTGTCCCGGGGTCCAGCGATGTTGGCAGCCGAGGCCGATCGATCGCTCAGCTCTCGGCTGCTGTCGCCGCCATTCTCGGTGAGGGAATCAAGAAGTGAAGCGCTGTGGCTTCACTTCCCGGTTCCCTACTGCTCACGTGTGAGTCCCGCAGCGCAATGGGAATGGTCCGCGCTGTCTCTAGGACCCGTGTGTGTCCCAGCAGACAGCGTGCCGGGACAGGAAAAGGCATAGACTCCCGTGGGAGTCTATGTCTGTAAGTGCGTGCAAATACCTGTCTTAGACAGGTATCTGCACCCCCCTCCCCCCTGAAAAGTGCCAACTGTGACCCCAGAGGGGGGAGGGTTCCGATGAGCGGAAGTTCCACTTTTGGGTGGAACCCCGCTTTAATTGAACCAGCAAAAAGAGCTACAAAGCTTACTTCAAAGCATAAAAATACAAGAGTGCCAGATAAAATGGTGAAGGAATTCAAATTGAGCAAAATATCAACAAAATATCAGCCTGTCCTCACCAATGGGATCCCATCCCATGCACTGGTGCACACCAGTGTCCATGTAGCTAGAGAGTAACATTGGGAATCTGTAGTTGCAATGAACGTCTGTACGTCTGCCCTATCAAGTGTAATTGAATCAGCTCCAAAAAAGAAAGGGGAGCCACTCACCTCAAAACCATTTAATAGTCCATCCAGTTAAATCAATCCATCTAGGGTACAAACACCTTAACATGTTTCACTCAATAAGAAGTTAACACTCTAAAATAACCTGCTTTTAGGGGGTATGTAGGCCAGATAGGAGCAGGCTCTTTGTGGAAGTGTGGACAAGATAGCAGTGGGCAACTGGACAGAGCTAGAAGCAGGCTCCTGGACAAGAAAGAAAGAGGGTTTTGGGGGTGTATATGCAAAATAGCAGCAGGGTCCAAGAGGGCATGTAGACAAGATATGAGCAAGCTCTTAAGATCAGTGAGGACAAGATAAAAGGTTCATGGATATAGTGTGGACAAGAGCGGAGCAGGCTCCTGGACAAGAAAAAAAAGAGACTCTTAAGGGTGTCTATGCAAGTTAGCAGCAGGGTCCAGGAGGGTATGTTGACATGATAGGAACAGGCTCTTTGTGGGAGTGTGGACAAGATAGAAGTAGGCAGGGCTTTTTTTCTCCAACAATAGGTGCTGGAACTCAAACACAACCCCCCCCCCCCTCCCAAATCCCCTCCACCCCTCCCAAATCCCCTCCACCCACTCACACCCTCCAAATCACATTAAACAGTGGGTGTGTTCAGTCAAATTTCACAAATAGTAGGAGGGTCATTAAATACCAGGATTGCATTATATACAGAGTGCAGAGTTCAGGGGGTTACACACAGAGTGCAGAGCTGTCACTTGTAAACACAGAAACCAGACTTCTGTGTTTACAAGTGATTGTGGTGAGCAGGCACCACCCCAAGGGTCTGAGCCAGAGGTGGTGGAACTGAGTTCCACCAAGTTCCCCCTGAAAAAAAAAGCCCTGGAAGTACTGTAGGTTCCTGGATATAGGGCGGACATGATAGGAGCAGGGTCCTGGACCTGAAATAAAGAGACTCTTGGGGGTGTCTATGCAACATAGCCGCAGGGTCCAGGGGTGCTTGTAGACATGATAGCAGAAGGCTCCAGAAGAATATGTGGACACAAGGTAGCAGTGGAATCCAGTGTTGACAAGAGAGACGTGGCTCCTGGTTGGAGTGTGGACAAGAAACAAAAAACATTCTCTCAGAGAGTATGTAGACAAGATAGGAGCAGGCTTCTGGATGGAGTGTGGACGAGATAGAAGTGGGCTCCTGAATACGTGTGGACAAGGAAATGAGATGCTCTCAGGGGTGTGTACACAAGATAGGAATAAGCTTCCAGGACATTTTGTGGAATAGATAGTAGCATGCACCTGCATGGAGTATGGACAAGATAGGAGTAGGCGGTCAACTTGGACACTGGAGTGCAAAAAGAGGAGGACCTGCAATCTAAGGTGTTGAAGTAGGTAACAGCCAGGGGCGGACTGACAACTCATGAAGTCCCCGGGCAATAGAAGATTATGGGGCCACACAGTATACACACACACAGTATACAATGGCACAGTACACACAGACATGTTTCTATTGGCTGAAAAGGTACTGGAGAGGTGGGGCAGCTATATTCTCTGGATTTTAAAACCAAAAGGATGTCGGTAAGGGACATTTCAGAGACAAATGTAAAAAAAAACACAGATTTTTACATACTGTCCCTGGGTTTACTGAGGCTGGCAACCCTGATGGGGCCCCCTAGTGGCCCGGGGCCCTCGGGCAGTGCCCGAGTGTCTGAATGGTCAGTCCGCCCCTGGTCCCAGCTTATGAATAAGGGGTGTTTTTTTTTCACCTTAGGACCTTAAATTATCATTGTTGCTTTGAAGTCTCCTACTTGGTCAGGGCCAGTCCAACATTTACTGCCTTGGTCCTGTTTCTTTTTTTATAGCCTGGTCCAACATTGCATCATTTCTTTTGATCTTGAGTTATGAAGGTTACTAACGCAAAGGTCTGGGGAATCTGCCCTTTTTCTTAAAAGGTTAATTTATCCTTTTAATACCATTACCGAAAAGGAAATACGTTTACAGTGCCTGTATGTTTCAAGATGATAAATACTTTCTTATGCCCCAATCTTTCCTGTCCAATGAAGAATGTTATAAATATTTTTCATTACAAAAATACATATTTTTTTCCTGCCTTTTATTATTCCAATTATTCCATTAACATGGGCTATTTTACTATTTAAATTTAACACACTCCAAGTAAAATCAACCAAAAGGGAATAGAGAAAATGGCACCGACTATCTTTTTCTTCCCTTTTTTCGACCCGTCGCAAGAAAGCTGTTTATCTTTAATGGACAGTGAGACCATACATCATGTGTGAAAGATGGAATGAATGAAATGCCTTATCACTAAAAAGCCAGTTCTCCAAAGAAAAATACTGTCATGTTTTTGATGTAGTGTAGTCTATAAAATTTACGGAATATTGAAGCATGAATCTTCTTTTTGTCTGAGGGGGCTCAATTTTGCTCCTTCAGTTCCTGTTAAGCAACAAAATAGATTTTTTTTTTCTCCCCCTCAGAAAGGTTTTGTGTTAGTAGACAGCTGGCGTCCAAAACAATATTCTTTTATGTGTGGAGATAGTACTGTGCTACTTTATTTACATGCTAATAATATAATATTCCAGTCAATTTTTTTTTTTTGCAGGTTCTTGGATTGAACAGCAGGTGATTTCATGAAAGTAGCCTAACCTTTATCCCAAAACCATTTATCTCCATCCTACACGTGTAAAGTTCCATATGGAAATGCTTCATACAATACTTGTTGGGTCACTATAGATGATCCTCTTTTCCAGAGATGTTCTGAATATTATTGGCACACCGGTATAATAAGGATGCTTAAGCTGTCAAAACCAACCCCTGCTGAGCAGCTCAATCTTCCTGGAATACAATCATGGCAGCATTTTAGATACAATATGTTAAATAAAATACTGATAGTTCCACGTTTGACTATTAAACAGCCTGTATCAGTCTTGTTGTCACAGCTGTGCAGAGAAATTCATCTGTGTGCATGGCAACTCAGAAAGTAAAAAGTACATTTCAGCCAAAATTGAAAATAAAAGCCAAATTCCTGTTCACATTTTTTTTTTTTTTTTAAATAAATGATGAAAAGGAACCCTGTCGACCTTATATCTTTACCTCACGGTGGAACATGACACTAATTTGACCAAATCCCGGGAGAAGTGGAGTTCGGACATTCCGTCCCTAAGGGAGGAGGAATGGGAGGAATGCCTGACTTCTTACATTCCATCAATAATAGCTGCGAAAGACAGGTTTATACAATTTAAATTCCTCCATAGAGCCTACTTCACCCCGCAGAGGCTGGCGCGTATTTACCCCCAAAGGGACCCTAATTGTCAAAGGTGTAAACAGGAGGTGGGCACTTTCTGGCACATGGTCTGGTCATGTCCCAAAATCCAGCCCTACTGGGAGGAAGTGGTTTCTGCGCTAAATGCTGTGACCGGGTCGAACCTTCAGGTCGACCCTCAAACCCTACTATTGAGCCATTTGGCAGACGTTGAGGGGGACAGGTACTGCAAACTGTGCCTTACCTTCGCATTGTATTATGCCAGACGCGAGATTCTATTGAAATGGAAACTCGAAGACCCCCCTACCCCTGCCTCGTGGAGGAGATCAGTGAACCTGGTGCTCCCTCTGTATAAGTTGACCTATGAAAGTAGACAATGCCCAGGGAAATTTGATAAAATGTGGTCCTCCTGGATAGACGCGTCTGCTGATCTTGGTTCCCCCTCCCCCTAACTTTAAGTTGAACTGAGACGGTGGTGGATCCCCCCTCCTGTTTGATCGCCCTGTTCTCTCTCTACCGACCACTTCCTCCCTGCCCCCCCCTTCCGCGTGCTCGCGCAAATGTCAGGTACCTGCATGATGACTGTGAAGTCTCGCTGGGGCTGTCCTGCATTTATGATAGAGTAATGGCTACTCCTCTTATCTGTACTGCTGGATTATTAATTTAAGAATGATTACTGGATGAAGGTGTTTTTTTTTTTCTTTCTATAACTGTGTAATATAGGATTTACTGTACTTTGCAATGTAATGCTGATTTGTCTAATAAAAAATTTTCTGTTCAAAAAAATAAATGATGAAGGTGCTTAGGAAAAAAAAAAATGCTGCTGCTTCATTTCGAAGTTTGTCTCTCGTGATGCCCTTCTCTTTTCCCCCCCACAGTTTCCACAATGACTTCCAGTGTTGTTCAAGCTATTTTTTGTGTTCAGGTTGTCAAGGACACACCCTCTTGGGGCGGGTCATCATGCTGGCCTGAGAAGAGAATGGTGCAGGGAGCATTACTCGTGTCGCGAAAAAAAAATTGCCTGCTTAGTACTTTGAAGAGGAAGCTTGACCAAGAACTAGAAGGAAGGAAGGGAGGGACGAAAGGAAGAAAGAGAGGGAGTTAGAGAGGGCAGGGAGGGGGTTCAAGAGGGAAGGAAGAAAGGGAGGGCGAGATGGAAGGAAGAGCATAAAGGAAGGTTGGAGAGAGAAGGGGAGGAAGGGAAGAAAGGGAAGGAAGGGAAGGAAAATAAGGGAAGAAAGGAAGAAAGGTTAGGAAGGGAAGGAAAGGAAAAGAAGGGAAGAAAGGAAGAAAGGGAAGGAAGGGAAGGAAAAGAAGGGAGGAAAGGAAGAAAGGGCAGGAAGGAAAGAAACAAAGGGAAGAAAGGAAGAAAGGGAAGGAAACAAAGGGAAGAGAGGAAGGAAAAGAAGGGAAGAAAGGAAGGAAAAGAAGAGTAGAAATGGAAGGAAGGAAGGGAAGTAAGGAAGAAAGGGAAGTAAAAGAATGGAAGAAAGGGAAGGAAGGAAGAAGAGGAAGGAAGAGAAGAAAGGGATGGATGCTGCTTTAGGCATTATTGTACTGTTTACCTTGTGCTTTGCGGTACTTTTCAACATCTGCACGTTTCTGTCTATGATAGCTATGGACACTTTTGCTAAAGTTAAAAAATATACTCAATACATTTTTATCACCTTTGTATTTATGTCTTTATTGATTTATTAATTGTTTGATTGGTTTATGTATTTATGTGTCCTTCAGTTATTAGGGACTAATAATGTTGTAGCGGCGGGGCTCCTAAAGAGCACGCGCTATGTTTTTCAAAGTTAAAACTTTACCCAAACTACAGTTTGGTTTGGGTCTATTTGTCTAAATTTGACTTCTGTGTCAGTCTGGCTTGACTGTGAGATGTTCAGCCTGGCCGGGGGGGGGGGGGCACTGTCTCTTCTGGTGGCAGGAGTTGAACTATGGTCTGGTCAGGCGCTTAAGTTACTCTCTTTCGGAAGTCAGATCAGTGAGAGTGGCCCTCTCGCGGTGCCCTCTGGGAGAGGGTATTTAAGATGCGGACGTCACGTGGTTCGGGGTTCCAGTCCAGTATGCTGTGCTGATTACATGGTTCTGGTCCCCCTGACCAGCCCCCCGGAAGGCTATGGCCTGGGGTGCGGTTCCACCTGACTTTAATGCCTCTGGGCTGGCTAGCCCAAGGCATGGAAACTAGAGGAGGATTCTGAGGTGGTTGGGTGCTGTCTCTGGTCTGGGAGAGACCCATTGGGCTTTCGAGCCTTCCAGGGGAGGACTCTTTAGAAGAACTCCACGAGTGAGTTTGGTTGTCTTAAAAAGAGCCTGGAAGGGCTGAAGTAACTGAGACAATCCGGTCTTGTGGATATCGCTGAGTGGGCTGAAAGGTCCAGGTATCCTACAAGTGTTCTACAGGTTGGTTTCCCTATGTGTTCTGCAACAACATCTGTGACAAAGACTTTGTTCTTGAGTAAGCACCTTGTTGGCTGCTAGGCCTTGTGAGAGAGGGACAGTCCAACCTGAGTGTTCATCCAGCTGCGAATGGCTATTCTCTGGATGCAGTCAAAGTAAGCAAGTTCCTTGATGTTTATAGACTTTGACATTGAGAGTCCCTGAATTCCTTTCCAACCCTCTGATCCCAAGTTAAAAGACTGTTCAATGGTTGAAGTTTGCACATAAAATCCATTCAACTGGATCTATTGTCAGTCTCAAGTTACTGGGCCTTCTACCATGGGACATCCCCTAGACCAGAGCAGGACTTACCATTGGGCTTGACTGGGCTCAAGCCCATGGGCCCCCCAATAGGGGGCCCCACCGAGATACATAGCCAAATGTACTCTGCTCGGCTCCGCTCACAGTCCCGCCCTATGATGGACATAACACAGGGACTGGGCGTGACTGTGAGCCGAGTACTCTCGGCTACTCTCGGGTTCTCTCGGGACTGCAAGAGGACCCGAGAGCTGCCGAGAGGACCATAGAGCTGCTGAGAGGACCCCAGAGCCACTGAGAGGACCAGAGATTGCCGAGATACACAGAACTCTGTATCTCAGCGGCGCCATTTTTAAACTTCAAGACTGCAATGACAAGGCTGCAAATGACACTGGGGCAAGGCTGCAAATGACAAGGCTGCAAATGACACTGACAAGGCTGCAAATGGATGGGCAAGTCTGCAGATGGACACTGATAAGGCTGCATTGATGGGCATTTAAATGTAGTTTTTTTTCCCTTAAACTTCCCTCCTAAAAAATGTTTTCCTTAAAATTCTCTCCTAAACTTGGGGTGCGTGTTATACAACGGTGCGTGTTATACGCTGATAAATACAGTAATGTATAGAAGGTAGGGCCCCAAAGTGACTCAAGCCCAGGGGCCCCCACCACCCTAAGTCCTGCCCTGCCCTAGACGTACAACAAGAAGAAGCGGAAGGTAACGGTAAGCCCAAAAATAACCAGCAGCTCCTTTGGGGGTTAGTGTTACAATGTCATAGTAAATAAAGCTAAAATAAGACCAAAGGCTAGAAAGTGTTATGACTTGTACCACACGGTCGGACATTCCGACAACAAAATCCGTCTGATTTTTTCAGACAGATTTTGACCCAAACTTGTCTTGCATACACACGGTCGCACAAAGTTGTTGGAAAATCCGATCGTTCAGAACGAGATGACGTAGAACACGTAAGAGGGGACTATAAAGAGGAAAGTGGCCAACAGCTTTCGTCTCGTAATTTATTCGGAGCATGCGTGGCACTTTGTCCGTCGGAATTGTCTTCACACGATCATAATTTAAACGATCGGATTTTGTTGTCAGAAAATTTTAGATTTTACATCCAGCTCTCAAACTTTGGAGCCCACACACGATTGGATCACACATTTTCTGTCCGAAAGTCCGACCATGTGTACAGGGCATAAAACTGTTGATCCCGAAGAAGGCAAAACCTTGAGGAATTAATTTCCACAATGGTGAGATTTCATCCCAACTGTCAGAATAAACTCATTTATAGGTGTAATGCTGATCATTCCAAATAATTAGAATCGGTGTAATTTCCAGTAGAACAGATGTCCAATTCACATTTAAATTCACTCCATGCTGCTGGCCTTTCTAGAGAGGTCCAATGTTCCAGTGAGGAAACCTTGTCAACGTTGATGACAGAATGTTTTTTTTCCTCCGGTCTAAGTTTAGTGTCATTTGCAAATGGGGACATTGTGCCTCTGGCAGTTGGAGGTGCTCGCACTATCACACAGCTCTCCGATATGTTATGGAGCAGAGAAAAGAATCAAAGTACCTGTACAACTCTGACACCATTGGGTGAGAAGTGTGCCAGGTCTTGGTGCCCAGGAGACTCCCTGGAGGACAGGAAGATATCTGTCTGACTGACATTTTTGGGAAAATATTGATCTGTCTATCGCAACTTACTACCCAAGCCATCAATCAACTTTTAAAGAAAATATTAAAGTGGTTGTAAAGCCTAAACATTTTTTTACCTTAATGCATTCCTTTTTTATATTATTGCAAGGAATGCATTAGGGTAAAAAATGTTCAGGCTTTACAAACACTTTAATATTTTCTTCACTTAGCTGAGCCCTCATTTGATCGAGCACTGTGCATGCCTGCAGCTCTTTTCTCCCTTCACTTCCAGGTCTCACTGGCTTTGCTGGGGCACCAGGAGCCATTGGCTCCCAGTGCTGTCAACGGCAGTGACGAGGAGGGTGGGGGAGGGGGTTGGCGAGTCCCGCTATCAATGGATGCAGCAGATGCAATGGGACTTGGGTGGGAGCATGGACATGCGCCCCCATGGGAGGCACCTGGCCCCTCCCCTGGACAGAGGGGAGGGGCCAGGAGTACCGGTGGAGGACCCGAAAAGAGGTTTGCAGCCACTCTGCGCAATTCCATTGCACAGAGCAGGTAAAAATAGTTTGTTATTATTTTTTATTTCTTTTTATTTACCTTTACAATCACTTCAAAGACTTAAATAATACTTATTTTTCATAGATAGATAGTTAAATAGATAGAAAGAATATAAAGTGTGTGTGTGTGTGTGTGTGTGTGTGTGTGTATGGGGGTACAAATAAGGATAGATAGAAAAAAGAAAGAAGGATGAATGGAATTAGTAAGGACAGACAGAAGGAAGGGGAAGTTGACTGAAATAAATTGAATAAATGCTTAAGGGTAGATAGGAAGAAGGGAAAGACAAGTAATTAGTGAGGTTAGATAGAAGAAGGGGAAAGATAGATGGAATAATTAATACTAGTTCAAAATAGGGATGCACCGATACAATTTTTTTTTACGAGTACTGATATGTTTTTTTTTTTAATTTAACGATACCAATTAACAATATCCACCGCAAATGTTTTGTTTATACATTTATTTATTTTAAATTGTGCGCTTTATTCAATGTGAAAGGTGTAAAAAATATCAATGAACTAAGCAAACAAAAAAAAGTTTTAATTATTAATAGTTTATAAAATAGAAGTGAAAAAAAAAAAATCAGTAGGAAAATAATTAAGGCTCATTAGAGTAAATTAGGGGTTAATAAGGGGTTAAACAGAGAAATAGCTAATAAAAACATTTTTTTTTACTTGACAGGTTTCTTTAAACTGACTTCATCTGCAGATCAAAGTTCATCTCTTTGATCTGCAGATGAAGAAAAACAGTAAGATACAAAAAGAAACAATGTTTCTTTTTATCTTTCAGCTGAGCAATGTTGTTGATAAACATTGCCCGGCTGCTTTTTTTTTTATGACAGCTCCAATTGCCGGGACTTCAGTTTACACTTTAGCTGTCAACAGGGGAACCCCACTGACAGCTCAACGAGTCATCGGTTGTTAAGGATGTGGCAGCCCTGCTCCTTAACTAACAATTTTCTTGTTTTGTTTACGTTTCAGCTGTCAGTGGGGAATCCCACTGTCAGCTGAAAGAGCCTGAAAGTATCAATTTCATGTATCGAAGCATTTGTGTGAGTACCGTTACTTGTGAAAATGCTTAGCATTGGCACCGATACCGGTATCGGCGCAACCCTAGATAGAAGGAATGAAAGATAGATGGAAAAAAGTAAGGACGAATGTAAGAGAAAGGTGGAGGGAATAGATAAGGATAGATACAGTAGAAGGAAGGGAAGGATGAATGGAGGACATAACAGTAGATAGAAGGAAGGGAAAGATAAATGGAGGAAATAAGGGTAACTAGAAGGAAGGGAAGGGGAAGGGAAAAAGAAAGAGAAAGGGAAAAGGGGAAAGGGAAAAGAGAAAGAGGAAAGGGACATAAGGAAGGACAAGAGGAAAAACAGAGTGAAAGTATGGACAAAAGAAATAATGGTAGGAAGGGAGGGAGGAAAGGAAAGAAGGAAAGGTAAAGGAAGAAAGAAAGGGTAAAAATAGATGAATCAGAAAAGGACTTTGATTCTCTTGAATAAAAGTCCTTTATTTGGTTACATGGGTACAGGCTACGTTGACGCGTTTCGACTAAGAAGCCTTCATCAATGCTTGATGAAGGCTTCTTAGCCGAAACGTGTTTGAGTAGCCCGTACACATGTACCCATGTAACCGAATAAATTACTTTTATTCAAGAGCATCCGAGTCGCCAGCCCTTTTCTGATTCAAGTACTGCATTTTAGGGCCTGAACGTAAAAACAGATGGGTAGGAAAGAAGGAAAGGTAAGAAAAGAAAGGGAAAAGGAAAGGAAAAAGAGGATATATCTTGATAAATTCAATTTGCCAACAGAAATTAATCTGGGCATATATATTTTACCAGTAATTTAAAAAAAAACCTGGTGCTTGCCGCTTACTAGTTTACTCTGGGAACCCAAACTCCAACTCTTAATGCAGGCACTGTGTCCTTATTGTGGGATGGGGTTCCCACCCTCTAAGACAGTGATGGCGAACCTTGGCACCCCAGATGTTTTGGAACTACATTTCCCATGATGCTCCTGCACTCTGCAGTGTAGTTGGGCATCATGAGAAATGTAGTTCCAAAACATCTGGGGTGCCAAGGTTCACCATCACTGCTCTAAGATATAATATATCAAATAATGAAGAACTATTCTAAATAAAAAATCCCATATACCTATATATTACTTACTTAGTATTTTTTTTTTCTTAATTCAATTCAATTTTTAAAATGGTTATAGATTTTTGTTTTTATTTATTTACCTTTCTATAATAAAAAAGAATCTACTTTTTTTGTTCCATTCCCAAATATAATTTCTTTTTTCCTGGCTAGGTCAGATGCTTACACACGAACACTGTTGTAGTTTGACATCATTTTTCAATGACTGTGTGATGTTGTATCAAACAGAAAATTAATCTTCAATTAACAGTATTGAGGCTTCAAAAATTGAATACGTTCTGTGTTCCGACATCTTATGTATCAAACAACCTGCTCCAAAATGGAATAATTTGAGAGGCATTCATTACCGTGGCGCACGTGTAGAAGCAGGTTTAACTGAAACTCATAACCGATGGACATAACCTGGCAGCTCTCACCGTTTCCTTGGCTCCCCAAAGTCCCAATAATTTGTTGGATATTGTTATGTGTGTTGTGGGATGATGTTCTATAATACATCTTTCATCCAATATGCTGTTATTGCCTTGACTCTCCAGGTTCCAACACAGATGGCTTCAGGAACACTGGCTGACTTTTCTTGGAAGCTTTTATTATTATCACTATTATTTTTTTTTGTTGTTTTGTTTCAGATGCTCTTTTTTATCCCTCATATTTTAGCTTTTAACTGCAAACAGACCAAATTTACAGTTCTGCCTCCAAATGTGTTAAAATACGGCTATATTTGAGATGGAGACCCCATGTGCCAATGCCAAAAAACGTTTACCATTGATCTGTCATTTAAAAACTGTATTGAGTTAATCAGGGTCCTGTAGGCTAAAATTCCCTTCAGTTCAAAGTATATTTTTTTTGGTATCTGTGTCGCACTAGGCAGATATACTTGACTTGCTTATGGACAAATCAGGAAGTCAGTGCAAATCTCTTCAAAGTAAGGGAAATCATCCCTTAAGCTGGTATTTTCAAAATCCTCCCTTAACCTGGCCATAAACCTTTATAATTTTGGGTGATTCAGAATAATCAATCGAAAGTCTACCAGTGGGTGGCCTTGCCGGCTCAACAAGTCAGTTAATTTTTGGTTGAACAGCACCTAAAGCCAATCAGAGTGAAAAATGGACCATACCTACGTGATGTGTGCTGAGATGCTACTTACAATCTCCACTTGAAGGCCATATGGAAGGGGGACAACTCAAGAGCCCAATTGGGGGGACAGGGACAGAGTGTTTTCATCCTATAACAGGAATTTCACCAGGCATAGGGAGCTGACAAGGTTGACTTTTCTGCACATAAATTCCCAACAATGTTGTCTGCCCAGCTTGGGTTCTCCTTATCTCGGCCACAGAAAATCTCCCCACAAATCAAATACATAAATGGGATTGTATCTTTGAATGTGATTGCTTTACTGCATCAGGCATCATTGTCAGCCCAAAACAGGAAGTTAGTGGCTCAATGAATTTCTGGAGCGTGATGAGCAAGTTATTGGCGGTAGAGAGCACAATAATCTGGCAAACAGGAAGTGCAAAGGAATGACTTAAATAGGAAGTTCATGGAAGGAGCAAGGAGTTCCAAGTTCAACAGAAACAAAGCACAAGGCAGGATTGATCAATAGATCAGCATCCCAGGTAGCTCAGCAAGAAGAGACATTGGCAGACACAGCAGAGGTTGTGATTTCAGATCCAAGCCATGGGTGTAGCAAGGACTTCAAGCTTAACCAGAAACAAGCTAGAAAGTAAGTTTTCTAATGCCACGTACACATGACCGGACTAGGTCCGACGGTCTTCCTGATGGACTTTTCAGCGGATTTCCGACGGACTTCCAAGCGAACGGACTTGGCCACACACGAATGGACTAAGTCCTTTCAAAAGTCTGTTCATTTTGAACGTGATGATGTAAGACGGGACTAAAAAAGGAAGTTCAATAGTCAGTAGCCAGTAGCTTCCCTTGCGTCGTATTTGGTCCGTTGGACCAGCACACATACGAACGGTTTTCCCGATAGGAATTGAGTCCGTCGGACAGATTTGAAACATGTTCTATTTCTAGGTCCATCTGATTTTTATAATGTAAAATGATCGGATTAGCCCACACACGATCAGATTGTCCGAAAGATTGATCCTGTCGGACCTAGTCTGCCAGAAAAAACGGTCGTGTGCACGCAGAATAAGGGATCAAGCAGGGAGCTGTCCAGCATTTCAGGAGGCTGGTTCAGCATGCAGAAGTCCTGGCTTCAGATGCTGGTCTTGACATTTCCTTTCCTGGCGCCGATTCATAGTGGGATGCATGCCATGTTGGCACCAGGAAAAATCTTTGCTTTTTAGACATTTGTCACTGGAACAGTTGTCTACATTGTAGGAATTCCTCCCTTCTCATGTTTTGGTGACTATTGTAAAGTCATCTCATTTTCTATCCTGGCAATGTTCACCAATGATAGAGACAGCACTAAAAACTTGATAATGGTTCTAAACTGGCAATACTCTATCCAAAACTTAAAAAAAATGTCTCAAAATATAATTTAAAGAGACTCTGCCACTAGGAAAAAACAGGTTTTAAATGTTACAGTGTATTCCCTTCCATTAATTATTTTTAATAACTTTAACAGTTTACTCCAGAACTTGCTAAAAACTTATCTGTTCCAGAAAAAGTAGATGTCCTACCACAGCCTCCTCCCTCCGTGCACATCATAGGCCTCTCCTCTTCTGTGCTGGTCCAGCTCCTCTGTTCCTCCCCTAACTTCTTTACATAGCCTTTTTACATTGCAGATTTGCAAATTCGGGTGTTCCCCGAACAGGGTGAACAGCCAATGTTTGGCCCAAACTCATGCTCGGGCAGAACTGTTCACCCAACACTACCGATGATACAAAGGAACTGGTAGAAGTTTTGTAGGACTCCAAGAAACAAGAAAGATTCTGGAAGATTCAGAATCCTAGAAGACGACTCCATCATAAAGACTGAATACAGGAACGTTACCAGGGGATGACACTACAACCCAAGTTAAGTAACTTTTAATGTATCCCTCTTGCATACATTAGCCATGCTAATTTGCTGGGAAGGATAGATAGTTTGTGCATGTTTATATTGAATGCATATTTTGTGATACTTTGCATGCCATGAATTGTTTTTCCTGTGAGTTAGTACAACATTTTTGTTTAGTAAAGAGAATTAATATACACTACAGATATTTTTTAACGCTTCCATGGTTTCAGGGGTGGACTGACAACTCATGGGGCCCCCGGGCAATAAGAGATTATGGGGCCCCCAGGCAATCAGACATTATGGGGCCACACAGTATACACAAACACACACACACAGTATACAATCACACAGTATACACAGACATGTTTCTATTGGCTAAGCAGGTACTGGAGAGGTGGGGCAGCTATAATCTCAGGATTTTTAGACCAAAAGGGTGTCAGTAAGGGACAGATGTAAAAAAAAACACAGATTTTTACATACTTTCCCTGGTTTTACTAAGGCTGGCAGCCCTAATGGGGCCCCCTAGTGGCACGGGGCCCTCGGGCAGTGCCCAAGTGGCCGAATGGTCAGTCCACCCCTGCATGGTTTACAACAAATAACCTTAAAAGAAGCAAAGAAAATCAAGCAGTTGGGTCCCCTGCTTTTTAATATCTTTATAAATGATATCGGGTCTGGGATTAAAGGTATAATTTCTGTCTTTGTAGGTGACACCGAGCTATGCAGTGGAATAACGTCCTTACAGGATGCCTCCAATTTACAAGCCAACCTCAATGCTCTGTCTAATTGGGCGACTATGTGGCAGATGAGGTTTAATGTTAATAAATGTAAAGTTCTGCACTTGGGGGGCTAAGACTATGCATGCATCATACATACTAGGGGGAGTACCACGGGGAGAATCATTGGTGGAGAAAGATCTGGGGGTTTTGGTAGATCATAAGAAGCTCAATAATAACATGCAATGCCAAGCTGCGGTTTCCAAAGCGAGCAAAGTCCTTTCCTGTATTAAGAGACAAGAGAGAAACACTAAGCCGCGTACACACGGGCGGATTGTCTGCCCAACTTAGTCCGCTGAACCGTGTTTCAGCGGACAATCCGCTCGTGTGTGGGCTTCAGCTGACTTTTTCAGCGGACAGTCTGACGGACTTAGTCTTTCGGAATTTTGTCCGTCCAAACTTGGTTTCAGCGGACAGTCCGCTCGTGAGTAGGCAAGTTGGATGGACTAAGTATGGCGCATGCTCAGAAAGGATTTACACGGCCGAAGGTTGCATTGCAGTGTATTGGACGTCGTATTTCTAGTCCCGTCGTACGTGCCGTACACGTCATCGCGCCAGCTTTCGGCGGACTGTCTGTTCGTCGTGTGTGGTCAAGTCCGTTCATTTAAAAGTTGGACGGACTGTCTGTCGGATTGTCTGACGAACTTAGTTGGGCAGACAATCCGCCCATGTGTACGCGGCCTAAGAGAACATTAACATTAAGAAAAACATTAAGAGAAACACTAGATCTCTCTTTCCCTCTGCCTTGTTCACATAGGCAGACTGCTGTTCTGCCTTTCCTTTGAATGATCAGCGGACCCGCTGATTGTCTTCTGCTGTGTCCAATCGCGCCCAGGCCCCAGATCACGTGCACAAAAGCAGGCACAGGTAAGTGATTTTGAGCAGCCGTGTCGCCCTGCCGCAGTATTAATGCGGTGGGCGGTCTGGAAGTGGTTAAAGTGATATGTAATGTAATATTTTGAAGCTTACTAATCATTACATGTGGTGGCTGCATTCGTTTTTGTTTTGTTTTGGGCTTCTTTCCCTCTGTTTTCACCTGGTGATCTGGCAATTGAAAGCATTGTCAGTCTAGGGCAGGGATACGCAATTAGCGGACCTCCAGCTGTTGTAAAACTACAAGTCCCATCATGCCTCTGCCTCTGGGTGTCATGCTTGTGGCTATCAGAGTCTTGCTATGCCTCATGGGACTTGTAGTTCTGCAACAGCTGGAGATCCACTAATTGCATATCCCTGGTCTAGGGGTAGGGGAGTGTTTGATGTACTAGCAGATTTAGATACACTAACACATTGACGCCAAACTCCAGCTCACACGTTATAATCAGTTGCAGCTGTGATATAATCATCTAGCACCCAGCTTGGGTGCTTTTGTTACCTGTCCGGACCCAGGAACCAGGTACTGAGTACCCAAGGCTAGGTGACACTAGCTTAGATGCAAACTGGAACTCACTTTATTGACAATTCACACAGATTATATAGCACAGAAGATAAGGTAGAACCTGATCACATTACCCTAACAATAGGTAAGGAACAGCCAACATAAACATAAACATTAAGCTAATTAAACAACTGGCCACCCATGTGACTCAGTGCCCATTCAGACTGTTCGGCACCAAGCCCTCAACCCAGGATACAAAGTACATGACACATTATCATGAGCATAAACATCCCACAAATGGTTTGAAAACAAGGTACAATGGTCACAATATGAATCACCTCCCTAATACCACGTAAACACAATCAGAATTTTGGCCAGTAAAAGACCGATGAGAGCTTTTCATCGGAAAATGCGACCGTGTGTACGCTCCATCGGAATTTAGCTGGCAGAATTCACGCCAGCAAACATTTGATAGCGTGTTCTCAATTTTCCCGATGGAAAATCTTTCTATAGGAAATTCCGAGCGCGTGTATGCAATTCCGACACGCAAAAACTCACGCATGCTCAGATTCAACTACGAGACGGAAGCTATTGGCTACTGGGTATTGAACTTCCTTTTTCTGGGCCGGTCATACATGTTGTAGGTCACCGCGTTCTTGGCAGTCGGAATTTGGTGTGATCATGGTAGGCAAGACAGTTTGAATGGAATTCCGTCGGAATTCTGACGGGAAAACCATCAGAGCTAAGAGATGATCAGACAGAAACAATAGGTGACTCAATTAACTATGGGAATTCACACCTAGGGGACACATATTGGGACAGACATGCTTTAACCACTTCAGCCCCGGAAGATTTTACCCCTTCCTGACCAGAGCACATTTTTGCGATTCGGCACTGCATCTTTTTAACTGATAATTGCACGGGTGTGCGACATTGCACCCAAACCAAATTGTTGTCCTTTTTTTTCCCACAAACAGAGCTTTCTTTTGATGGTATTTGATCACCTCTGCAGTTTTAATTTTTTTGCGCTATAAACAAAAAAAAGAGCGACAATAAAAAAAAAAAAAACACAATATTTTTTACTTTTTGCTATAATAAATATCCCCCAAAAATATATAAAAAAAACTATTTTTTTCCTCAGTTTAGGCCGATACGTATTTTTGGTAAAAAAAAAATGCAAGACGTGTATATTGATTGGTTTTCGCAAAATTTATAGCGTTTACAATATAGGGGATAGATTTATGGCATTTTTTTTTAATTAGTAATGGCGGCGATCTGCGATTTTTATTGTGACTGCGACATTATGGTGGACACATCGGAACACTTTTGACACGATTTTGGGACCATTAACATTTATACAGTGATCAGTCTTATAAAAATGCACTGATTACTGTGTAAATGACACAGGCAGCAAAAGGGTTAAACAATAGGGGGCGATCAAGAGGTTAAGTGTGTCCTAGGGAGTGATTCTAACTTTGGAGGGGATGGGCTTCAACACTCATGACAGCGATCACTGCTCCCGATGACAGGAGAGCAGTAGATCCCTGTCATGACACTAGGCAGAACGGGGAAATGCTTAGTTTACAAAGGCACACGGCGGACATAGAGTCTGCGGGAACTGCGTTCGTGGTCATGGAGAAAGCGGTGCGCGCAGTGCCACTTCTTAAAGGGGACCCTTTTGCCCACCCGTGCCATTCTGCCAACGTATATTGCCGTGCAGCGGTCGCAAAGCGGTTATACTGTGGCAGGTTGGTTCTCCTGGGCGAATTGCCGTAGGTGTACGTCGGCTGCTTTAAGAGCGATAGGGGACTGCACGACGCCGGAGCCAATGCGCATGGCCAGCGGCCGCAATGTCCGCCAGCGATCGCTCCACAGAGAGCCAGAACGGGGATCTGTCAATGTAAACAGACAGATCTCCATTCTGATAGGGGAGGAGAGAGAGAGAGAGATCTGCTGTTCCTAGTGATCAGGAACAGCGATCTCTCTCCTCCTCCAGTCAGTCCTCTCCCCACAGTTAGAAACTCCTCCCAGGGAACACATTTAACCCCTTGATCGCCCCCTAGTGTTTAGTCCCTTCCCTGACAGTGACATTTACACAGTAATCAGTGCATTTTTATAGCACTGATCACTGTATACAAAAAAAATTATACAAAATTGTGTCAAAAGTGTCTGATCTGTCCGCTGCAATGTCGCAATCCCGTTAAAAATCACTAAAAACCGCCATTACTAGTAAAAAAAAAAAAAAAAAAAAAATTAAAATGCCATAACATTTACTATTCCCTATTCTGTAGACACTATAACTTTTGCGCAAACCAATCAATATACGCTTATTGCGATTTTTTATTTTTTTTGACCAAAAATATATAGAAAAATACATGTCGGCCTAAACTGATTTACAATTTTTGTTTGTTTTGTTTTTTGGGGGGATACTTATTGTAGCAAAAAGTAAAAAAATAGTGTTTTTTTTTCAAAATTGTCGCTCTTTTTATGTTTATCGCGCAACAAATAAAAACCGCAGAGGCCATCAAATACCACCAAAAGAAAGCTCTATTTGTGGGGGGGGAAAAAAAATACGTAAATTTTTGCATATACACTCTATTGCAATAAACAATATATAAATCCCCAAACTGGTGTGCACCTATATACTTATTGTTAATGTTATATGCTATGTTATATTAAAGCTACTATTTGTGTGTGAAAAAAAAGAACGTCAATTTTGTTTTGGAGCCACGTCGCACGACCGCGCAATTGTCAGTTAAAGCGGCGCAGTGCTGAATCGCAAAAAAACGCTCTGGTCTTTGGCCAGCAAAATGGTCCGGGCGGTTTGTGATTTTGTTTGAATAATCTGTTTGCACCGTTTCAACGTTGAAAAAAAGAGAAAAAAAAAGAATAAAAAAAGAACCTGATTTAAATAAATAAATGCTAAATGGTTTGTCTCGTCTCTGTAACTGATACATTTTGCTGGAGAGCTTGTGCTTTTGAAAAAAAAACAAAAAAAAACAGACTTTCTGGCTGAATCACCAGTTGACAATAGAAGAAATAAAAAGAAAACAAATGCAGCCGTCACATCTAAGCTGCAATATAATAAAAGTTTGCTTTCGATTTTAATACTACTTTTATTACCGTCGTTTAGATATGCCAGGCATCTAAGTTAAATTGTATTTTTTTTAACATACTACTGTAAATAATAAAAGTAAAAAAAAAAAAAAAAAAGAAAAAAGAAAAAGAAAAAATGCAACCTGCTTGATTGTCCTTTTTTGTTTTATTTGCTTTTTTTGCAACTCTTCATTTTGATGTGCGCTTTCATTCAGAACGTGATTTTCATAGATACAATGAAAAGCTTCCAGCGCGGATACCTTTTATATCGACAGCCTTTTTCCGGGGGCTCCTTTTTAACCTCCTGACAATGTAGATTTAGCTCGTTCCACTGACACAAAGCTGTCGCGTTTCAGGTCACCAGATTCAGCTGCCATTACAAGTCAAGTCTGACTCTCTTTTATTCAAGGTTCATCGGGTTGGCGCTTTATTGTCTTTCCGTATAATAATGGCATTCTCTCATCGGCTAACAACCAGCATTAGGCATTGTTCTGTAAGATGAAGTTTGAAGGAAATATAAGGTAGAGATATTATTGTTTTATTTTTTTTTCAAACTCGGATGAACGGATAACGAAACCAACGAGACTCATGTAGAGTTACGATTATAGGAACTTAATCTGGACTTGACCCAGAGTACTGGTCACTCTTTGACTGGTTTAACTACTTGCCGACCGACCAGCTGCCGTTGTTATACTGCGCCAGGTTGGCTCCCCTGTGCGAATCGGCGTAGCTGTACAGCGGGCGCCACAAGGGGTATAGGGGGCACGCGCCAATGCGTGCCGATGCGTGTGGCCGGCGTCCACGATGTCCGCCGGGCCAGCCGCGATCGCTCCTTTAGAGAGCCCCTACGCGAATCGGCGTAGCTGTACAGCGGGCGCCTTAAGGGGTATAGGGGGCACGCGCTCATGCGAGCCGATGCGCGTGGCCGGCGTCCACGATGTCCGCCGGTCAGCCGCGATCGCTCCTTTAGAGAGCCAGAATTGGGATCTGTTAACCACTTAAGCCCCCCCCCCCCGGACCATTTTGCAGGCCAAAGACCAGAGCAGTTTTTGCGATTCGGCACAGCGTCGCTTTAACCACTTGCTTACTGGGCACTTAAACCCCCCTCCTGCCCCAGACCAATTTTCAGCTTTCAGCGCTGATGCACTTTGAATGACAATTGCGCGGTCATACAACACTGTACCAAAATGAAATTTTTATCATTTTTTTCCCACAAATAGAGCTTTCTTTTGGTGGTATTTAATTACAGCTCTGAGTTTTATTTTTTGCTAAACAAACAAAAAAAGATGCAAAATAAAAAAAAATAAAAAATCATGTTTAATAGTTTGTTATAAAATTTTGCAAATAGGTAATTTTTCTCCTTCATTGAAATGCGCTGATGAGGCGGCACTGGTGGGCACTGATGGGCGGCACTGGTGGGCACTGATAGGCGGCACTGGTGGGCACTGATAGGCACAGTTAAGGCGACACTAATAGGCACAGATAAGGTGGCACCGATAGGCACAGATAAGGCAGTACTGATGGGCACAGATAAGGCGGCACTGATGGGCACTGATAGTTGGCACGGATGGGTGGCACTAAGGGTCACTGATAGGTACCACTGACAGATGGGACTGATGGGCACTGATAGGTGGCACTGATAGGTGGCTCTGATAGGTGGCACTGCTGGGCACTGATGGGCGGCACTGATGGGCACTGATGGGCACTGGTAGATGACACTGATGGGCACAGATATGTGGCACTGAGGTGCAGCAATGTTGTTGAGGCAGATTGTGGGCACTGATAGGTGGCACTGTGGGCACTGATAGGTTGCACTGTGGGTACTGATGTATGGCACTGTGGGCACTGATGTATGGCACTGTGGGCACTGATGTATGGCACTGCTGGGTGGCATTATGGGCACTCATGGATGGCACTGCTGGGTGGCACTTTTTTAATTCTCTGGGGGTTACTGGCAGGGGGCAGGTGGGCACTGATACACTTGCCGTGATCGGGACTGATGTCCCGATCACGGCCGCCGGTGATCGGCTTTTTTTTTCTCTCCTCGCGCTGTCAGCGCGAGGAGGAAAAATAGCCGATTACCGGCTCTGTTTTGTCACATGATCAGCTGTCATTGGCTGACAGCTGATCACGGGGTAAGGGGTCGGGATCGACCCCTTGCTCGGATCGGTGATCAGGCGAGTCTCATTGACTCGCCGATCACAGAGCGCGCCGCGCGCGCCCCTCAGGGGGCGCGCAGGCCGCTCGTGCACGGGACGACGACAATAGACGTAGTCCCGGCAAAGGAGGTCAAATGACGGCTACAGCGCGGATCTCAAGAGGTTAACTGACAATTGCGCGGTCATGTGACGTGGCTCCCAAACAAAATTGAAGTCCTTTTTTCCCCACAAATAGAGCTTTTTTTCTGTGGTATTTGATCACCTCTGCGGTCTTTATTTTTTTTTGCGCTATAAACAAAAAAAGAGTGAGAATTTAGAAAAAAACGCTTTTTAAAAAAAAAATTGCTATAGTAAATATCCCTCAAAAATATATAAAAAAATTATGTTTTTCTCAGTTTAGGCCGACACGCATTCTTCTACATATTTTTGGTTAAAAAAAAAAAAAAAATCGCAATAAGCGATTATTGATTGGTTTGCGGAAAAGTTATAGCGTTTACAATATGGGGGATAGATTTATATAGTTACATAGTTACATAGTTAGTCAGGTTGAAAAAAGACCAGTTCAACCACAAAAAAAAAATAATAATAATATCATACAATCCCATATACCCGATTCTATACCCACAGTTGAACCAGAGGAAGGCAAAAAACCCCAGCAGAGCATGATCCAATTTGCTAAAGCAGGGGAATTGGCATTTTATTACTAGTAATGGTGGTGATCAGCGATTTTTAACATGACTGTGACATTATGGCGGACACATCGGACATTTTTGACACATTTTTGGGACCATTGTCATTTATACAGCAATCAGTGCTATACAAATGCACTGATTCCTGTGTAAATGACACTGGCAGTGAAGGGGTTAACCACTAGGTGGCAGAGTAGGGGCTAAGTGTGTCCTAGGGGCGTGTTTCCAACTGTGGGGGAGCATGGCTACGTGTGACACGTCACTGATCTCTGCTTGGATCATAGGGAGCTGTGATCAGTGACACTGTCACTAGGGAGAAGGGGGAGATGCTTGTTTACATTAGCTTCTCTCCGTTCTTCCTCACCGTGAAACGATCACGGGTATCCCCATGACGATCGAGTCTGCAGGACCTGCGATCGGACTCACAGAGGTCCCAATGGCACACATGCGATGATACGGCGGCAAATTTAAAGGGACGTACATGTACAACCATGAACCTGTCCGTGCCATTCTGCCGACGTACATCGGCATGCGCCGGTCGGCAAGTGGTTAATGTAAACAGACAGATTCACGTTCTGACTAGGGTTGCCACCTGTCCGGGATTCACCCGAAAGTCCGGGTTTTGAATTGTGTATTCGGGTTTCAGTCCACCTGAAACCCGGACACAGTATTTAGACTGGGCTGTGGCTCCCCAAGTAACGAAGATAGTCACACACAAATCTGTTGCTATCTGGGAGCTGCGGGCGGCTGTCTGGGAGCAGGTTCGGCATCACTGGAGGGCAGGGTGATGATGTCAGCAAAAGCAATTTGGCCACACCCACATTTTGCTGCAGCATGCTATGTTCACTGCATTACTAAGTGTTCAGGTTTGGCTTAAAGAAAAGGTGGCAACCCTAGTTCAAACAGGGGAGTAGAGAGAGATCTGCTGTTCCTAGTGATCAGGAACAGCGATCTCTCTCCTCCTCCAGTCAGCCCCCCCCCCCACAGTTAGAAACACCTCCCTAGGACACACTTAACCCCTTGATCGCCCCCTAGTGTTAACCCCTTCCCTGCCAATGACATTTATACATGTTAGAAACCATGAATCAGACTGAGACAGAAGTACAGTTAAATCACGCTTGTTTAATAATAATAAAAAAGGTAAACATAGTCAAAACATAGCCAAGAACCGGAACGGAGGGTCAGACAAGCCAAAACGTCAGGGAGTCAGAGATGAGCATAGTAGAACAGCAAGCAGGATCTGGGGCCAGAAGGAATGTCAGCCAAGCAAGTCTTTAACAGGAACACAGGAGAGCGTCTCTTGAGATGTGACCAAGGTGAAGGCAGAGATCATCTGGGCTGGACGGCTTAAATAGGCAGGACTGACGAGCAGGATATCATCAACATGTGAGTCACTGTGTAGAGATAGGAGCTGGCAATTAGCCGACAACTGAGAGAAGGAAGGGCTTGGCCCAGCCCTGACAATAAAGTAATCAGTGGCTATATTTAGCTCTGATCGCTGTATAAATGTCAATGGTCCCAAAAAAAGTATCCAATCTGTCCGCCCGCAATGTTGCAGTCCTGCTAAAATTCGCAGATTGCCCCAATTACTAGTAAAAAAAAAAAAAAATTGTAATAAAAATGGCATAAATATATCTATTTTGTAGGTGCTATAACTTTTGTGCAAACCAATCAATATATGCTTATTGCGTTTTTTTTTTTTACAAAAAATATGTAGAAGAATACATATTGGCCTAAACGGAAGAAGACTTTTTTTGGGGGATATTTATTATAGCAAAAAGTAAAAAATATTGTTTTTTTTGTTTATAGTACAAAAATTAAAAACCACAGAGGTGATCAAATATCACCAAAATTTGCAACTTCGAAAAAATTTTAATTAATTATTTTCCATTCGTTTAGATGCATTATATGTAAATTAGCAAATTCGTAAATTCGAAAATTCGTAAAATTCGAAAATACAGAAAAATTTGAAAATCCAAAATAATTAACTAAGAATAAATAACTATTAGATTATAGGTATTGGAATTTCCTTTCTGTTCCTTTCTGGAATTTCCCTTTTGTTCGATCATGTGTGGGCTCCATCGGACCTTTTGCTGTCCAAAAATCTGACGGACTTTAGAAATAGAACATGTTTCAAATTTTTCCGCCGGACCCAGTTCCTATGGAGAAATCCGCTCGTCTGTATGCTAGTCAGACGGACGAAAACTGACGCTAGGGCAGCTATTGGCTATGAACTTCCTTATTCTAGTCCAGTCGTATGTCATCATGGCCAAATCCGTCGAACTTTGGTGTGATTGTGTGTGGAACTCTGCCGAAACTTCGTCGGGAAGACCATCGGACCTAGTCTGCCGGAAAGTCCGGTCATGTGTAGGTGGCATAAGGGTCTGGTATGGATTTTGAGGGGGACCCCATGCCATTTTTTTTTACATTTTGGCGCAGGGTTTACCTTAAAATCCATACCAGACCTGAAGGGCCTGGTATGGATTTTAGGGGGACCCCCATGCAATTTTTTTTTTCATTTGGGTTTGGGGTATCCCTTAATAATCATACCAGACCCAAAGGGCCTGGTAATGGACTGTTGGGGACCCCATGCTCTTTTTTTCAATGAGTTTTATCTATATTACCGAGACCCGACAATACATTACAGCCGTGATCAGTTTTAAATGACAATTTTTCCTTTAGAAATTTAATTTTTCTGTGGTACTGTTCTAAACACGGGAAAAAGGTGCCACTTTACAGGCATACTATAGACACCCCCCAGTCACAATATTTAAAGGAATATTTCATTTTTTTTTTCACTTTAAGCATTATTAGAATCACTGCTCCTGAAAAAACAGCCGTTTAAAAAAAAAAAAAACAATTTGCCTTGATACATGTCCCCTGGGGCAGGACCCGGGTCCCCAAACACTTTTTATGACAATAACTTGCATATAAGCCTTTAAAATTAGCACTTTTGATTTTTCATGTTAATGTCCAATAGACTTTAACAGTGTTCCGGTGGCTTTTTGAATTTGCTCCGAACACCGCATATTGTTCGGTGTTCGCAGAACATCCGAATAACCAAAGTTTGGCCCGAATTTTTGCTCGGGTTGAACTGTTCACCATCCCTAGCCGCCACACCCCGCTTGACACCATCTGAACCAAATAAGTTAAGTTTATCTTGGTCTCATCAGACCACAGGACATGGTTCCAGTAATCCATGTCCTTAGTCTGCTTGTCTTCAGCAAACTATTTGCGGGTTTTGTTGTACATCATCTTTAGAAGAGGCTTCCTTCTGGGATGACAGCCATGAAGACCAATTTGATGCAGTGTGCGGCGTATGGTCTGAGCGCTGACAGGCTGACCCCCCAACCCCTTCAACCTCTGCAGCAATGCTGGCAGCACTCATACGTCTATTTCCCAAAGACAACCTCTGGATATGACGCTGAGCATGTGACCTCAACTTCTCTGGTCCACGATGGCGAGTCCTGTTCTGAGTGGAACCTGTCCTGTTAAAGTGCTGTATGGTCTTTGCCCCACCGTGCTGCAGCTCAGTTTCAGGGTCTTGGCAATCTTCTTATAGCCTAGGCCATCTTTATGTAGAGCAACAATTCTTTTTTTTTCAGATCCTCAGAGAGTTCTGTGCCACGAGGTGCCACGTTGAACTTCCAGTGACCAGTATGAGAGAGTGAGAGCGATAACACCAAATTTAACACACCTGATCCCCATTCACACCTGAGACCTTGTAACACTAACGAGTCATGTGACATCCAGGAGGAAAAATTGCTAATTGGGCCCAATGTGGACATTTTCACTTAGGGGTGTACTCACTTTTCTTGGCAGCGGTTTAGACATTAATGGCTGTGTGCAGGGGTGGACTGACAACTCATGGGGCCCCCGGGCAATAGTAGATTATGGGGCCCCCAGGCAATCAGAGATTATGGGGCCACACAGTATACACAAACACACACACACACACACACACACACACACACACACACACACACACACACACACACACTATACAATCACACAGTATACACAGACATGTTTCTATTGGCTGAGAAGGTACCGGAGAGGTGGGGCAGCTACAATCTCAGGATTTTTAGACCAAAGGAATGTCGGTAAGGGATATTTCAAAGACAGATGTAAAAAAAAAACACAGATTTTTACATACTGTCCCTGGTTTACTGAGGCTGGCAACCCTGATGGGGCCCCCTAGTGGCCCGGGGGCCCTCGGGCAGTGCCCGAGTGGCCGAATGGTCAGTCCGCCCCTGGCTGTGTGTTGAGTTATTTTGAGGGGACGGCAAATTTACACTGTTATACAAGCTGTACACTCACTACTTTACATTGTAGACAAAGTGTAATTTCTTCAGTGTTGTCACATGAAAAGATAGAAAAAAATATTTACAGAAATGTGAGGGGTGTACTTACTTTTGTGAGATACTATAAAATTAAACATATATCTGACCCTTGTTTCCATTTTCAGGCAAATTCATACAACAATATATCTTATTTTTGACAATGCTTTACCAGTTTCTAGAAACCAATCAAATCACAATTCTTAATTCCACATTTTTATTTTTTAAGAAATGGTGGTGGTGGTTGGTAGAGTGGGAAAAAAAAAATGGACACAGCCAATAATAAAATAATAATAAAAATAAAATAATAAGATGATAAATATTTGTGAGCAGAAAACAGAAAGAACAATATAAATAAGAGAACTGTATAATCTTAATGTTTTACAGGATTTTACAGCGTTGGTTGATCTCCGTGCTTCCCACACCCGTGATGCTTTGATAGTTCATTAAGGCCAATTTATCTCACCGTAAATTGGGTGACATGGCTCGGCTCGAGGTTAGAGTTGAAGTGATTTTCATGTCTTCCAAGAGCTTTGCTTGCATTTCATAACTTATTCTGCATCTGCTTGCATAATACAAGGTGACTCACAGCATGGTAAATAATGACAAGACACAAAATATCCGGAGAACTGCTGGAAAGAAGAGACTAAAATCAAAAGATTTTCTTGGAGACGTCCAACTGAATTGTATGATGATGTGATGATGTGATTTCTAAAACCGGCATATTAAGATGATGCCATATGGCTTGATTGGCTATAATAAATGGAATTAAAAGTGAACGGACTGACAAGCTTTTTTTTTTATGTCCAGAATAGAGATGAGCGAATTTCTAAAAACTGCAATAAGGTTCAGCGCAAAATTTTCCAACTTTCAAATTTAAAATTACAGCATTCAAAACTGCCAAACTTGGCGTTATCAGGGCAGGTGCAAGGATTTTTTACACCCTAGGCGAAACCTCATTTTGCCGCCTCCCCTTGGCTCCACCCCCTTTTCCCAGCCCATGTAAACCCTACCTTTTTAATGAAGCGCCCATCAAATTCAGCCTCACCAGTACCTATCAAATGCAGCCTCACCAGCACCCATCAAATGCAGCCTCACCAGTGCCTATCAAATGCAGCCTCACTATCGCCCATCAAATGCAGTCTCACCAGTGCCCATCAAATGCAGCCTCACTAGTGCCCATTAAATGCAGCCTCATCAGTGCCCATCAAATGCAGCCTCACTAGTGCCCATCAAATGTGGTTTCACCAGCGCCCATCAAATGCGGCCTCACCAACGCCTATCAAATGCGGCCTCACCAGCGCCTATCAAATGCAGCCTCACTATCGCCCATCAAATGCAGCCTCACCAGTGCCCATCAAATGCAGCCTCACTAGTGCCCATCAAATGCAGCCTCATCGGTGCCCATCAAATGCAGCCTCACTAGTGCCCATCAAATGTGGTTTCACCAGCGCCCATCAAATGCGGCCTCAACAACGCCTATCAAAGCGGCCTCACCAGCGCCCATCAAATGTGCTTTCACCAGCGCCCATCAATGCGGCTTCACCAGCGCCCATCAAATGTGGACTCACCAGCACCCATCAAATGCAGCCTCACCAGAGCCCATCAAATGCAGCCTCACCGGAGCCCCTCAATACAGTCTCACCAGCGCACATCAATGCAGCCTACCAGTACCCAACAAAAGCGGCCTCACCAGCGCCCATCAAATGCAGCCTCACCAGAACCCATCAAATTCCGCCTCACCAGAGCCCCTAAATGCAGTCTCACCAGCGCCTATCAAATGCGGCCTCACCAGCGCCCATCAATTCAGCCTCACCAGCGCCCATCAAATGCGGCCTCACCAGAGCCCCTAAATGCAGCCTATCAGCACCCATCAATGAATGTTTGCTTGCTTCCATTCATTCAGGAGTTGGGACACAGATACAGTCCTCCGCTGCTGCTACGCCTCTGGCAATATGTGCGAACGGAGCGGCGGTAGTCTGCTGATTCTGAGAATTCATTTCTTGCTGTAGAGAGAAGAGAGTAGGAACACCAGTGGCCAGCGGCTGCTAAGTTTACCTAGTGGTAGCACTGGCCCTGGGCGTTATGAATGCTTTTGAGTGCAAAGGAGGGATTTGGGGCCTTACAGACCTCAGATCTCTCCATAAAGAGCACCTGTCACCGCCTATTATTTATTACTGTCACAAGGGATGTTTACATTTCTTGTGACAGCAATAAAAGTTATAAGAAAAAAAATATTAAGGGGACAGTGTAAAAAAAATAAAAAAATAAATAAATATGAATGTATGTAGTTTGTCATGTTTGGTACCTATGTACCAAATATAAGATCATCTTTTTTATTTCACCCAACATTTGGGCAATATAGTGTTTTTTTTTTTATTGCAATTGAAAAATCGCTGCACAAATACTGTGTGAAAAAAAAAAAAGTTTAAACAACCACCATTTTAATCTGTAGAGCCTTTGCTTTTAAAAAAAAAATATATATATGGGTTTCAAAATGATTTTCTAGCAAAGAAAATATATTTTTTCATGTAAACAAAAAGTGTCAGGCCGCGTACACACGCGGGGACTGTTCGCTCAACTTTGTCCGTCAAACAGTTTCAGCGGACAGTCCGCTCAAAATTAGCATGGACGGACTTGCCCACACACGACGAACGAACAGTCCGCTGAAACCGTGCGCGATGACGTGAACGGCACTACGACGGGACGAAAAATACAACGTCCTATACACTGCAATGCAAACTTCGGCGTGTAAATCCTTTCTGAGCATGCGCGGAACTTAGTTTGACGAACAAGCCTACACACGAGGGGACTGTTCGCTGAAACACTGTTCAGCGGACAAAGTTGAGTGAACAGTCCCCGCGTGTGTACGCGGCCTCAGAGAGCTTTGTCTTCAACTGATTATGTGTGACATAAGCTTCTCATGTTGTGCATAAAATGCCAGGATAGTTCAAATCCCCCCCCCCAATGACCCCTTTTCGGAAAGTAGAAACCCAAGATATTTGCTGATAGGCATGTTGAGTCCATGGAATATTTTATATGTTGCCACAAGTTGTGGGAGTATGACAAACTTTTTTTTTTTTTGTTTTGCACAAAGTTGTCACTAAATGATCTATTGCTCAAACATGCCATGGGCATATTTGGAATTACACCCCAAAATACATTCTATTGCTTCTTCTGAGTACGGGGATACCACATGTGTGAGACTTTTTGGGAGCCTAGCCACGTACAGGATCCCGAAAACCAATCACCACCTTCAGGCTTTCTAAAGCCTCGTAGACACGATCGGATTGTTGGCCAACAAAACCGTGTAATTTTGTCCAAAGGGCGTTGGCCCAAACTTGTCTTGCATACACCCGGCCACACATTTGTTGGCCAACAATTACGAACGTAGTGATGTACTACGTTGTTTTTTAGCTCTTTAGCGCCACCCTTTGGGCTCCTTCTGCTAATTTTGTGTTAGTAGAAGTTCGGCAATTGTTGATTTGTGCTTTTCATCTTGCGCTTTTCAGTTAGTTTCTGGATGTTCATCATCCAGCCATGTTCCGGATTCGGGGAGAGGTAATGTGTTATTTATTATTGGCCTTGGAGTTATTGCTTTGACATTATTTTTTTGGTAAATAAATGATTTGATTTGGTATATTTTCTATATTTTTGGATGCATAGAATACACTTTTTGATTAAGTTCTATTGGCAGATAGCATGTCTAATTTTATTTCTTTTCCTTTTTTAACCACTCCAATACCGGGCACTTAAACACTTTCCTGCCCAGACCAATTTTGAGCTTTCAGCGCTGTCACACTTTGAATGACAATTGCGCGGTCATGCTACACTGTACCACAATGAAATTTTTATCATTTTTTCCCCACAAATAGAGCTTTCTTTTGGTGGTATTTGATCACTAGTGATGGACGAACGTTTCGCCCGGCGGTCGTTTCGCGGCGAATTTCCGACTTTCGCCGTCCGCGGGTTCGAACGCCTTTTTCCGTCGTTCGCCCCGGCGGACTTACGTGTTTAATGTATACAAGAACTTTAACCTTTCGTGACACGTTTATCATGTGTTACAGGACAACCAATTGAGACATGACAGCTCATGGACACTTGGACATTCCCCCTAACCTATAAATACACCCGATCCGGTGGCCATTTTACATTCTTTCTTCTGTCACTGTAGGGAAAGGATCCTGTGTGGAGTAGGGACAGAGAAAACGCTAGCTATTTGGTACACAAAAGTTCTTTTCAGGACTGGTATAGGTGTTAGGTCAGCAGCCTGAGTTTCTTTTGTCAGTTTAGATAAAGGGACAGAGCGCTGTATGCTGCTATTTTAGGGACAGCTCAGCCAGATTAGTCTTTCTTCATCATCATCATCATCATCATCATCATTAGCTGTTACTATCAGGTCCACAAAAGAGCTATTCCAGCTAATCGTTCCAGCCTACTCTTTTTTGCCAATTTGTATAGGGACAGGCAGGAAGCAGTGTGTCAGGCAGTGAGGATAATTTTAAAGACTTGCTGTTACTATTAGTTCCACAAAGGTTCTTTTCAGGACTGGTATCAGTGGTACGGTAATAGGCTTGTACACGTATAATATTCTTTCTTCCAAATATAGAAAGAATATTATACTTGACTGCTGCCCTTCTGCTGCAGTCTGCTAATCATTCACAACTCACTTGTTCCACAAAGCTCTTTATCAGGACTGGTAACTTGGTCTGTCTAGGGTGCTACGGTACATAGGCCTGAGTGCAGTACAGTCTGCTGTTCTGTAAGGACCGCTATCGGTCCACAATACATAGGGTTGCCGTGCACTACTGCTGACCGCTGCCCTATACTGCAGCAGTCCTTCATTGGTATAGGGACTGACGTACAGTCTGCTAATCACTAACACACAACCTGCTTGGTCCACAAAAGTTCTTATAAGGACTGGTAACTTGGTATAGGGTGCTACGGTACATAGGCCTGAGTGCGTTACAGTCTGCTGTTCTGTAAGGACCGCTATCGGTCCACAATACATAGGGTTGCCGTGCACTACTGCTGACCGCTGCCCTATACTGCAGCAGTCCTTCAGCGGTATAGGGACTGACGCACAGTCTGCTAAACACTAACACACAACCTGCTTGGTCCACAAAAGTTTTTATAAGGACTGGTAACTTGGTATAGGGTGCTACGGTACATAGGCCTGAGTGCAGTACAGTCTGCTGTTCTGTAAGGACCGCTATCGGTCCACAATACATAGGGTTGACGTGCACTACTGCTGACCGCTGCCCTATACTGCAGCAGTCCTTCAGCGGTATAGGGACTAAGAGTTTTGTCACAGGGTGATTTAAAAAATGACAGGCAGAGGAAGAGGCAGGCCCTTCCGCAGGGGTGGTAGGGGTAGGGCAGGAGCAACAGCCTTGAGCCAAAGTGGGAAGTTGCAGAAGGTGCGTTCAATTACTTTAAAGGACGCACCAGACTTGGTTGAGTGGCTCACTCAGCCTTATTCTTCTGCACCCTCCTCATCCTCTCGATCTGCACCCTCTTCTTCACTCTCTGCTATGTGCACCCCCAAAGACACTACCACCAACAACACCACCACCACCACATACCTTCCGCTTGAGTGCAAATGGGGGCCTTCATGCTCCAGTGTTTTAATAGGGACCCCCGTATAAAAAGCATGAGGGTCAAGGACCAGTACTGGGTGGCAACGTACTTAGATCCCCGGTACAAACACAAAATGGCGGAAATGTTACCGCCGTCGCAGAGGGCTGTCAGAATGCAGCACTTCCAGGCCTTGCTTCGAGAAATGCTGCATTCTGCTTTTGCGTGCGCTGGCAGAGGAGCAATTCCCACTCCCAGAGAAGGATTTGCGGGTACCAATCCAACAGCGCCTGCAAGAAGAGGCCGGTTTGAAGATGTGTTGGTGACTTCGGATATGAGGTCATTCTTTCAGCCGACCCATCGACAGGTGTCATCCGGATCCAGCATCAGGGAACGCCTAGACCGTCAGGTGTCCGACTACATTGGGTTAACGGCCGATGTGGACGCTCTGAGGAGTGATGAACCCCTAGACTACTGGGTGGGCAGGCTTGACCTCTGGCCAGAGCTTGCCCAATTTGCAATCGAACTGTTGGCTTGCCCCTCATCCAGTGTCCTGTCCGAAAGGACGTTCAGCGCAGCAGGGGGGATTGTGACCGATAAGCGTACTCGCCTAGCTCACGACAGTGTTAACTACCTCACATTTCTAAAAATGAATGAGGCATGGATCTCGGAGGAATTCAACACATGTGATCAGTAGACCATGTATATGTCTATAAACAATTTTTGGAATCAAGCACACAGACCTTCTTAATTCATTTGGCTCACTTCCCTGACCCAAAAAAGCACACCGTACTATATGCCCCTACCCTCCTCTTTGAAGAGGTTGAGCGGTGTCATATTTCTACTGGGGCTGCTTATTATGAGGGGTTCCCACCATCCCTGTGCTGTGCTGACTTCCTCCTGGGTGTTCTTATTATGAGGGGCTCCCACCATCCCTGTGCTGTGCTGACTTCCTCCTGGGGGTTCTTATTATGAGGGGATCACACCATCCCTGTGCTGTGCTGACTTCCTCCTGGGGCTGCTTACGGTGCTGCTGTCAGCGCTGTATGTCACGGAGCTGCTGTCAGCGCTGTATGTCACGGAGCTGCTGTCAGCGCTGTATGTCACGGAGCTGCTGTCAGCGCTGTATGTCACGGAGCTGCTGTCAGCGCTGTATGTCACGGTGCTGCTGTCAGCGCTGTATGTCACGGAGCTGCTGTCAGCGCTGTATGTCACGGAGCTGCTGTCAGTGCTGTATGTCACGGAGCTGCTGTCAGCGCTGTATGTCACGGAGCTGCTGTCAGCGCTGTATGTCACGGAGCTGCTGTCAGCGCTGTATGTCACGGTGCTGCTGTCAGCGCTGTATGTCACGGAGCTGCTGTCAGCGCTGTATGTCACGGAGCTGCTGTCAGCGCTGTATGTCACGGAGCTGCTGTCAGCGCTGTATGTCACGGAGCTGCTGTCAGCGCTGTATGTCACGGAGCTGCTGTCAGCGCTGTATGTCACGGTGCTGATGTCAGTGCTCTGTATTACGGTGCTGCTGTCAGTGCTCTGTATCTCCTGCACCCTCTTGTTTGCCTACCCTGGTCCCTGACCTTCCCTCTCCTCCATTGCCTTCATTAGCTCCATAGTCCTGAATTGTCAGAACAATTTCCCAAATAAAAAAAAAATGCTTGTAGTTATCGATCCCAAATTCACCTCATACATGTATTATGCTATTGTCCAGGTGGTGGGACTACGTGCTACCCCCTAATAATTACCCCGTGGCCGCAAATTCGACCTAAAGGTTTGCGAAATTCGCCTCCCATTGAAGTCAATGGAGCCCGCGGCGAACGGTCGTTTTCGCGAACGTTTGTGTCCGTTCGCGTTTCGCGTTCGCGAAACGTCCCGTCGGAAGTTCGTCCATCACTATTGATCACCTCTACGGTTTTTATTTTTTGCGCTACAAATAAAAAAATACCGAAAATTTTGAAAAAAAAATGTTTTTTTTGTTTCAGTTTCAAAACTTTGTAAATAAGTATGTTTTCTCCTTCACTGGTGGGCACTGATGGGGCTACACTGATGGGCACTGATAAGGCGGCACTGATGGGCACCAATGATGTGGCACCAATGAAGTAGCACTGATGAGGTGGCATTGATGGACACTGATATGTGGCACTGATAGGCGGCACTGATAGACAGCACTGATGGGCGACACGGATGGGCGACACGGATGGACACTGATAGGTGGCACAAATTGGCACTGATAGCTGGCATGGATTGGCATGGATGGGCGGCACAGATGGGCATGGATAGGTGGCACAGATGGGCATGGATAGGTGGCACAGATGGGCGGCACAGGTGGGCACTGATAGGCGGCACAGTTGGGCACTGATAGGCGGCACAGGTGGGCACTCATAGGCGGCACAGGTGGGCACTCATAGGCGGCACAGGTGGGCACAGGTGGGCACTCATAGGCAGCATTGGTGTTATACTGTACTAATGGATGTCAATCAGTGCCAAACAATAATGCATGCCAATCAGTGATGCCCATTGTGGGCACTGATTGGCATCCATTATGGGCACTGATTGGCATCCATTGTGCTGACTGGCATCCCTGGTGGTCTAGGGAGGATTACCTTTTGCTGGGCATCCCTGGTGGTCTGGTGGCATCCCTGGTGGTCCAGTGTGGGCATCCTTGGGGGGGCTGTGCTGATAATCGATCAGCACAGACCCCCCCTGTCAGAGGAGCATTCGATCGTCTCTCTCTACTAGTGTCTGACAGACGCGAGTGAGGAAAAGCCGATCACCGGCTCTTCCTATTTACACTGTGATCAGCCGTGATTGGACACGGCTGATCATGTGGTAAAGAGTCTCCGTCGGAGACTCTTTACCGAGATCGTAGTTGCCGGGTGTCAGACTGACACCCCGCAACAACGATCGCCGGGGGCGCGCAGCGGCTCATAATCCTGATCACGTCATATGACGTCCGATCAGGATTATGAAACCACTTTGCCACCGTCAATTGCCTATAGGGCGGGTGGCAAGTGGTTAATGCCCAATAAAAACAAATTGTGTAGAATAATACTTGGCTGTGTGTTTTACTTCAAATGACAGTTTGGGACAGTGGCGGCCCGCCCATAGGGGGCGCCCGGGCGCCGCCCCCCCTCCCCCTAGGTGTAAAAAAAAAAAAAAGTTAAAAAAAAAAAGTTAAAAAAAAAACGGGCCCTTTAAGACATAAAAAAAAAAAAAAAAATGTCATTTAACAATTTAACATAGTGTACTGTGGCGCCAGTCACAGTGCACTATGAGAAGTGCCACGTCGATGCAATCACAAGATTGCATCCATGGCGCTTCATTTGCGGGTTAAAAACCCGCCTTGCGGCACACTGTAGAACGCCGACTAGCTTCCGCCCGTAAAATCACTGTGATTCTACGGGCGGGAGCATTGTCATTCTTAGACAGGCAGGTCACTTCCGGCTTTCGGCTGCTTCACGAAACCCGGAAGTGACGTCGGCAGCTCCGTTCCTCAGCCCTAGCGGAGCTGCAAGACAGTGAGGCAGGTGAGTCACCGCATAAAGGCTTTCTAGTTTCTACTTTGTTGAGAATGTTCATGCATTTAGCTGAATGAATGGAAAAAAAGCTTTCACAGAGCCAGAAAGGTTTTCTATACTTTGAGGCAACTTGGAGACGACTTGAACACGACTTTTAGACACGACCTGGGGCGACTTACAAGTCGCCCCAGGCCAGGCGACTTTTGCCGTGGCCAATCAGAGAATGAGCTCTAAAGGGGGAACTCCACGCCAAATTTCTGAAAAAAAATTTGGCGTGGGTTCCCCCTCCGAGAACATACCAGGCCCTTAGGTCTGGTATGGATTCCAAGGGAAACCCCCTACGCCAAAAAAACGGCGTGGGGGTCCCCCCCAGATCCACACCAGACCCTTATCCGAGCAGAAGACCGGGCCACCGCCTGTAAAAGAGCTATAAGAAGGCGCGGTGGCCCGGCAGAAGAACCGAAGAGGGGGACAAGACCCCCGAAGTCGGAAGAAGAGGCCGCGGTGACGAAGAAGAATGCCAGGCTCCTCCGCTAGTAAAAGAGCTACAAGAAGATAGCGGAGGAGTCCGGCGAGAAGACCCCTGAAGACGGAAGACCCCCGGAGCTGTGCAATAAATTATTTTATCTTGTGTGTTGTGTTTTTTTTTGTACTTTATTTTACAGGTGAATGGGTAGGGGTACATTGTACCCCATACTCATTCACATAGGGTGGGGGGCCGGTATCCGGGGGCCCCCTTATTAAAGGGGGCTCCCGGATTCCGATAAGCCCCCCGCCCGCAGACCCCGACAACCAACGGCCAGGGTTGTCGGGAAGAGGCCCTTGTCCTCATCAACATGGGGACAAGGTGCTTTGGGGTGGGGGGGCCGCACGCCCCCCCTCCCCCAAGGCACCCCCCCATGTTGAGGGCACGCGGCTTGGTACGGCTCAGGAGGGGGGCACCCGCTCGTCCCCACACCCTTTCCTGGCCGGCCGGGTAGCGTGCTCGGATAATGGTCTGGTGTGGATCTGGGGGGGACCCCCATGCCGTTTTTTCGGCGTAGGGGGTTCCCCTTGGAATCCATACCAGACCTAAGGGCCTGGTATGCTCTCGGAGGGGGGAACCCACGCCAATTTTTTTTTCAGATTACATAAGGGGCGTGGTTTATGAGAAGTGGGAGGGGCCAAAATGATGGGCGGGGTCATGATGGGTGGGGTCTGGCGCCCCCCCATCCAAAAACGTCACCAGCCGCCACTGGAGTAGGCAGTTACATTTAAAAAAAAAATACCATGTAAAATTGACAAGGGACACCAACATAGTTGTAGCTTTAAACTTAAAAATTATGGGATACTGGTGTTGTGGTAACTTGCCCCAAAAATAAACAAAAATAAAGCATAATAATATTATTCTTGATATCGCTAGAAAAAAAAAAGCCTTTGAAAATTCGTTTGCAATAACTCCATCAGTATCACCAGCAAAGCAGCTTCATTATTATCTCATTAAAGAAGAAGAGAATTGTGTGCTGCATTTCCAGATTTCATAATTTGCCACGTCACGAATAGGGATGAGCCGAACACCCACCCCCCCCCCGGTTCGGTTCGCACCAGAACATGCGAACAGGCAAAAAATTTGTTCGAACACGTGAACACCATTAGGCCGCGTACACACGCGGGGACTGTTCGCCCAACTTTGTCCGTCAAACAGTTTTGGCAAACAGTCCGCTCAAACTTAGCATGGACGGACATGGCCACACACGACGGACGAACAGTTTGCTGAAACCGTGCGCGATGACGTGAACGGCACGTACGACGGGACGAAAAATACGACGTCCTATACACTGCATTATAACTTTCGGCGTGTAAATCCTTTCTGAGCATGCGCGGAACTTAGTTTGACGAACAAGCCTACACACGAGCGGACTGTTCGCTGAAACAAGGAAATTCAGAAAAACCTTGTTCGTCAAACTGTCCGCTGAAACTGTCCACTGAAAGCCCACACACGAGCGGACTGTCCGCCCAAACACTGTTCAGCGGACAAAGTTGGGCGAACAGTCCGCCCGTGTGTACGCGGCCTTACAGTCTATGGGACACGAACATGAATAATCAAAAGTGCTAATTTTAAAGGCTAATATGCAGGTTACTGTCCTAGAAAGTGTTTGGGGGCCTGGGTCCTGCCCCAGGGGACACGTATCAATGCAAAAAAATGAGTTTTTAAAATGGCAGTTTTTTCAGGAGCAGTGATTTTATTAATGCTTAAAGTGAAACAATAAAAGTGTAATATTCCTTTAAATTTCATACCTGGGGGGTGTCTATAGTATGCCTGTAAAGGGGAGCATGTTTTCCGTGGTTGCATGCTCGGGTAAGGGTCTGGTATGGATTTTTAGGGGGACCCCACGCCATTTTTTTTTTTTTTTTACATTTTGGTGCGGGGTTCCCCTTAATATCATACCAGACATGAAGGGCCTGGTATGGAATTTAAGGGGACCCACACGCATTTTTTTTTTTTTTTCAGGGTTCCCATGTGGGCAAATCCCCATGCCGTTTTTATCAATGAACTTTTATGTGTTTTGCGGTCCGACAATTCATTATATTTTTTGCCCCTTTAGAAATGTAATTTTGCTGTCAGACAGTTCTAAGCACGGGAAACATGCGCCACTTCACAGGCATACTATAGACACCCCCCAGGTATGAAATTTATAGGAATATTTCACTTGTATTGTTTCACTTTAATCATTATTAAAATCACTGCTCCCGAAAAAAACTGCAATTTTTAAAACTTTTTTTTGCATTGATCCATGTCCCCTGGGGCAGGACCCAGGTCCCCAAACACTTTTTATGGCAATAACTTGCATATACGCCTTTAAAATTAGCACTTTTGATTTCTCCCATAGACTTGTACAGGGTGTTCCGCTGCTTTCAAATTTGCTGTGAACACCCCAAATTGTTCGCTGTTCAGCGAACAGGTGAACACCTGATGTTTGAGTCAAACTTACGTTTGACTCGAACATGAGGCTCATTCCTATCAGCAAACAGCCTGGGGTGTCTACTTTCTAAAGTGGGGTCCTTTGGGGGGGAGGGGGTGTTGTGCTATCTGGGCATTTCATGGCCTCTAAAACTGTGATAGGCAGTGAGGAATGAAATCAGAAATGTACGCCCTTAGAAAGCCCGAAGGCGGTGATTTTCGGGGGCCTGTCCTGGCGGTGGTTTTTGGGGTCTTGTATGCAGTTAGACTGCCAAAAAGTATCACAGATGTGGTATCCTAATATGCAGGAGAAGCAGAAGAATGTATTTTGGGGTGTAATTCCACATATAACCATGCCGTGCTTGAACAATGTATCATTTAGTGACAACTTTATGTAAAAAAAAAAAGAAAAAGAAAAATTTGAATATTCTCGAAACTTGTGGCAAAATATAAAATATTCCACGGACTCAACATGTGTCTCAGCAAATAGCTTCAAGTGTCTTCTTTCCAAAGTTGGATCATTTGGGGGGGGGGGGGGGGTGTTGTGCTATCTTGACATTTCATGGCCTCCAAAACTGTGATAGGTAGTGAGGAAAGGAAATCACCATTTTAAGCCCTTAGAAAGCCTGAAGGTGGTGATTGGTTTTTGAGGCCCTGTACGTGGCTAGGCTCCAAAAAAGTCATACACATGTGGCATCCCCGTACTCAGGAGAAGCAGCAGAATGTATTTTGGGGTGTCATTTCACATATGCCCATGCCATGTTTCAGCAATAGATCATTTAGTGACAACTTTGTGCAAAAAAAAAAAAGTTGTAATTTTCAAGCAACTTGTAGCAAAATATACAATATTTCATGGACTCAACATGCCTCTCACCAAATAGCTTGGGGTGTCTACTTTCCAAAATGGGGTCATTTAGGAGGGTTTTGTGCTATCTTGGTATTTGATGGCCTTCGAAACTGTGATAGTACCTATCACAGTTTCGAAGGCCATCAAATACCAAGATAGCACAAAAGTAGTGAGGAGTGAAATCAAAAATTGACACGCCTTAGAAATCCTGAAGGTGGTGCTTGGTTTTTGGAATCCTGTACGTGGCTAGACTCCCAAAAAGTCCCACACATGTGATATCCCCATACTCAGGAGAAGCAGCAGAATGGATTTTGGGGTGTAATTCCACATATAACCATGTCACATGTGAGCAATATATCATTTAGTGACAACTTTGTGTAATTTATTTTATTTTTTTTAATTTTTCAATCACTTGTGACAAAAAAATTAAATATTCAATGGTCTCAACATACCTCTCAGCAATTTCCTTGGGGAGTCTACAGTACTTTCCAAAATGGGGTAATTTGGGGTGGGGGGTTGTACTGCCCTTCCATTTTAGCACCTCAAGAAATGAGATAGGCAGTCATAAACTGAAAGCTGCGTAAATTTCAGAAAATGTACCCTAGTTTGTAGACGCTATAACTTTTGCGAAAACTATTAAATATATGCTTATTGACATTTTTTTTTACCAAAGACATGTGGCTGAATACATTTTGGCCTAAATGTATGACTAAAATTGAGTTTATTTGATTTTTTTATAACAAAAATTAGAAAATATAAAAAATTTTTCAGATATTTTGTCTTTTGCCATTTATATCGCAAAAAGTAAAAATCACAGAGGCAATCAAATACCATCAAAAGAAAGCTCTATTTGAGGGAAAAAAGGATGCAAATTTTGTTTTGGTACAACATTGCATGACCGCGCAATTACCAATTACAGCGACGCCATGCCAAATTGTAAAAAGTCCTCTTGTCATTGAGCAGCCAAATCCTCCGGGGCTGAAGTGGTTAAGGCCTACATTCATACATAAAGTCTTTAACCACTTCCTGCCCACGGCCGTCATATGACATCCCGGACTTTCAGACCCCAGATCTCTCCATAAAGAGGACCTGTCACATAGATTCCTATTACAAGGGATGTTTACATTCCTTGTAATAGGAATAAAAGTGATCAAAAAAAAAAAGTTGTAAAAATAAAAAAAATTAAGTAAAATTAAAAATAAAATAAAAAAATGTGTTTTTTAAAATGCCCCTGTCCCCAGTAGCTTGCGCTCAGAAGCGAATGCACGCGTTAGTCCCACCCACATATGTAAACGCCATTCAAACTACACATGTGAGGTATCGCCACATGCGTTAGAGCGCAAGCAACAATTATAGCTCTAGACCTCCTCTGTAAGTCTCAATATGTAACCTGTAAAAAAAATTAAAGCGTCGCCTATGGAGATTTTTAAGTACTGAAGTTTGGCGTCATTCCATGCGTGTGCACAATTTTAAAGCGTGACATGTTAGCTATCTATTTACTCGACGTAACATCATCTTTTACATTATACAAAAAAATTGGGCTAACTTTACTGTTTTGTTATTTTTTAAATCATGAAACTTTTTTTTTTCCCAAAAAAATGCGTTTGAAAAATTGTTGCGCAAATACTGTGCGAGATAAAAAGTTGCAAGGACCGCCATTTTATTCCCTAGGGTGTCTGCAAAAAATATATATATAATGTTTGGGGGTTCTGAGTAATTTTCTAGCAAACAAATTATGATTTTTACATAAAAATTGGAAGATGGCCTCACAGAATAATAAATCAAAACTATAACCTTACAATATGCACCCTCATCCCAATTGTATACAGACTAAGTGTTTGAGACCTCTGGTCTCCAGGCAGAGGTGTCCAGAAAATGTGAGCAAGGGGACTATTACGGTGAATATTAGATGAACAAATCACATAGGAGAAAAAAAAAAACAATTATATAAAAGAGATATAGTACAATTTATTTCAATATAAAAACATTACAAAATCCAACATATCAAGAATTCATGGGGAAGGTGAGGTATTTCGACTAGTTTCGCTTCTCAGACTTGGAGGTGGTGACATTTTTGGCACTAGAGGTGGTGCCCATTGATGCCAGGGGTGGCAAAAGAGACAAGGTCCTAAAAGAAGCACTTTGGATCGAAAAACTCAATGCTCTTGTGCCCCCTGGTCTCAATGAAACCGACTCCTTCAAGTCGTTTTTATAAGTCGATTGGTCCCACCCTCTGTCTTGATTAAACTTTCTTCTCTTTTTTTTTTTGTGTGTTTGTCTCTTTATTTCCATGCTAAATGAACACCCTGGTCCGGTATGTTCTGACACGTTGTTTATTGGACCGCCACTTCCTATTGAATATGGACTGTACTATTCATATTAGAATTATAACATATATATTGTTACTGCAGGGACATGTACTGGTCCCTGTTTTTGCATATTGTATATTTGTTTATCATATGGATATCTGTGCTTATAAAAAAATGTTTTCATTGTTCTTTGTTCACAGAGTCCTGCCCTCTCTAGCCCTCCCCCCGACTGGCCCGGACCTGTGGGTGTGTTCCTTCCCTGGCGATTGGTGGGACTCTGTTGGGGGTCGGGTCGGCGCCCCACAAAGTTTAATAGTCCCCTTGCTCACATGATTTTTTTACGTGTAGGAGAGGAGTGCCAGAATAGGCCCGGTATTGATGTGGTTAAAAGACTAATAATAGCACAATTTCTTGAGGGGGCCACCAGAGAAAATATATAAAAAAAATGATGAAAACAGTATAATGAAAAAGAAAATTTTTCCAGAGGACAAATAAAAAGTTGGTGGTCAAATCCCGACTGTAGCTGTATCGAACTGGCTCTGCTTCAAAGATGAAAATTATGAACACTTTGTCAAACCGTGGTGCTGAAGACGTCGTAGGTAAGTGGATATAATTCAAATTTGGGAACAGAATATACATCCCTTCAATATCGTTGACAGAAAATAGATGGGTTCGCCAAACTGTGGTCTGGAGGAGGTGACACAGGGGGATGGGGACACACGGTCCTCCGATGCTCAAGGATTGTTCTCACTACTCAACGCCAGTCAACTCCCTCACACTGATGAATTAAGTGGTGCTTGGTGTGCAGACAGATATCTTCCTTTGAATTATATCCACTTACCTCATGAAATCTTCAGCACCACGGTTTGACAAAGTGTTCATAATTTTCATCTTCGAAGCAGAGTCAGTTTGATACAGCTACAGCGGGATTTTTATATATTTTCTCTGGTGGCTACCTCAAGAAATGTTGTTATTATAAGTCTTTAGAAGACTTCATGTATGCATCTAAGCCTTAATATTATATTTTGGATGGGTGGAGATGGGGCAGCAGGTTGTTTTTCACCATATATGTTTATCTGTTGTCTGTGGAATAATTTTTAAGCTATATGGAATAAAAATTTGATTATATTTCAACAATTGGGAGCTGAGTTATATATTTAGAGATATATATCTCTAAACATAAGCGGTATGTTTCATGCGATAGTCATAATTGACAATTTAATGAGTATGGTGACCGGTAGAGCCCACATCCATTGTGCGTTGGCTTTCTTTTGCATTCAATTGATTGTGGAGAGTTCCCTCACCAAAGGTTTCTCATATTTTTAGGATCTAGCAGGGTAAGCCCTTGTACACACGGTCGGAGAATCCGTCGGAATGTGTCCTATCGGACCGTGACGTCGGATAATCCGACTGTGTGTGGTATGCATCCGACTGATTCCGCCGGAATATCCGTCGGACCCAATTTTCCAACATGTTGGAAATATTTCCCGACCAACTGGGCCGATCGGACATACTCCGATCATGTGTAGAGAATTTTGATCGGACCAAGTGCAACGCATGCTCAGATCAAATTCCTACATCAAAGCTATTGGCTACTAGCCTGAATGTAGTCCCATCGTAACGAAATTACGTCATCACGTTCTGAAAGATCGGATTTTTCGACAACTTTGTCCGACCGTGTGTATGCAACAGTTTCGGACAAGATCCGACGGACAAAATCCGACGGATTTGGTTGTGGAAATCTCCGACCGTGTGTACAGGGGCTTACTCTTTGGTGCTGTGTATAGAAAATTTTGTAAATAAGTCTCCTTCACTGATGTGCACTGATAGCCCTTGTACACACGGTCGGACATTCCGATGGAAAATGTCCGATCGGACCGTGTTGTCGGATAATCCGTCCGTGTGTGGGCTTCATCGGACTGTTTCCGTTGGAATATCCGACAGGCAAAGTTTTAGAGCTGGGCTATAAAAAAAAATTCCGACAACATGATCCGATTGGTTTGTAGAGAATTCCGATTGGACAAAGTGCCACGCATGCTCAGATTAAATTCCTAGACCAAAGCTATTGGCTACTAGCCTGAACGTAGTCCCGTCATAAAGAAATAACGTCATCACGTTACGAACGATCCGATTTTCCGACAACTTTGTCCGACCGTGTGTATGCAACACCAGTTTCAGACAAAATCCGACGGATTTTGCTGTTGGAATGTCCGACCGTGTGCACAAGGGCATAGACTGCACTGATGAGACGGCACTGAAGGGCACTGATGAGATGGCAGTGAAGGGCACTGATAGGTGGCACTGATGATGGGCACTGATAGGTGGCACGGATAGGCAGCACTGATGGGCACTGATGGGAGGCACTGATGAGCAGGCACTGATGGGCACTGACTGGCATAACTCCTGGGCACTGTTGAGGTTGCACTGATAATAAGGGCACTGGTTATCTGTACAGATCTCCCCTGTGAGGAAATCACGTGGGTAAAGAGCCGCGTCATTGGCTTTTTAAAAACATCTTTTACAATGGTGCTGGGTGAACATACTTAACTAGCCCCCCCAGGATATATGAGCATTATGTGTAAGCAAACACACACCCCCAAAAAATAAATAAATCTAGCACTAATCTGCACTAATGCTCCTCCCAGTATAAATCTGCCCTCCTGTTGAATTACCCCCTCTATCCTCTAGCTCTTCAAATCCTCTGAGCCCAAATCTCCCCAAAAATCACCGGTTCTAGCACAAATCCCATAACTTATAAATTTCCCCCTTCAGCAAAAATTCTCCTAGCACTCCCCCCAACCCCCCTCCTAGCACAAATCCCCCCCCCCCCAAAAAAAATTCCCCTCCTAGCACAAATATCCCCCAATCATCTCTACTAGCACAAATCCCCTCCAACACCAAAAATGTCCCCCCCTAGCACAAATTCCAACTCTCTCTACCACATCATCTCATCTAACACAACCCCCTCCCCCTTTTTTTATCACCCTCTTAGCACAAACACTCACCCCGCATTCCCTATGCCAACACAGATCCCTCAAATCACTACTACTAGACCCCCCAAAAACTACCCACCCTAGAACCAATCTGCTCCCCTCAATCTCCTTTTGGCACCCATCCACCTCACACACCCACACCTCACATGATGCCACAGTGCCCAGGGCAGCCGCCCCTCCTGCCCACCACTAGTCCCAGCCCTACCCAATCCCTAGTAGGCCTCCACACACTTTACCATTAGAACCGTGGGATTGCGGGACTACAAGCAACTCTGCCATGCGTCCTAACAAGAACATTAAAGAATCCATTTTAATAATGCTCTTTCTCTTTTCCCAGAACTGCCGTTTTTCTCTCCTTTTAATTTTGCTGCTCCGAGTTTCTAAACTTTAAAGAAATAATCGCTTGTGTGACATTCAAACTTTCCACCAGCTGGCAGTAAAAGAAGAAGCCATAGCAAGATGCTGATGTAACTTCATTAGCAAGGTAATTCTGGACTCATTCCAAGCTACTGTTCTGGAATATGCTTGTTTTATTTAAAACCCATTGCCTCAAATTTTGTTATGTCGATCAATGGTAGTTCTAGAGATGGCAGCAATTTCCTGGCCTGTCTGTATTCCTTTTTTGTAATAGATTTTTTTGGGTGATATCCTAAAGTTTGGCATGTTTCCTTTTCAGTTTTCCAACTGTTTCCAAGTTGTAGCACACCCCTGCCAAGTGCCCTGAAACTGATATATGAAGCCACAGAAAAAATAAAAACCTACACAATGGTTAAAGCTGAACTTTAGTAGATATACAGAAAAAAACACAATCTAGCACAGCTCTGTAATAATTAATAAATAATTGTATGTATTATTTTAATGTAGGCAGTGTAAGTACCTGAATGTGACATGGCAGGGATGCCGATAGGGTGGTATCCCTGGTCCTCTTTTCGAGGACCCAGACACAGGGGGACCCAGACAGCAAGGGGAATTGGGGAGTGGGGGGACAATTGCAGAATGATGCCCTGAGTGGCTCTCTGCAGCAACTGAAAGCCAGTCTCTCTCTCTCTCTCTCCCGCCGGCTTTTAGCTGCTGTAGCAGGAGACACTGGACATGGTTCTATAACTGCCCCCTCGGCATTGATCCCGCTCCCTGTTCTGCCCACATCTTATTCCCTCCTGTGTGCCCAGGCCCCCCTTCTACATTACAGAATGGTGCCCTCTGCAGCTCTCTGCAGCAGCTGAAAGACAGTCTCTCTCCCTCCCACTGGCTTTTAGCTGCTGCAGGGTGAGACAAGGGGCATTGTTCTATAACTGCCCCCTCCACATTGACCCCCTCCCTGTTCTGCCCATATGATATTTCCCCCATGTGCTTCTCTGTGTGCCCAGGCCCCCCTCCTGAATTACAGAATGATGCCCTGTGCTGCTCTCTGCAGCAGCTGAAAGACGGTCTCTCTCCCCCATCATATTTTAGCTTCTGCAGGGAGAGACACTGGACATGGTTCTATAACTGCCCTACTCCACATTGATCCCCCCTCCCTATTCAGCCCACATCTTATTCCCTCCTGTGCGCCCCCTGTGTACCCAGGCCCCACTCTTGCACTACAGAATGATGCCCTGTGCAGCTCTCTAGAGCAGCTGAAATTCAGTCTCTCTCCCTCCCACCGGAATGTTTCTGCTGCAGGGAGAGTCACAGGACATCGTTCTGTAACTGCTCTCTTCCACATTGATGCCCCTCCCTCTTCTGCCAACATCGTATTCCCTCCTGTGTACCCCTCTGTGTGCCCAGGCGCCCTGCATTACAAAATAATGCCCTGTGCAGCTCTCTGCAGCAGCTGAAAGTCAGTCTCTCTCCCTCCCACCAGATTTTAGCTGCTGCAGGGAGAGTCACAGGACATCGTTTTGTAACTGCTCTCTTCTGCATTTATCCCCCTCCCTCTTCTACCAACAACTTATTTTCCCTCTGTGCCCCCCTATGTGCCCAGGTCCCCCTCCTGCATTACAGAATGATGCCCTGTGCTGCTCTCTGGAGCAGCTGAAAGATGGTCTCTCCCCCCACCGAATTTTAGCTGCTGCAGGAGAGTCACAAGGCATTGTTCTGTAACTGCCCCGCTCCTCATTGATCCCCCTTCCTGTTCTGACCACATCATATTCCCTCCTGTGTACCCCACTGTGTGCCCAGGCCCCCCTCCTGCATTACAGAATGATACCCTGTGTGGCTCTCTGCAGAAGCTGAACACCAGACTTTCTCCCTCCTACCGGCTTTTAGTTGCTGCAGGGAGAGATACAGATCATTGTTCTGTAGCTGTCCCCTCCACACCAATCCCCGTACCTGTTCTTCCGACAACTTATTACCCTATGTGTGCCCCTCAGTGTCCCCAGGCCCCCCTCCTGCAGCTCCACCAGCTTATTTATCCCACTGGCTGTTACGGGTGCCCAGAGCGATGTGCCAGAATGGGGTTCAAGAATGCGTTATGTACAGAGTGCAAAGTTCAGGAATACGTTATGTACAGAGTGCGAAGTTCAGGAGTTCGTTATTTACAGTGTGTGAGGTTCAGGAATGCATTATGTACAGAGCGCGAAGTTCAGGAATGCATTATGTACAGAGTGCGAAGTTCAGGAGTTTGTTATGTACAGAGTGTGAGGTTCAGGAATGTGTTATGTACAGAGTGCGAAGTTCAGGAGTTCGTTATGTACAGAGTGTGAGGTTCAGGAATGCGTTATGTACAGAGTTCTAAGTTCAGAAATGCATTATGTACAGAGTGCAAAGTTCAGGAGTTCATTATGTACAGAGTGTGAGGTTCAGGAATGCGTTATGTACAGAGTGGTAAGTTCAGGAGTTCGTTATGTACAGAATGCGAAGTTCAGGAGTTCGTTATGTACAGAGTGCGAAGATCAGGTGTTCGTTATTTACAGAGTGTGAGGTTTAGGAATGCATTATGTACAGAGTGTGAAGTTCAGGAGTTCGTTATGTACATAGTATGAGGTTCAGGAATACTTTATGTACAGAGTGCGAAGTTCAGGAGTTCGTTATTTACAGAGTGTGAGGTTCAGGAGTTCGTTATTTACAGAGTGTAAGGTTCAGGAGTTCGTTATGTACAGAGTGTGAGGTTCAGGAATGCGTTATGTACAGAGTGATAAGTTCAGGAATACGTTATGTACAGAGTGTGAAGTTCAGGAGTTTGTTATGAACAGAGTGTGAGGTTCAGGAATGCGTTATGTACAGAGTGCTAAGTTCAGGAATGCATTATGTACAGAGTGCTAATTTCAGGAATACATTATGTACAGAGTGCGAAGTTCAGGAATGCGTTATGTACAGAGTGCGAAGTTCAGGAGTTCGTTATGTACAGAGTGTGAGGTTCAGGAATGCATTATGTACAGAGTGTAAAGTTCAGGAGTTCGTTATGTACAGAGTGTGAGGTTCAAGAATGCTTTATGTACAAAGTGTGACGTTCAGGAATGCATTATGTACAGAGCGTGAAGTTTAGGAGTTAGTTATGTACAGAGTGTGAGGTTCAGGAATGCTTTATGTACAGAGTGCTAAGTTCAGGAATATGTTATGTACAGAGTGCAAAGTTCAGGAATGGGCTATATACTGACTGCAAGGTTCATTAATGCATTATATACAGACTGCGAGGTTCGGGAGTTCGTTATGTACAGAGTGCGAGGTTCATTAATGCGTTCTATACAGAGTGTGAGATTCAGGAGTGCGTTATGTACATACAGTCCCTTGTTACCCTATGCATACAGGAACTTCTAATTTCCCTGCAGGATATGCTGGGAGCTTTAGTTACCCTGTCATTATGGTCATGCTAACAGTTGTAGTGCCTAGTCACCCTGACCACCTTGGAAGTTGTAGTCCCCCTGTCACTCAGGCCATGCTGAAAGTTGTAGTCCCCCTGTCACTTAGGCCATGCTGAAAGTTGTAGTCCCCCTGTCACTCAGTAAATGCTGGCAGTTGAAGTCCCCTGTCACTAAGGCCATGCTGGCAGTTTTAGCCACTCACCTCTGCAGCTCTCTATTGATCTCCCCAGTCTTGGTGACTATGGGCTCACTCACAGCGTTCTCTACTGCCCACACCTGGAGTTCATGGCCTGCAGGGTGAGGATCTGGTTTGGCACCGCAGGGGGCTACCATACTACTCTTGGCCCTCCTGGGGGCCCCAGCATCCACCCTCCTCAGTCCTCTGCAGAGCACCAATCTCACCCGACCCCTCATGTCACTGGAATACCGCAGCTCTATGGTGGGCAGATTCAGGAGGAGGGGCCGGGTGCTGCTCAGTGGTGGGCGGAGTCAGGAGGAGGGGCAGGGTGCCGCTTTCTATTGGCCTAAATCAGGAGGAGAGGCCAGGTGCCGCTCTGTGGTGGGTGGAATCAGGAGAAGGGGCAGGGTACCGGTCTCTGGTGGCTGGAGTCTGGTGGAGGAGCAGGGTGGTGCTGGTGTGGTAGGCGGTGTCAGGGAGGAGCAGGGTGGCGCTCTATTTGTGGGGCAGATTCAGGAGGCTGAAAGCGAATATCAGCCCACCCATCCCCGACATCAGAGACTGAATCTGACAGCCGCGCTTTCCCTCATTGCAGCCTTACCCCTGCCGGCTCACTCACCAATCCCTGGGTTGCCCACCAATCGCTGGATGTGCTAGATCTTACAGCATACTGCTGCAGGTCCTGCTCTGCATGGAGTAAAGCGGGACAAAGCCCCTGTACTTCGGGACCACGGAACAAAGGTGTCAGTGTGAGAAAATACTGCACAATCCAGGACTGTTGGGAGGTATGGTTGAACATCATGGGAAATGTATTTCCAAAACATCTGGGTGCCAAGGTTCGCCATCATTTTCCTAGGGTGTTCTAACGATCACTGCTCCCAATGACAGGGAGCGGTGATCTCTGTCATGTCGCAAGGCAGAACAGGGAAATTCCTTGTTTACATCTCCCCGTTCTGCCACTCCATGACATGCTTGCGGGACACCGGCAGACATAGAGTGCGTGAGACCCACGGACATGGTCACAGAGTGCGCGGTGGGCGTGCACGTGCCCACAATGCTGCAATTTAAAGGGGGGGTACACTGCATCGAACACATCACCCATGTGAATGAACCCCAAGACCTCATTTGCACACCAAACTTTATTTATTAACTTATTATAGTTTTATCCTTAAGCCCTTGTACACACGGTCGGAGATTCCGACAACCAAATCCATCGGATTTTGTCCGACGGATCTTGTCTGAAACTGTTGCATACACATGGTCGGACAAAGTTGTCGGAAAATCCGATCGTTCAGAACGTGATGACGTTTTTTCGTTACGATGGGACTACGTTCAGGCTAGTAGCCAATAGCTTTGATGTAGGAATTTGATCTGAGCATGCGTGGCACTTTGTCCAATCGGAATTCTCTACACATGATCGGAGTATGTCCAATCGGAGCATTTTGTCGGAAAATATTTCTGGCAAGTTGGAAAATTTGGTCCAACGGATATTCCGACAGAAACAGTCCGATGCAGACCACACACAGCCGGAATATCCAACAAAACGCTTCGATCGGACACATTCCGTCGGAATCTCCGATCGTGTGCACAAGGGCTGAGATTTAACAGGAATTTTACGTATGTTACTGTATGTTAGTGTCTGCTAATAATCATTTTAGTGTATTTCTAGTGGAAATATTGCTTTGATATATTTGTGGAGGGGGTCCTGTCAGGAAGGCTGTATTGGGCTCTGTGATTTAGTTTTGAACATGATGACGTAAACGGGGCAAAACAAGCAAGTTCAATAGCCAGTAGCCAATAGCTGCCCTTGCGCCATATTTGGTCCATCAGACCAGCACACAGACGAACGGTTTTCCCGATTTTTAGTCCGTCGGAATTGAGTCCGTTGGATAAATTTGAAACGTTCTATTTCTAGGTCTGTCAGATTTTTTTCTTTGAAAAACGAGCGGACTAGCCCACACTCGATCGGATTGTCTGGCAGACCGATCCCATTGGACCTAGTCTGACGGAAAGTCCGGTTGTGTATACGCGGCATTAATGTTTCAACATACCAAGACATTTTGGACAATTTCATGCTCCCAACTTTGTAGGAACAGTTTGGGGACTGACCCTTTTTGTTCCAACATGACTGCGCACCAGTGCACAAAGCAGGGTCCATAAAGACATGGATGAGCAAGTTTAGGGTGGATGAACTGGACTGGCCTGCACAGAGTCCTGACCTCATCCCAATAGAACACCTTTAGGATGCATTAAAGCAGAGACTGCAAGCCAGGCCTTCTTATTCACATCAGTGCCTGACCTCACAAACGTGTTTCTGGAAGAATAGTTAAATCTTCCCATAGACACACTCCTACACCTTGTGGGCGGCCTTCCTAGAAGAGTTGAAGCTGTTATGTCTGCAACGGGTGGTCCAACTCAGTATTAAACCCTATGGACTAAGACTGGGATGTCATTAAATTTGATGTGCATGTAAAGGCAGGTGTCTCAATACTTTTGACAATATAGTGTATATAGACCAGCCTTTTTTCAACCAGGTTGCCCAGGCATTCTAGGGTGCCTTCATGTTTCTTCAAGGGGGCCTTGGTAAAATGCCAGAAAATGGTATACAAGCCTGTCCTCTAGTTACACAAAGCCACAGGGTTTCATTGTGCACCATTACAACCTTCGAGCCTTTGGTGTGATACCAATCAATTATGTCATAGGAGGGACATTGGGTGCCTGGGTCAGTGGAAAAGCAATCTGGTTGGTTGATGTTGCCCCATGTGACTCTAGCAGCCATGTTGGGTTAGGCAGAGCCTATTTAAGGCCCTGGCTCCCAGGTTAGGCACCCATTTTAAAATTGGTAGAGTAGGAACAGGAACCCACCCCGCCGGGAGTGTACTACCATTAGGGAAAGGTTCCTGATGAGAAGGGAAAGTATAGGGTTGCATCTTATCTAGACACTTTCCCAATTGGGTATGAGACAGCCAGGCTGCATGCCGCCCCTCTCAACAGATGCTGGGATCTGCTCTTTTCACGTTGCTGGAAACTGTGAGTCTTCCCACCAGGTTAGTTTGGAATTATTGCTACATTACTTCAATACAAGTTTTGCATTGCCTCTGACTGTGTGAGTTATTGCCACCTCACACCCACCTACAACTCTGCACAGCATCAATGTTTGCCCCTTCCCTTCCCCCCTCCATCAGCAATAGGGTGACATGTAAAGGTAACCCCTATGTATATTGTCCTATATTTTTACCTAATACCCATATATTTTTCCCCCTATTGTAGCCCCTTATTATTGCTACTACAAATAGTCTGACACCAAAGGTTGGGATAAAACTGACAGTTTACGACCTCTTTATTAAAATAAAATAATTAACAGTATAAACCAAAAACGAAGGATAAACTTTTGGTTGCCGATCCTTGGAGGCACTACGTATCCAACTCTTTACCTTATATCTGCTTAATCATTTATGGTCCCTGACACTTTTCATCCGAATCTGGGATGAACCACCTTCAGCAGATAACCATAAACTCCCAGTTAACCACGTAACTGGCATTCACCGGGGACCCAAATCTCAGATGTGCCCCAAACCTTGAATTCCATCATTTTACTTCCAAATGCCTCCAAAGACCCAACAGCCTTCCTAAGAGAAAATAAAACACAAAAGGAAAACAAAAACACAAAACAAAAATCAGCATTATCAATTCCCCATGCAACCAATCTCAAATAATTAGGGCGGATGGGCGGGCGGGCGAGAGCTTTTCCCTTCCTTGTGTGCGGACCGGATATCTGCACCTCTGCTTTATCAGGCTTTTCTGTAGATGAGCAAGGGAGAGAAACTGAGAGAAACACTGGAACCAGCGGCGTAACTAGAAATCACAGGGCCCCATAGCAAAATGTTGTATGGGCCTCCCCCCCTCAGTGCAGGACACCCCCAGCAGTACAGACCCCCCCTCAGTAGTACAGACACCCCCCCTTAGTACAGACCCCCCCACCCAAGTGCAGACCTTCCTCAGTGCAGACACCCCCCATTACAGACCCCCCTCAGTGCAGGACTCCCCCAGCAGTACGAATACCCCCCCAGTGCAGACCACCCCCTCAGTACAGACCCTCCCAGCATTGCAGACACCCCCCTCAGTGCAGGACCCCCCCATCAGTGCAGACTCCCCTCAGTAGTGCAGACCCCCCTCAGTAGTGCAGATACCCCCATTACAGACCCCCCCCAGCAGTATAGACACCTCCCAGTGCAGAAACCCCCCCTCAGTAGTGCAAACCCCCCCCCCAGTGCAGACACCCCCAGCATTGCAGACACCCCCCTCAGTAGTGCAGACCCCCCTTGAGTAGTGCAGACACCCCCCCTCAGTAGTGCAGACCCCCCTTGAGTAGTGCAGAAACGCCCCAGCATTACAGACCCCCCTCAGCATCGCAGACCCCCCTCAGTAGTGCAGACACCCCCCCATTACAGACCCCCCCTCAGTACAGACACCCACCTCAGTGCAGGACCCCCCCAGCAGTACAAAAACCCCCAGCATTGCAGACACCCCCCTCAGTGAAGACCCCCCCAGTAGTGCAGACCCCCCCCCCTCAGTAGTGCAGACCCCACCTTACATACCTCAGAACAGCGCTGATACACAGTGGTGTGTGTCCCTCGAGCGCAAGCTCCTCCTCTTCTGTTGATGTAAACAGAGAGGAGGGGAGGCGGTTCCGGTCTGCACTACTGAGGGACACAGCAAGCAGCTTTAGCGATGTAGCTGCTGTTACCCAAGCGTGTCACGCCTCTGGCAGGTGTCACCTGGTGCGGCCAGCACCCGCCTAGTAACGCCACTCACCAGACCCCAAATCGGCTGCGGCCCCATAGCGCCCGCGTGGGTCGCTATGGTGGTAGTTCCACCACTGACTGGAGCACTAGTCAGTACCACTGTGCGAAGGTGTATTTTCTCCGTAAGAATAAATCACTTCTAACGATGGGAGTCTTATATATGTGGATGCTGCTGCATTATCCAAAAACGATTAGTTTATCTTTTTTACATTATAGAATGGGTTGCCTCGAGATTGTGACCAATTTTAAAGAGTATTTGTGCTAAAAAAAAGTTGAGAAACACTGATATAGACAACGGGTATCAACTCAACCTAGCTAGATGTTCTGCTGATTTCGAACAATGTCCTCCTTTTATTGAATAATCATTACGCTCTGAAATATGCAAAGTTCAGCAAATGTGTGAATTATCAAATAAACTTATCAATGATTTCCCCTTTGACTTGTTATCCCGACAGCCAAAGTGTCAGCACAGCTCCTCTTCAGCCATGTGAAGAGACTGCATAATTGTGTCTCCTGGTCCTGGGCCATCTCCGAAGATTTTTCCTCATGTCATGTGAACAGTAATTGGTAATTAGGGGTTATATTCGAGGCAGTACATGTGTCAGAGGGTTTTTTTTTTTTCTTTATATATAGATACTTGTTCTTGGGAGCTTCTAAAATAGACATCAGCATTCTATAAAAGTCAAAGCTTTGACTTCATAAGTATTAAAGGGGTTGTAAAGGTTCGTTTTTTATTTTCTAAATAGGTTCCTTTAAGCTAATGCATTGTTGGTTCACTTATCTTTTCCTTCGATTTCCCTTCTAAATGTTTTTTTTTCTTTGTTTTCTTTGTCTGAATTTCTCACTTCCTGTTCCTCCTCAGTAAGCTGTTCAGTAATGCCCCGTACACACGAGCGGACTTTTCGACATCCAAACTCCGACGGACTGAGTCCGGCGGACTATCCGATCGTGTGTGGGCTGCAACGGACTTTAGCTAAGCTAAAGTCTGACGGACTTTAGAAATGAAGCATGCTTTAAATTTTCCCGACGGAACTCCGCCGGACCCGGTCCCCTTTGAAAAATCCGCTCGTGTGTGTGCTACTCCGACGGACTAAAACCGACGCTAGGGCAGCTATTGGCTACTGTCTAGGAACTTCCTACGTCGAATCCAGTCGTACGTCATCACGTTCGACTCCGTCGGAGTTTGGTGTGATGGTGTGTGGTCAAGTCCGTTCGGTCGAAAAGTCCGCCAGAACTCCGTCGGAACTCCGGCGGAACTCCGGCGGAACTCCTTTGGAGGTCTGTCAGACTTAATCCCTCTCGTGTGTACGGGGCATAAGCTGTTCTGGCTGACTAACCACCACTCAGATGATGGTGTGAAGTTTACTGAGGAGAAACAGGAAGTCAGATATTCAGACAAAGAAAAAAAACATTAAAGCCCCGTACACACGAGCGGACTTTTCAACATCCAAAGTCTGACGGAATGATTCCGGCAGACTATTCAATCGTGTGTGGGCTGCAACGGACTTTTGATTAGCAAAAGTCTGACAGACTTTAGAAAATGGAACATGCTTCAAATTTTTCCGACGGAACTCCGCCGGACCCAGTTCCTACCGAAAAATTCGCTCGTGTGTATGCTATTCCGACGGACTAAAACTGACGCTAGGGCAGCTATTGGCTACTGGCTATAAACTTCCTTATTCGAGTCCAGTGATTGTGATTGTGTGTGGCCAAGTCCGCTCATTCGGAAAGTCCGGCAGAACTCCGGCAGAACTCCTTCGGGAAGTCTGTCGGACATAAGTCTGGTCGTATGTATGCGGCATTAGAAGGGAAATCGAAGGAAAAGGTAAGTGAACCAACTATGCACTAGCTTAAAGGAACCTAGAAAATAAAAAAATAACCTTTACAACCCCTTTAATGTGTTGTTTTTCATTTATTTTATTTTTTTACAAAAATTCAACAAACCTGGGCTAACAGAGGATATCTAAATCCAAATTTTTTTTTTATATATTTTACCTTACCAGTGGCTGCATTCGTTTTATTTTTCCAGGCTAACATTTTCCGCAAGTACAAAAAAATACATGTTGATCCCGCTAAAAATCTTGTGTCCTTGTATCATCCAGTCAACAGGCTCAGGCTCAGAAGTAGCAGGAGTCACAGGTTCAGATCTTCAATGGTTTGCATCCTTCCTAGGAAATCGGTCACAGACAGTGAAACTAGGAGAATTCACCTCTGAAACCAAGGCAGTCTCCTGCGGAGTCCCCCAAGGATCGCCCTTGTCGCCAGTGCTCTTCAACATATACATCCGCCCACTCCTCAATATCATCAGATCATCAGACCTCTGCTTCCACTCATACGCTGACGACACACAACTTTATTTCGTATCACTGAACAAAAAGACCATCATCAGCAATTAGAAAATTGATAGAAAACTAGATGACCACTAACTCCCTCAAACTCAACGAATCAAAAACAGAGCTTCTCATCCTACGCACAAACCATAAGTCCCGAACCAAGATCTCCTGGACACCACCCACCATTTTTGGGCAGACCATCATCCCAAAGACCAAGGCAAAGAGTCTCGGGGTCATCTTTGACTCGCAAATGTCAATGGATGCCCAAATAGGAGCAGTAGTCAGTGGCTCTCGCCATCTGCTCCGCCTGCTACGCAGACTAATCCTGTTCATCCCACAGAAGGACAAAGCAGTGGTAGTTGGAACAGTCATTAATTCACGACTTCACTAACTCCCTTTACATAGGATTACCACAATATCAACTTGTGCGCTTACAACAAACACGGCGGCAAGGCTAATAACAGGGAAAAAACCCTGGGAATCAATCTCCCCTTCCCTGAGGAGCCTACACTGGCTAACCGTAAAGAATCGAATCACATTCAAGACCCTCTGCCTCACCCACAAATGCATGCATGGAGACACTCCTCAATACCTATTTGAGAAAATAAAACACTACACGCCCAACCGCAGTCTTCGATCCTCTAATCAAAACCTCCTCCTCGTTCCCAAATCTCAGGACAAATCAAAGGGGGGACGGAGATTCACTGTCCAAGGACCACGGCTATGGAACGCTGACGCTCTACCAACCAACATCCGGCTTGAAAGAAAACCTCCAGGTCTTCAGGAAAAAATGCAAGACCTTCCTCTTCTAGAAGCTGGGCAACAAAGCTCCGCACAGCGCCTTCATGCGATTCAGTTCGCTTTGTGCGCTATACAAATTATTAATTCGTTCATTCATTCAGTCAACCAATGTACAAAATAGAATAGTGCTTTTTACATATACTTATATAATGAATTACTTTTCTTTTTAATACCACACCATGATTGGTGCTCAGATAGATCCCAAAACCATAAAACTATATATAAATATATATATATATATATATATATATATATATATATATATAATAACGTCTCTCAAAAATTCTTGTGGTGTGCTTCTCTGAAATGATGAGGTTGGCCTCTCTTGTATCTCCAGCCCAGGTCCCGCTGAAGGTGGAACAGAGAATACCGAGGGACAGGAGGAACATGAGTGGTGGCAGGTGTTGATAGGAGACAGGAGATGAAGACCCTGGAAGGCTGGCAGGACAACAGGTCAGGAAGAGTAGCTGATCCAGTAGCTGATCCAGCCAAAGTTACAGGGGTACTTCGCACAGGCTGTGGATTCAAGGCTTGTCAGAGCTCCCAGCAGGCTTGAGACAGGAACTCGCTGTGGTGAGCAAAGCTGATGCAGATGACAGCTAGAAAGGCACTTGAATCTAAGAGCAGAGCCAGGAATAGCAGCATGGTCGCAGGGATAGCTAAGGTCAGCAGGAGGTGGGCAGCCAGGTACCGAAACATAAGACAAAGACATGGTCAAGAACAGAGTCGGGTCAGGAACTGGCAACAGAGCAGAGGCAGGATCCAAGTTCAGGTCAGAGGCAAGTTGAGTCAGCCACAGGGGAACAAGCAGGACACGGGGAACAGTTCAAAGACCGGTCAGCACTGGAGCATGAGCAGGAGCCCCTTTAAATAGTCCATCTGGCGCCAACATTCATCGAGTATGTGCCCGTGCTCATGTGCATTTCTATTAGCCGTTCTTCGTGCATGAACATTTCTAGTAGCTAAACATATGATAGTCATTCTCTGACATTCTCTATTTTCATCACCAATCCTGCTCCTGTACTGTGTCACCACCACTGGTTTTTCTCTCACTTGGACTCCATGAACTTGCTATGTAGGATCATATAAGGTTTGTGTCAACCTCTGTGAACATATATTAACTCAGTGACTCTCCCTGGTGGTAATCCCTCTTCTTCAGTACCGATTGTAAACCAATTTCTCCAGCAGGTAATTTGGGTACTTCATACCCCTGATCAAGTCACGTGACCCTGTGACAAAACACATAGTGGTGGGGCTTACTGGATGACATCACACCACTCAGGAAGAGCAGAGGATCAGTAAATGGCATAGGAGAACTGCAACTGAGTAAAAGGTGAATAATATTTATACATGCTGATTACCTTTGGTGCAGTTCAGCACCTACATAATGTGAATGTTACTCTGCATATTAGGGAGCGAGTAAATAAAAACTTAAAAGGATAAAGCGCTATGTAGTGTTTTTTCTTTTATGTTGATGAGCGGAGGAGAGAGCTGGAGAGTGCTTAAAAGGCACAGTACCCAAATTAAAATTAAAGGTGGAGAAATTGGTTTACAATCAGCACTCAGGAAGAGAGATTTCCACCAGGAAGAGCCACCAGCGAGGCTACAGAGGTAATATCTGTCCACTAAGGGGGGCATTGGACTAAGACTGAAGTCTTATAAGACTTGTATTACCCTACATAGCATGTAAGGTCATGGAGTCAAGGTTAGAGCACAACTGGTGGTGGATACACAGTAAAGGAGCATGATTGGTGATGAAAATAGAGAAGCACGACGCAAGAACTTTTTTAGAGACTTTATGTAAGGGAGGTAAGATATATTCGATTTTTTAGAAATAAGGAACGAGGGAAAAAAAACGATAAAAGAACCTTTGTTACATGAGCCTAAATGAAAAGTAGTACATAAATAAGTTAGCTGATCTGCATAATTGATTTGTGAGTTCCTGTGACCAGAGGGTCTGGATGTAGGATGTCTTTCTCAGTAGGGAGTAAAGAATTCACAGAATCTTGTACCAGGATGGCCAGACACTTTGGCACAGACAGATTGTAGGTGAGATCTCTGGCTACATTCAAAGGTACCAGATAACAAAGACGAGGGGCAGATTTTTTGAGCTGATGGACAGAGGAGCTCATGGCTGCAGGTCTCCTTAGAAGGAGGTTAGCAAATGCATGGGACAGCTGGGACAGGACTTTGCTTTCGGGACTTGTAGATCTTCACTCTTCCTTCATTTGCTGCCTTTCTGGCCCTGAAGCGGAGACCAAGAAACACAGCCCTCCAAGGACCTGTGATTGGTTTGTGAAGGACCTCTGCCCTCTTCCCTGCCACTCTGCCTGGACCTCCGCTGAGGCCACTTTTGGCTGTTGAGTCCCTGAATTGCTGCCCCAAAACCCCTGCTACTTACCGTGCATGGATTGTTGCCCTGTGACCCTGGACTAAGCCCCAGCTGTGCTAGATGGCTGCCATATGCCCCTGGACTTAACCTTTGCTGTACAAGATTGTGGCTGGCTACTCACTGTGCATAGATTATTGCCCTGTTACTCCGGACTGAGTCCCTGTTGTACTAGATTGCCACCCTGTGCCTCTAAACTTATCCCTTGATGTGCCGTATTGAAACCCTGTTATATTTCCAAAAACAACAAAGCTATATATACAAAAAACTTATTTTTTTATAAAAAAGTTTAATAACGTGTGGCGGATGTGTTGGTGGACCAGGACACATGCAGAGATCAAGAAGAGATTTGGCGGCACAGTGGTGTAGGGGCGGCACAGTGGTTAGCACTCTCACCTAGCAGTAAGGAGGGCTGCTCGAATCCCAACCACGACATTACCTGCCTGGAGTTTGCATGTTCTCACTGTGCCTGTGTGGATTTCCTCCAGGTACTCCAGTTTCCTCCCACAATACAAAGACATGCAGGTAGGTTAATTGGCTTCTGTCCAAAAAAATTGGCCCCTAGTATATGAATGGGGACCTTGGATTGTGGGCTCCTTGAGGGTAGGGACCAATGTGAGTGTGCAATGTACAGGGATAGGGACAATTGTAGACACTCACTCAGGTTGAACTGGATGGACTGGTGTCTTTATTCGACCTTACTAACTATGAAACTATAAGAAGGCTTTTAGGGCTCCTGGCCATGGGGTTCTTTATTTTGGTGGAGGGGGGGGGGGCTGAAAAACAAGTAGTCAGATAAGAATAATGCCACAGGGCAATAATGGTACACGCGGCGGGAAAATCAAAGAGACGTACAGGTACGCCCATTTGCCCAGCCGCACCATTCTGTCGACGTGTATGTATATGCGGCGGTCGGCAAGTGGTTAAAGTGATGCAGTGCTGAATCTCAAAAAGTGCTCTGGTCAGGAAGAGGGTAAAATCTTCCGGGGCTGAAGTGGTTAATGAATAAAAATAAATGAATAAAAAACTTTCCAACACTTTTGAAACTTTAAGTACTTTACTTTACTAACTTGAAAAATAGACCTAAAGATAGGTCTACTTCGAATTTTCTTTGACTATTTAAAGAACAATTCTGTCAATTGTAATGGAACTTAGCTAACTATTATAAATACACCATCCATCAGAAGACTTTACCTAATCAGTGATGCCACCTCTATTATATGTTGGAAAATATAATTTTCCAATTAACACAAGTATTTTTATTTTTTTTTACCCAGCCAAGAGCAGATAATTATGCGGAATTTGAAAAAAAAAGTTTTCCTCCAAAGTTGTTTTTGAACTCTTTTTCGGCGTGTACAAAAGGGCACCTGAGTGATCTCATAAATATGATTTATTAAGAAGCTCACATTCCTTCAGGAAGCAAAAAACAGAATGAGCCATGACGAATTTATGTTTGCCTAAAGGTAGGGATGAGATATTTTTTACTTATTGGGCAAGTGATTGCAATCTATTAAAAATGAGTTTTCTATTAAACTTTCACGGCTCCTTTTCCCATATAATGATATTGCTTTAGGAGCATCAGCTGCATGCACCAGATGGAATTTTCTGAAAGCCTTTAGGGGGTCTGGTTGCACAGAGGAACATGGTAAATTTCTACTTAAACATTCATTTTAATTTTGCTAAAAAAAAAAAATTAAAAAATAAATGAACTTGTTGTTTCTGTGTGGTTTAGTGTTTTCTCACACTTTATCCCCATGTTTTTTAGCGTAGAAAAAAAAATAAAAGGAGACATTATGCCGCGTACGCACAACCGGACTTTCCGGCAGACTAGGTCTGACGGTATTCCCGAAAGGACTTTCGGTGGAGTTCCGACGGACTTTCCGAATGAACGGACTTGGCCACACATGAACGGACTTAGCCCTTGTACACACGGTCGGAGATTCCGACAACCAAATCCGTTGGATTTTGTCCGTCGTATTTTGTCCGAAACTGTTGCATACACACGGTCGGACAAAGTTGTGGGAAAATCCGATCTTTCAGAACGTGATGACGTATTTTCGTTACGACGGGACTACGTTCAGGCTAGTAGCCAATAGCTTTGGTCTAGGAATTTGATCTGAGCATGCGTGGCACTTTGTCTGATTGGAATTCTCTACACATGATCGGAGTATGTCCGATCAGAGCAGTTTGTCGGAAAATATTTCCAGCAAGTTGGAAAATTTGGTCCGACGGATATTCCGACGGAAACAGTCCGATGGAGACCACACACAGTCGGAATATCCGACAAAACGGTCCGATAGGACACATTCCGACAGAATCTCCGGCTGTGTGTACAAGGGCTAAGTCTGTTCGAAAGTCAGTTCGTTTTGAACGCGATGACATACGGCGGGACTAGAAAAAGAAGTTCAATAGCCAGTAGCCAATAGCTGTCCTTGCGTCGTATTTGGTCCATCGGACCAGCCTACAGACCAACGGTTTTCCCGATAGGAATTGAGTCCATCGGACAGATTTGAAACAAGTTCTATTTCTAGGTCCGTCAGATTTTTAAGATGAAAAACGATCGGATTAGCCCACACGGATTGTCAGATGGACTGATTCCGTCTGACCTAGTCTGCTGGAAAGTCCGGTCGTGTGTATGCGGCATCAGAGTGGATTGCTCATTCAGTGGTCAGCTAGGCGTTGTGCTTTGTGTGTATTAGGCTGTGGGGACAAAATGGCTCTATTTCAGCCACATGTTTTATCGCCTTTAATGTTGCACAAAGGGAAAATGAAATAAAGTGCAAAACAAAGTGTACAGTGAAGGAAAAAAATAAAATAAAAAAAAGGAAAATATTTGTTTGAAGCTGAACTCTGGGCACAAACAAAAAAAAAGATAAAAAAAGAAGATAAAGGTGGAAATAAATCCACTTTGCGTGCTCCAAATGTCTTTGCAAACCCTTAAAAAAAAGTAGAAGTGTGTAGTAAACAGCCTGTAAGGAAAGCAGAACTGTGGGAGGGGCCCCACAGGCCCCACCCACTAGGAGGGGCCCCCACAGGCCCCACCCACTACAGGCTTCCAGCATAAAACTGTCAGAAACCATGAAACAGACTGAGACAGAAGTACAATCAAATCACACTTGTTTATTAATATAAATAAAAAGGTAAATAGAAAAAAAGCTTAATCAAGCATAGCCAGAGTCTTGTAGCCAGATCGGGTAGTCATCCAGTCCAAAGTCCAGTAACCAGATCGGATAATCAGCCAGGCCAGAAGTCAGGGATCCAAGGAGAGCAACCGCAAGCAGGATAAGAAGCCAGGTGGGAAGTTAGCAAGCCAATCTTGAAACAAACAGCAGGAGATGGTTCCCTGTGATGTGACCAACGCGAAGGCAAATGAAAAAGTGAGCAGGGAGGCTTTAAATAGGCAGGTCAGACGAGCATCATCGGGAACAGCTGGTAACTGTGGAAAGAGAAGAGAGCTGGCAATCAGCCGACAACTGAGCGGCCAGCCCAGAGGAGGAAGGGCTAAGCCAGCCCTGACAAAAACTACAGTAGCAGGAGAAGACTAACCCAGTCCTCCTGCACAAGAAGAGGGAGAGCAACAGGACTAGTCTCTGTTACGACGTAAAGAAGTCAAAAGAATGCCACACATTCATTTTAAAAGTAATTTTTTTTTTTACTTATAATATGGGTAACAAAAGGCAGCCAACGCATTTCAGGGCCAATTACTCCCCTTCATCAGGGCTATATTTTATTACTCAAAGGACCAATTTAACCACGTGCCGACCGTTGCGCACCGATATACATTGGCACAATGGCAGTGGTGAACAAATGGCCGTACCTGTACATCCCCTTTAAGAGGCAGGGCTAGCGGGACCCGCGGACTCAATGTCCGTCGGTCTCCTGCCGATCATGTCACGGAGCCTCAGAACTAGGAAGTGCCTATGTAAACAAGGCATTTATCCATTCTGCCTTGTGTCATGACAGAGATCACTGCTCCCTGTCATCGGGAGCAGTGATTACTGTCATGTGAGTGGCAGCCCATCCCACCCACAGTTAGAATCACTCCCTAGGACACACTTAACCCCTTCATTGCCCCCTAGTGGTTAACCCCTTCCCTGCCAGTGTCATTTACACAGTAATCAGTGCATTTTTATAGCACTGATGGTCCCAAAATAGTGTCAAAAGTGTCTGATGTGCCCGCCATAATGTCGCAGTCCCGATACAAATCTCAGATTGCCGCCATTACTAATAAAAAAAAATTAATAATAAAAATGTCATAAAACTATCCCCTATTTTGTAGACGCTATAACTTTTGAGCAAACCAATCAATATACACGTATTGTGATTTTTTACCAAAATATGTAGAAGAATATGTATTGGCCTAAACTGATGAAAAAATGTTTTTATAGATATTTTGGGGGATATTTATTATTGCAAAAAGTAAAAAATATTGAGTTTTTTTCAAAACTGTCGCTCTTTTTTTGTTTATAGCGTTAAGGATTTTTTTTTTTTCTGCTCCTAGAAGCTGAAGCTTAAGAAATGCTTCTACCCTAAAATAGTGTGCATGGACACATAGGATAACACACACAGTAAAACCTTGGTTTGAGAGTAACTTTGTTTGCGAGTGTTTTGCAAGACAAGCAACATTTTTAAATAAATTTTGGCTTGATATACAAGCGATGTCTTGATATACAAGTAGCGTCACGTCACAACTGAGTATAAAAGTGCCAGCCTCCACAAGAAGCAAAATCCAGAAGGAGCTACAGAGTATAAAAGAGAAGAGAGGCGCCTCTAAGTGTAGCAATATGTTTCCATTTAATGAAGGTGCAACATTTAGCAACTCACATGGTGGTGATTAATAGAGGCACATCTAAGTATGCAGGCATCTGGGGTAAAGCTCTCCACATAGACCGTCCTCCTCACCGCCATCGACGTCATCCCTTCCACGTTCAAGCCTCGCTTTCAGATCGCTCTACTGCAGGGTAGTCTTCCTAGTCACAAATGCAGACTGACAGCGGTGAGAGCCGGCAGTGTGGGGGGATGGTCTATGTGGACAGCTTTAAGCCTGAATGTGCCTCATCAACCATGTGAGTTGCTAAATGTTGTACTTTCAATAAATGTAACCATATTGCTACACTTAGAGGCTCCTCTCTTCTCTTTTATACTCTGTGGCTCCTGCTGGATTTTGCTTCTTGTGGAGGCTTCCATTTGTGGATGGAAATTTTATGGTTACACAACCTATCACATTGCTAAAAGCTTTTTTTTTTATGGACTATAAACTGAAGGACTTTTGAATAAATGGTTGTGGAACGAATCATCTGAGTTTCCATTATTTCTTATGGAGAAATTTGCTTTGATATACAAGTGCTTTGAAGTACAAGCGTGTTTCCGGAATGAATTATGCTCGCAATCCAAGGTTTTACTGTATTTGATTCTAGAGGCAGACAAAAAAAAGCTAAAAGCAGTTGCTAGGAGCTTAAAAATAAGCTAGTGTGCATGGAGCCTAATAGGTGTTTCAGGGATTGAGACCAAGTTGGTGGTGCACTCCAAATCTGGTGGTCTTATCCAGTTCAACCTGAGTGAGTGTCTACAATTGTCCCCATCCCTGTACATTGCACACTCACATCAGTCCCTACCCTCAAGGAGCCCACAAGCCAAGGTCCCCATTCATATACTAGGGCCAATTTTGGACAGAAGCCAACTAAGCTACCTGCATGTCTTTGGAGTGTGGGAGGCAACCCATGCAGGCACAGGGAGAACATGCAAACTCCAGGCAGGTAGTGCCGTGGTTGGGATTTGAACCAGTGACCCTTCTTACGGCTAGGTCAGTGTGCTAACCACTACACCACTATTCTGGTCTTGAGCATTTGAAATACAAACCTTATTTCACCTACCAGTATCCAAGAAAGCGAGGCATTTTTCTTGTTCCTACCCTTTTAACCAGGAACCTCCTGTTTTATTATATGCTTTCCCTATCAAGCGAGGTCTCTCTCCACTTAGTCCAGGTGTGCCCAAATGACATGCGTCACCCTAATGTATAGAGCAGAGGTCTCAAACTGGCGGCCCTCCAGCTGTTGCAAAACTACAAGTCCCATCATGCCTCTGCCTGTGGGAGTCATGCTTGCAATGATCAGCCTTGCAACGCCTCTTGGGACTTGTAGTTTCCCAACAGCTGGAGGGTCGCCAGTTTGAGACCCCTGGTATAGAGTCTTATGCCCTGTACACAGGGTCAGACTGTCCGATGGAAAATGTGCGATTGGATCGTGTTGTCGGAAATCCGTGTGGTCTCCAGCTGACTTTTTCCGTAAGAATTTCCGACACACAAAGTTTGAGAGCTGGATCTAAAATTTTATGACAACAAAATCCAATTGTTTAAATTCCGATCGTATGTAGACTATTCCGATGGACAAAGTGCCATGCATGCTCAGCATAAATTACGAGACGAAAGCTATTGGCTACTGCCCTCTTTCTAGTCCCGTTGTACGTGTTGTATGGTCACTTCCTTTTGAACTATCACATTTTCTGACAACTTTGTGCGACCGTGTGTATGCAAGACAAGTTTGGGCCAAAATCCGTCGGGAAAAATATCTGACGGATTTTGTCATCAGAATGTCCAACCGTGTGTACAGGGCATTACACCAAAATGGCTGCTTGACATTTGAAGAGATTACAGCGTCCAACTGGACAGCTGACTTCCCTGAGAGGCTAACAGAGTCCATGAGGGGATAATACCCTAGCAGATTCCCGTCCACCTGTGTAATGGCACAGTGACACCTACAGGACAGAGGAGGAACCAGCAGCTGCCAACACATGCGTGTACCTGTTGCTTTTATTCTTGCACAAAACAATAAAACAAATTTAACAAGAAAATACATGTAATATTTTTTTAAATTCATGTCTGAAGCTCAGCTTAAAGGGGTTGTAAAGGTAAATGTTTTTTCACCTTAATGCATTCTATGCATTAAGGTGAAAAAACATCTGACAGTGCCTGCGCCCCCAGCCCCCCCCGTTTTACTTACCTCACCCCTCAAAAGTCCCGCACTCATCCCCCAACGTCCTTTCCACCGTTCAGTCTGGCCGCTGATTGGCTGGAGTGGATGGATGGAAAGCAGGGCAGCCATTGGCTCGCGCTGCTGTCAATCACATCCGATGACGCAGCACGCCGGGGGAGGGGCCTTGTAATACAGTGAGCGGCTATAGCCGCCGGCTGTATCACGGGAGCGCGCCCGCAGATGCTTCTCACCATGCGAGGGAGCTCACATGAGCGTGAGAAGTACCTGCGGGAGGAAGCAGAGACAGCAGCCGAGGGACCCCAGAAGAGCAGGTTCGGGGCCATTCTGTGCAAAACGAGCTGCACAGTGGAGGTAAGTATAACGTTTGTTATTTAAAAAAAAATATAAAATCACTTTACAATCCCTTTAAAGAAGAAATCTCTATAATGATAAATCTTTATTTATTTAAACATTTCATTTTTAATTAAAGGGGTGCAGTACTCTTGGCAAGATGTTAAAAGAAAGTCTACATACTCATTGAAAAATTGGTGCATCTTTATATTTTAAAACCAAGCTTGCACCTAAGAAGCAAGATTGTGGAGCTGTAGAGCCGATCGAAGCTACGTAGAAATTGCTTTTACTTTTACATTTATGCCGCCACTTTCATAATCAACGGCAGAAATTAATATTCTGCCACTTTCTGTTTAAATTTGGTTTAATCTACAACTTGGTAACTTAAAAGGAATACGGGTTGGTTTTATATTATTTTTCTTTATCTACTTATTGTAGTCAGGGTTTAAATAACATAACTAAAATTCACTTTATTTAAATAAATTTAAAGGACCACACTTTAATATTTAGCATTTTTCTACACAGCCAAAATGTGGTGTGCTAGCTTCCTTTCAACTTGATTACCTGAAAATCTGTATTTGCTATGTCGGAAGAAGCTGTTTGCAGAGCTCAGTAGCTCAAGTTGGAATTTGCTTTAAAGACAAGACATCTGGCTCGCTTCTCTTTAGGGGGTCGAAGGCATGTTGTGATCTTTCTTTTAGGCTGGGTTCACATATGTGTGGCTGCGGTTCCCAGCACGGGGTCGGGTGCGTTCCTGTTCACGGGTTCAGGTGCGAATCAGGTCCGAGTTGTTTTCCCGAATTTGAACCTGAACCAGACCCAAACATGCACAAGGATCCTTGTAGAAGCTTCAAGCACAAAATTGCTCAGGTGTGAACGGGGCTATAAAAACAAGAATTAAATAACTAGATGGGTCAAAAATAAGAACATACATAACATACATAACAAAACAGTGTTGTGCTTCCTAAATATCTATCAATAAATCCTTAAATAAGAATAACTTGTAATATAGCAAGATACTGAGTGCATAATCAAATATTCATGTTCCCTGACTGGGAATAGTGAAAAATACACAATAATGAAATATAAGTGTTCCCTGAGTGGGAATGGTGAACAATAAACAATAAAGATAAAGTCCACACACTGAAAAAATAAATCCGAATACACAAAAATAATCCTCAGAGTCTTCTGCACAAAAAACGCACAACACAACACCAATGCATAAATGTTGGAAATGCAAGTGCTCTCCTCCACCTCAATATCCTACCGGCTCACCTGACCCCTGTTTCCCCAGAAGGTCAGGAAAATGCAGGTTCCCTCTCTGGGATACAAACAGATCAGCTGGTCATGGAACTCCTATGCCATCCGTGCTGCCTCCGGCTGATTGGATGGATACCAGCCAGTACAAATTCCCTCAATGGGGTCCGGACCACATGGGAATAGAAAAGGCACAATCTAGTGCTCTCTGTATATCAAAACGGTTTATTTCCTCATTAAAACATTAAAATGTTACTCACAAATGCAGCACTTAAGCAGTGCGGGCTCAAGATGCATAGAAACGACAAGATGCTCACGGGATGACGCTGCCACTGCGACTCCCCCCCCCTATACACGTTACGCCGAATGGGCTGCTTCCCCCCCTGTGACTTCTTCAGTAAGGGCAATTTCTGACAAAAAATGTTCGATGGGAGCTTGTTGTCAGAAATTCTGACCATGTGTAGGCTCCAGTGGCGGCTGGTGAAGTTTTTGGATGGGGGGGCGCCAGACCCCGCCCATCATGACCCCGCCCACCATTTTGACCCCTCCCACTTCTCATAAAACACGCCCCTTATGTAATCGGAAAAAAAATTTGACGTGGGTTCCCCCTCCGAGAGCATACCAGGCCCTTAGGTCTGGTATGGATTCCAAGGGGGACCCCCTACGCCGAAAAAACGGCGTAGGGTTACCCCCCAGATCCACACCAGACCCTTATCCGAGCACGCTACCCGGCCGGCCAGGAAAGGGGGTGGGGACGAGCGGGCGCCCCCCCCCCCTCCTGAGCCGTACCAGGCCGCGTGCCCTCAACATGGGGGGGTGCCTTGGGGGAGGGGGGGCGTGCGGCCCCCCCACCCCAAAGCACCTTGTCCCCATGTTGATGAGGACAAGGGCCTCTTCCCGACAACCCTGGCCGTTGGTTGTCGGGGTCTGCGGGCGGGGGGCTTATCGGAATCCGGGAGCCCCCTTTAATAAGGGGGCCCCCGGATACCGGCCCCCCACCCTATGTGAATGAGTATGGGGTACAATGTACCCCTACCCATTCACCTGTGAAAAAAAGTACAAAAAAAAAACACAACACAGGGTTAAAATATTTTATTGCACAGCTCCGGGGGTCTTCCGTCTTCGGGGGTCTTCTCGCCGGACTCCTCCGCTATCTTCTTGTAGCTCTTTTACTAGCGGAGGAGTCCGGCTTTCTTCTTCGCCGCCGGCCTCTTCTCCCGACTTCGGGGGTCTTGTCCCCCTCTTCGGTTCTTCTGCCGGGCCACCGCGCCTTCTTATAGCTCTTTTACAGGCGGTGGCCCGGTCTTCTGCCGCCGCCGCCGCCGCCGCCCGTTCTTCTTCTTCTTCTTCTTCTTCTTCTTCTTCTTCTTCTTCTTCTCCTTCTTCTCCAGGAGATGTTGCCTCGACGATCTCCCTGGCCGGAATGCCAGGGACGCGCTGTGCTGCCACTTATATAGGGACAATGGGGCGGTGTCACATGGGTTGATGTCACATGGGTTGGTCACATGGGTTGATGACAGAAGACCGGGCCACCGCCTGTAAAAGAGCTATAAGAAGGCGCGGTGGCCCGGCAGAAGAACCGAAGAGGGGGACAAGACCCCCGAAGTCGGGAGAAGAGGCCGGCGGCGAGGAAGAAAGCCGGACTCCTCCGCTAGTAAAAGAGCTACAAGAAGATAGCGGAGGAGTCCGGCGAGAAGACCCCCGAAGACGGAAGACCCCCGGAGCTGTGCAATAAAATATTTTAACCCTGTGTTGTGTTTTTTTTTTGTACTTTTTTTCACAGGTGAATGGGTAGGGGTACATTGTACCCCATACTCATTCACATAGGGTGGGGGGCCAGTATCCGGGGGCCCCCTTATTAAAGGGGGCTCCCGGATTCCGATAAGCCCCCCGCCCGCAGACCCCGACAACCAACGGCCAGGGTTGTCGGGAAGAGGCCCTTGTCCTCATCAACATGGGGACAAGGTGCTTTGGGGTGGGGGGGCCGCACGCCCCCCCTCCCCCAAGGCACCCCCCCATGTTGAGGGCACGCGGCCTGGTACGGCTCAGGAGGGGGGGGGGCCGCCCGCTCGTCCCCACCCCCTTTCCTGGCCGGCCAGGTAGCGTGCTCGGATAAGGGTCTGGGGGGGAACCCCACGCCGTTTTTTCGGCGTAGGGGGTTCCCCTTGGAATCCATACCAGACCTAAGGGCCTGGTATGCTCTCGGAGGGGAAACCCACGTCAAATTTTTTTTCAGAAATTTGGCGTGGAGTTCCCCCTTCAGAGCTCATTCTCTGATTGGCCACGGCAAAAGTCGCCTGGCCTGGGGAAACCTTTCTGGCTGTGAAAGCTTTTTGCATTCATTCAGCTGAATGCACGAACATTCTCCACAAAGTAGAGGCTAGAAAGCCTTTATGCGGTGACTCACCTCTCACTGTCTGGCAGCTCCGCTCGGGCTAAGGAACGGAGCTGCCTACGTCACTTCCGGGTTTCGTGAAGCAGCCGAAAGCCGGAAGTGACTGCCTGTCTAAGAGTGACAATGCTCCCGCCCGTAGAATCACAGTGATTTTACGGGCGGAAGCTAGTCGGCGTTCTGCTGTGCGCCGCAAGGCGGGTTTTTAACCCGCAAATGAAGCGCCATGAATGCAATCTTGTGATTGCATGGACGTGGCGCTTCTCATAGTGCACTGTGACCGGCGCCACAGTACACTATGTTAAATTGTTAAATGACATTTTTTTTTTTTTTTTTTAAATGTCTTAAAGGGCCCGTTTTTTTTTTTTACTTTTTTTTTAACTTTTTTTTTTTTTTTTTTTTTTACACCTAGGGAGAGGGGGGGCGGCGCCCGGGCGCCCCCTATGGGCCGGGCCACCGCCTGTAAAAGAGCTATAAGAAGGCGCGGTGGCCCGGCAGAAGAACCGAAGAGGGGGACAAGACCCCCGAAGTCGGGAGAAGAGGCCGGCGGCGAGGAAGAAAGCCGGACTCCTCCGCTAGTAAAAGAGCTACAAGAAGATAGCGGAGGAGTCCGGCGAGAAGACCCCCGAAGACGGAAGACCCCCGGAGCTGTGCAATAAAATATTTTAACCCTGTGTTGTGTTTTTTTTTTGTACTTTTTTTCACAGGTGAATGGGTAGGGGTACATTGTACCCCATACTCATTCACATAGGGTGGGGGGCCAGTATCCGGGGGCCCCCTTATTAAAGGGGGCTCCCGGATTCCGATAAGCCCCCCGCCCGCAGACCCCGACAACCAACGGCCAGGGTTGTCGGGAAGAGGCCCTTGTCCTCATCAACATGGGGACAAGGTGCTTTGGGGTGGGGGGGCCGCACGCCCCCCCTCCCCCAAGGCACCCCCCCATGTTGAGGGCACGCGGCCTGGTACGGCTCAGGAGGGGGGGGGGCCGCCCGCTCGTCCCCACCCCCTTTCCTGGCCGGCCAGGTAGCGTGCTCGGATAAGGGTCTGGGGGGGAACCCCACGCCGTTTTTTCGGCGTAGGGGGTTCCCCTTGGAATCCATACCAGACCTAAGGGCCTGGTATGCTCTCGGAGGGGAAACCCACGTCAAATTTTTTTTCAGAAATTTGGCGTGGAGTTCCCCCTTCAGAGCTCATTCTCTGATTGGCCACGGCAAAAGTCGCCTGGCCTGGGGAAACCTTTCTGGCTGTGAAAGCTTTTTGCATTCATTCAGCTGAATGCACGAACATTCTCCACAAAGTAGAGGCTAGAAAGCCTTTATGCGGTGACTCACCTCTCACTGTCTGGCAGCTCCGCTCGGGCTAAGGAACGGAGCTGCCTACGTCACTTCCGGGTTTCGTGAAGCAGCCGAAAGCCGGAAGTGACTGCCTGTCTAAGAGTGACAATGCTCCCGCCCGTAGAATCACAGTGATTTTACGGGCGGAAGCTAGTCGGCGTTCTGCTGTGCGCCGCAAGGCGGGTTTTTAACCCGCAAATGAAGCGCCATGAATGCAATCTTGTGATTGCATGGACGTGGCGCTTCTCATAGTGCACTGTGACCGGCGCCACAGTACACTATGTTAAATTGTTAAATGACATTTTTTTTTTTTTTTTTAAATGTCTTAAAGGGCCCGTTTTTTTTTTTTACTTTTTTTTTAACTTTTTTTTTTTTTTTTTTTTTACACCTAGGGAGAGGGGGGGCGGCGCCCGGGCGCCCCCTATGGGCGGGCCGCCACTGGTAGGCTCCATCGTACATTTTCTGGTAGAATTTCCAACAAACAAAATTTGAGATCTGGATCTCAAATTTTCCGACATCAAAATCCGTTGTTGGAAATTCCGATCGTGTGTACACAATTCCGATGTACAAAATTCCACACATGCTCGGAATCAAGCAGAAGAGCCGCTCTGGCTATTGAACTTCAATTTTCTCAGCTCGCCGTACGTCATCGTGTTCTTGATGTTCGGAATTTCCGACAACATTTGTGTGACCGCGTGTATGCAAGAAATGTTTCAGCCAACATTCGTCGGAAAAAAAAAACATGGATTTTGTTGTCGGAATGTGCGATCGTGTGTACAGGGCATTATATATTGTGGCATTCTGAAAGGCGAGGTGATCAATGGATGTCATGTTTCACCTCACATGAGTTCATTTGCAAGGAACTAAGGTGGTATCCGGTCCGGTATTTTCCCAGTCACCGTAGCAGGGTTCGTTTCGGAGAAGATTTTACAGTCCACTTGTGTCCACCCACAGGTGGTATAAATAAAGCAGGACTGGAGCAAAAGATTGCTCTTGGCCTGCGACTCAGGAAACCAAAACCTGAGTTGCTTACTGTATGTGAAGTTTTCTCTTTGAGCTAAAGTAATGCAGTGTACACACGACTGGACTTTTTGATGGACTAGGTCCGGCGGTCTTCCCGACGAACTTTCGGCAGATTTTCGACAGACTTTCCGAACAAACGGACTTAGCCACACACAATCACACCAAAGTCTGACGGATTTGAACGTGATGACTTATGACCGAACTAGAATTAGGAAGTTCATAGCCAGTAGCCAATAGCTGCCCTAGCGTCGGTTTTCATCCGTCAGACTAGCATACAGACGAATGGATTTTTCGACCAGACTCGAGTCTGTTGGAAAGATTTGAAACATGTTTTAAATATAAAGTCCGTCTGATTTTTAGACAGCAAAGGTCCAATGAAACCCACACATGATTAAATTGTCCAGCGAATTAGTTCAGTCGGACCTAGTCTGTCGAAAAGTCCGGTCGTGTGTACACGTCATTAAGGTTTGCATTATCTTTGTTTTGTGGGTGACTGGAAGAAACCCTTCACCTGTGTGTTAGGCCCCTTTCACACGGGGGGATCAGTAATGATCCGCCCCGTGATGATCCGCTCGCTCAGCGGGGATCGCTCCGTTGTCCCAGATGAGCCGGTAGTGGACAGGGCGGTCTCCGCACACTGTGCAGGGACCGCCCTTTCAGCTCTCCGCTCTCCTCTATGGGGATCAGATGAGCACGGACCGTCTGTCCGTGTTCATCCGATCCACTCTGCAGACGGAAAGAAAAATAGGATTTTCCTCCGTCTGCAGAATCGGACAGTAGCGGAGGCGGACAATAGAAGGTGTCTGCGGATGTTCATCCGCAGACACCCGCTATCCCATAGGGATGCATGTATGTCCGTATTTCATCTGCAAACGGATGGATGAAATACGGACATACTGTCCGCATGTGTGAAAGGGGCCTAAGGAACCTGCAATGTTTGGTTAGTGCCTGGATGACAAGGATTTATTTTCTATTTTTGTTTGTTTGATTTTCATGCAACCTTTTAAAATAAACCTGACTACAAGTCAGATTTCAAGAAAACCCACCATTTAGACTACCCTTTCCCCAGGGAAGTTGATCCCCATTGAGCTAACCCCCTACAATATATATAAACATTATATACTTTTAATCTTGTGTGATTTCTTGGTGGCACATATAAAGTCCCATGTACCTACCCCTGCCTTTTTTGGCAGTGAAGGTTTTCTTTTGTATTTTCTAACCACTTCCTTCCCGTAGGACATCATATGACGTCCTTAGGTTAAAGAAGTAATATCTGAATGGTGCTTGCAGCTACAAGCATCATTCAGATATCTTTCTTTTCAGCCGGTGATTCCCTGTAATGTAAAAGCCATCCTAGTGGCTATTCATCTTCTGGATGGCTTTTACAGGCAGTGGGAGGGGATGTCTTCCCCTCTCCCCGCCTCCCTTTGGTGCTTTTCTGGGCTCACCCGTGCGATTAGGAAGCCGGATTGCCGATCTGGAGGAGGATTACCTTAGAGCTGGCTGGGGACCAGATGGTCCCCGTCCATCTCTATGACCCTGGGAGGCTGGTAGTGACATGATGTCACTTCCGGCCAGGGGCGGATCCAGGGGGGGGCAACGGGTCAATTGCCCCCCCCCGAGAATACCGGCAGGCTGGTTCCGTGGGTCCAATCGTGGCCGGTTCCGCGGGTACCAGCGGGCCGGTTCCGCGGGTAACAGTGGGCTGGTTCCGCGGGTCCAATCGCGGCCGGTTCCACGGGTCCAATCGCGGGCAGTTCCGCGGGTACCCGCGCAGCCGGTTCCGCGGGTACCCGCGCGGCCGGTTCCGCGGGTACCCGCGCTGAGTGGACGGTGAGGGGGGGGCAGCTGGGCGGCTTAGGAGGGCTGCTGGCCAATCAGGAATCCAGCAGGCAGGGGAGCAGGGAGATGACATCACCTCTCACTGCCCTGCATCCCTCTAGTTCCGCCCTCACTGTGTAGGAAGCTGTGTGCAGCAGAGAGATTGCAGAAAAGTGACACAGTAGGTGACAATCCGCAATGTGTGGCAGGCTACGTGGCAAGTGGCAATCCGCAATGTGTGGCAGGCAACGTGGCAAGTGACAATCCGCAATGTGTGGCAGGTGACGTGTCAAGTGGCAATCCGCAATGTGTGGCAGGCTACGTGGCAAGTGGCAATCCGCAATGTCAGGTCACCGGAGACCAGGTGACAGATGCACTCTGTAGGAGTCGGAAGTGCACAGCTAGGTAGTGGACCTTAGGACTGACTGTTGCGGATTGTACCCAGGGAGATTCAGGACACAGGTCTACAGGATCACTAACACAGATCCCAATGGGAGCTGGAGCATAGATTCCCCAGGGTGCGGAGTCTAAGAGCAAGTGGGTGTTCGCCAGAGCCTCCAGTGGTGAGGATGGACTTAGCTGCAGTCTGGCTCCAGGTCACTGCCCCTAGGGTCTCACAGCTCACGTTTACAGTAGTCTACAGGAGAAGAAGGCAGCAGGCTGGAACGACAAGGATAGTAAGGGGATACAGCAGAGGTCAGGGCAACTAGCAGACAGGAACAACAGAGTACACAGCAAAGGTTCAGGGTCACAGGCAGACAGGGATGGTCAGGGACATGCAAAAGGTCAAGGTCACAAGCAGACAGGAATCGTTGAGAACACGCCAAGGTCAGTAATAGAGTCAAACATAGAGCACACGGCAAGCAGGAAACAGGAAGCCAAACACACAATGATACACAATGGTTGATCAGCACCACTGGCTTGCAGTGCACAGGTTAATATAGGGTTCCCTGATAGGGCCTGGGGTGGAGTCATGCTTAGAGGAGAGGTTATAAAAACCACCAGGTGGAAGTGGCTGGCCTCTAAGCAGAACACATGAGGGGAGGTAAGCAACCAGAGGAAGATCACTGCATAACCATGACACTAAAATTTCTGTTTTCAGTCTTGGGTACAGTGTAGAAATGAATCTCTCTCTTTCATGTTTTTATGGCTGCCTGGGTTCCCACTGAGGAGATGATATTTTTCTATTTGTTGTGGCGACCATTGTCCTGGGTACAGAAAGTTAAACATGGTTGTATTCATTAAGAATACAGTTATATTTGTCTTCAACAATATTTGTCAGTTTGGCATTAAAGGGGTAGTACAGCCAAAGCTCGTTTGGCTGTACTTCTCCTGTGGATCACAGGAGTGCAGTTTGCTCTGCCCCCCTGTGACCTGTTTTCAGCAGACAGCAGACTGAAGCCCACTGTCAGCTGACATCAGCCAGTCCAGAGCAAGATCACGACAATGGAGTCAGGATCCACCCACCTGCCTGGACCGGCACCAGTCTCAGCATCCCAGCAAGCTGCTGAGAGACTGAGCAAACCACTCATGCCCCCTCTCCACAGCCAAGCGTGCGGGGGGGGGGGGGGGTGGCAGAGCAGAGAGCTGGTAACTGACAGTCACCAGTTCTCTGCTTACGGAGCTGTGAGAATCGAGTGATCACTGGTGTCCAGATGGTGTCCAGAAGGTGCAGCATCCACTTAGATAAGTATGAATCTTACAAAAAAAAACAAAAAACATACATCTCTTTTAATTATCTTAGGGATCCTGGGGATCTACGTGGATAACTATAAATTAAATATTTAAGAAATCAATTAAATCATTTTACCAGAAGAAAATTAGCAAAACCAAAATGGGGATGCAGACCTTCATTAACAGGTATCAAGGGATCTGTTTTCTCATGCAGCCTCTGAATATAATCAAAATGGAATCAAGGTGACCCTACAGAGAACAATGTGGGAAACCCAAAATTTAGTATTTGTCAATAAAACTGGAATTTTTTCAATTAGAATGCCCCCAGATAGGAAGCAATTTGACTGCAAGTTTTAAAATGACTTGCTAAGCTACTGCTAGACTTGCCAGGCTTCACAAGTTTGTTGCACAATTGCAGCAAGTCCGCATTGCGTGACTCCAGATCAACTTTTTTTGCAGACATTCTGCAAGTCTGCTGCACGTTCTGGTTCAGTTATGTTGTGCAATATAGTCATCCCACCACAGGGGTCACTGTGAGTGAATTTTTATGCTGTAGACTTTTAGAGCTCTTGCTGTAGACTCACCACTAAAACTTTGCTCCTGTTAGAGACTTGCAACGCAAATGTGCTACAAGTTGGAAAAATGTCAAATTTGTGGCAAGCTATCCTTGCCATCTAGGCCTGTTCAAGTCAAAGTTGTAAGAGTTGATTTCCCCTCACTTTGGAGTTATTTGCTGTTGTGACTCAGGGACAGGAATTGGATTTCCTGTAATGGGATACAAGCAACAAAATATTCACCAGGGATTTAACCGTTCTCTACACTATTCAAAAAGGTTTTGGCTTTATGAATACATTCATTTTGATATGGACATAACCTCAGGCTGGAGCATCTATGTGGCATGGTGGACAATAAAATGTCTTTGATATTACAAACCAAGTCCACTTGAATGTGACTGACTAACTATTACTAGCTACAAGTGGATCTCAAAACATTTGTGTATATATATAAACAAATAAAAAAAATTGTTTCAGTAATAAATTATAATCATTTTTATTATTAAAATTTGTTTCAGTAATAAATTATAATCATTTGTATTTATTTTTATTATTAATATTATATCCTTTTGCATGCATTACGGCATCAATGTGGCGTGGCATGAAGGTGATCAGCCTGTGATCATGGACATACTTTTCGTAAGCCAACATTTCTAAATGGGTAGTTATAAATGAAATAATTAAGAAAACAATTTCATATTTTACCAGTAGAAAATGTTTGGGAAATTCAAAATGGGGATGAATACTTTCATTAACATAAATTAACCGATTCCCGACCGGCGCACAAACATTTACATTGGCAGAATGGCACGGACAGGCAAATGGGTGTCCAGGCACGTCTCTTTAAATTTGCCACCATGTGGTCACGTGAGCGACCGCCGGTGGCATGCGCGACCCTGCCGCGAGCTCCGTGAGTGTGATCGCATAAGCAGCCATGCTCCCAGTTGCCTTCTCACATGGAGACACACAGAGTGTGTGTCTCCATGTGAGAAGGCAACTGGGAGCATGGCTGCTTATGCCCTGACTTTGGATACAAAGTATTTAAGTTTGTAAGGACACTTACTACAAAACCAAGGACTGGTCAGACTACGAACATAGGGAGCCCTAAAAGACACAGGTATAGAATCACTTATTTGAGGGGTAAGGAGTACTGAAGAAGCAGTAAGGAGTAAGGAGTGAGGAGTAAGGAGTACTGAAGAAGCAGTAAGGAGTAAGAAGTGAGGAGTAAGGAGTACTGAAGAAGCAGTAGAAGCAGTGACATTGAAAGATCTATTATATATAAGCCAGTTTGCATAGATGTTCCGGTAAGCGGCCAACTTTGTGGGATTGCACGCGGGTGGAAACGGTGATGGTGTAGGACAGGCATTTCCTGTTATTGAAATACAACCTCATGGTGGAAGGCATCTCTCTACCTGCATTTTCTCCGCTAGCAATCTTCGATGAAGGACTTTTTAACTGATAAATGTTAAATATGATGTCCGGAATGTGATTTACGGTGCTTGAGACAATTGGCTTATTTGAAAGCATTTTTAGAGATCTGAGTAACCGTTCCGATTGTAAAATTGAGCGCTGTTAGTGTTTGATTTTTAGAATCAACCACATTGTACATTAAAGCCAAATAATAGTTATTAAGAGGGGGAGGAAAAATGGCACAACAGTCTCTTTAAGGCTCAAAATGATGGACACTTCTGCACTCTTTGACAGATCTTCAGTAGACACACACACTGTGATTCCAACACCACATAGATTGAAGGCTTACCAAATAGAAAGCCAAGACAGCTTGTCACCCAACCTGGGCTGTCAGGACCATCGCCGATGTGAGTCACTCCTTAGTCTGGCCGTTCCTCCGTTCCCGGAGCTCCAATCTAAGTACCAGAACACTCCTGATGTGTAGATGTCAGCTGACACCGTGAGACTGGAGGTGTCCAGGGATGATGGACATGGTGTCAAATCCTCAAATCTGAAATTCCTTTAGGAGGTTTCTCGGCAAAACAGACACTTGGGCTCTGCCCGAGGGCCCCAGGCCACTAGAGGGCCCCATCAGGGTTGCCAGCCTCAGTAAAACCAGGGACAGTATGTAAAAATCTGTGTTTTTTTTACATCTGTCTCTGAAATATCCCTTACCGACATACTTTTGGTCTAAAAATCCTGGGATTATAGCTGCCTCACCTCTCCAGTACCTTCTCAGTCAATAGAAACATGTCTGTGTATACTGTGTCTACATGTATGTGTATACTGTGTGATTGTATACTGTGGGTGTGTATACTGTGTGGCCTCATAATCTCTGATTGCCTGGGGGCCCCATAATCTCCTATTGCCCGGGGGCCCCATGAGTTGTCAGTCCGCCCCTGCCCAGAAGTAAAGAAAGAATGGAACTGATAGTGAAGTACCATGGTTTTATTGTATAAGGGAGTGGGTACTTACAAAACATATGAACAAATAAGCCTCAAATATGGAGCTGTAAGTGTAAAAACGCCATTCCTGGTTTGCGTTCCACGGGACCGGAAGTGATGTCAGTGATACCGGTAATTGCGTCAACGTTTCGCCCTCCCACAGGACGTAATCTTCCACTGACACCAACATTTGGGCATGAGTTCTCCCATTGACACCATAGAAGTGGCATACTTCCTCACATTGACACCAACAAAGGGGCACAATTCTTCCCAATGATGTCTTTTTCTATTCCCAATAGCCCCCCCTCAGTCCAAAGGGACAGTATATTGAATATGAATATATATGAATGCCACTGCCAGACTCATCCACCTTACCAGCCATTCAGTGTCCTCCACCCCTCTCTGCCAATCCCTCCACTGGCTTCCACTCACCTAACGAATAAAATTCAAAGTACTAACAATAATTTACAAAGCCATCCATAACTCTGCCCCCAGCTACATCACTAACCTAGTCCCAAAATACCAACCAAGCCACTCTCTTCGGTCATCCCAAGACATCCTGCTCTCTAGCTCCCTTGTCCCCTCCTCCCATGCTCACCTCCAGGATTTCTCCAGAGCTTCTCCCACCCTTTGGAACTCCCTACCCCAATCTGTCCGACTGTCCCCTAATCTATCCATCTTTAGATGATCCCTGAAAACCCTTCTCTTCAAAGAAGCCTATCCTGCTTTTAACCAACACTGCTTTACTTCCTCCATCAGCTCATCCCCCCACAGCTATTACCTTTTGTATCAATTGCCCCTTCCTTTTTAGGGCCCTCTGATTCTTCTTGTACCAAATTGTAATGTACTGTAACCGTAATGCCTGCCCTCATGTTGTAAAGCGCTGCGCAAAAACTGTTGACAAGGACTTCCGGTTCCGGCGCCGTATGGAGTAGCTGTACCTCACACAGCTCCCGCAAACCGCCCGACAAATCGGCCTGGAAAATCGGTGTTTTACCGCCCCGAACGCTACAGCAGCCTCCCCCACGACCCCGGCCACGAGATGCGTACGCAGCCGCGGCGTGGCCGGCCCCGCCGCAAATCGAGGCCCCGGCTTCGGCCTACATGGATCCGGCTTATGCGGCCCAGCCTGAGGAGATGACACCAGCGATGGAGGTAGGAGAAAGGCCAAACCTTCAGACCACTAGCAGAGACACACCACCACCTCAGCTCCAGGCACCCCCTCCACCATCCACCCCTGATACTTCTACCTTTATCCAGCAGCCTCTCATGCCTTCACTGACACAGGATCACCACACGGAACTACTGGCTCAGGCAGTGACTGCTCTCCTCTCTCCTATGATAGCTGCTTCAGTGGAGAAGGCTGTCAGCTCAGGCATGCAGAAGATCCAAGCCCAGCTGGGGGAACATGCTTCTAGGCTGAATGAAGCAGAACATCGCATATCCACCATTGAAGAGGAACTTTACCAGACACAATCTCTGGAACATGCTCAAGACAGAACGAATAAATTCATTCTGGAAAAACTCGACGACCTTGAGAACAGGTCCAGGAGGAGCAACCTGCATTTTGTAGGTTTGCCTGAATCGCTTCATCAATCTGCCTTAATGGATCTTTGCGCTCGTCGCATTCCTGAAGCTCTGGGTCTGGGAGGCACATACACCGTGGAACGTGCACACCGCGTGGGTGCTTTCAACTCGGAACGCAAATCGCCACGCCCGATCATAGCCAAGTACCTTAATTACTCGGACAAAGCCGCCATATTGCAACAATACCGGCAATCCAGATCCCTGCAGATAGATGGAGTCCGCATCCTGATTTTTGCCGACTACTCAGTGGATGTCTCCAAAAGACGCAAGGCCTTTCAGCATATTTGTGCAGAACTTCACCAGCGGCAAATAAAGTTCACATTGGCATTCCCGGCAACCCTCCGGATCAAAACGCCCTCTGGTGAACAATTGTCCTTTCAAGATCCGGATGAGGCATCCTCCTACTTGAAATCATCGCGCTCAAGCTCCCACCACAGTCCCACGCCCAAGGCCCCACCGAATAACCGAGCCCTGGATCAGAGGAGCCCGCGAAAAGACTCTCCCAAACGCTTCAGGGCTTCGGGTCCCTCTCAACACGGCCTGACTGTGCGCTGAGGGGCGAAGTCTGACCCCGTTGTTTCCACGCACAAGTGCATTCTTCTTTAAGGCACTTCTTAGCCTTCCTTCATACTTGGGCTAGGTGCTCTGATTTTGGACTCTCCCTCCTGGACAGTCCACACCTCTCAGGTAATATCTGTTACTACTAGATTGTAAATGAGGCTCGGTTTGCCTACATATCGACTAGACTCTTTTCTTTCTTTTTTTTTTTTTTTGCCTGTTACACTGGTTTGTTTTACTTTGTTTTATTTATACTCTTTGTCATCCTTCAATGGTTTATAGCCATACGGGTATATTGCTTACTGTAGTATCCTATGTTAAATGCTTAGTGATGATGGTTTCTTCTTGTGTGTACAGTTATGCCCCCTTCCCCCTGGGTTTTTTTGTGCAGACCTGCTTCCATGCACTGTTATCTCACATGCCCAGCTGCTATCATTATACCCCATCCCTGAGGGGCGGAAGCCCCTGACAAGATACTGGGCTGGTTATGGGAACTGGTCTCCACAGTGATCCCCATGCGGAAAAAAGTGAAGTTGGTTAGCTATTATGTTCATTTCTGCTTACCAGATTTTTGGTTACTGCTATAGCTCCACCCCACCCCCTCCACTCCTCCCCCTCTAATTCCTAAGTTTACTAATAGTACACACATCCCCCCTCCTTGGGCCATACGCATATGCTCCAGTATAGATGACCACTACCTTCTGCGCTCCATTTCCAGTTTCCTAATGATTCCATTATACGTTCACCATACCCCAGTTCTAATCCCAATATGCTGCGAATAATTTCGTGGAATGTGAAGGGCCTTCGTTCTCCCTCTAAGCGAATGAAGGTTCTTCGACATCTCAAACGGCTTAAAACTGATATAGCCTTGCTCCAGGAGACACACCTTTCTTCACCCGATTTTGCTCGGATGAAAAAACTCTGGGTGGGAGCGGTGGCTGGCTCAGAAGCTTTAGGCCGCAAAGCGGGAGTTCTTATCCTTGTGCACAAACATCTCTCATGTACCATATTGTCCACAGACACGGATACTCAGGGCAGATTGCTCTCTATCCGGGTCCGCATAGGAACGAAAGAAATAGTGATCTCCAACATTTACGCCCCTAATAATCCCACGAAACAGTTCTTCAACACCCTGACCACCTGGCTCTTGCGCTACCCGTCACTACCCCAAATCGTGGGGGGAGACTTTAACACCATTTTCCACCCACTAGATGACAAATCACCGAACCGACGACGCGACTCCTCACTGACTCCTACCAATGTCGCCTTGCTAGCGGGCACAATGGAATCCCTTCGTCTTCATGACATATGGCGCTTACACCACCCGACTGATAGAGAGTTCTCATTTTACTCACATCCACACAATGTATTCACAAGGATTGATTACATATCTGGCTCATATGACCTACTCCCATTACTACCGGAAGCAGAGATACATGATATTGCTATCTCCGACCATGCCCCTATTTCGGTGTCTCTAGAGACTCCTGATATCCACCCAAATCCCAAGCTCTGGCGTTTCCCTGCTTTCCTCCAACACAACGCAGATTTCCACACCTATATCACGAAAGAATGGCAAATGTACACACAAACAAACGCAGACCATACAGATAATCCTAATCTGCTATGGTGACGCAGGGAAAGCTTTCCTTCGGGGACGCATTATCTCATACGCCTCCTCTTTCAAAAAGAACGCAAACTTAAATTACAACACAGCCAGTTCCAGACTTCACCAGGCTCAACGATCACTCTATACTCATGACACACCTGAGAACCGGACAGCTTGGCAAATTGCCAAACAGTCATTTAACACTTGGGCCGACACACTGGAATCCATTAAGAGAGCACACTTTGATGCCACTCTTCATAAATTTGGGAACAAGGCCGACAAACTGCTAGCCCGATTATGTAAGGGTCCCTACCGCCCAACTATTATCCCAGCTATCCGGGAGCCGGATGGCTCCTTAACAACATCGCCACAGGGCATAAATTCAGCCATGCTGCGCTATTATACTTCGCTATATGCGGCTGACCCTATCGACGATTGCACGGCACGCAAATTCATAGACAAAGTGACTCTGACCCCAATAACCCCCTCACAATTAGACTCTCTTAATGCCCCCATATCACTCGCGGAAGTAACCAACACGATTCGGACGTTAGCATCCTCAAAAGCCCCTGGCCCAGATGGACTAACGGGCGAATTCTATAAATCTTTAAACTCGCTCCTAGCACCCACGCTAGAAAAGGTTTACCAACACATATGGATGGGTGGCCCCTATCTACCTACGGGAAATCAGGCAATAGTAAAACTTCTGGAAAAAAAGGGGAAGGATCCTTTAGAACCAGGCTCTTATAGGCCCATCTCGCTTCTAAATCTTGACGTCAAGATTTTATCCAAAATAGTAGCCACAAGGCTAGCTGACATCGGCCCTTTTCTGATTGACCCTGCCCAGTCAGGCTTTGTGAAGGGCAGAACAGCCACGATCAACATCAGAAAAGTGATGATGGCACTAGAACACGCTCGATGTAACCCGACCGGGGATTTCGCCATTATTACTCTTGATGCCGAAAAGGCTTTTGACAATGTTAGTATTGAATGGCTGTCGCTGGTTCTAAACAAAATGGGTTTCACCGGTCCCTTTCTACAGCTCATAAGGTCCATGTATACCTCCCCGGCAGCCAGATTGGTCGCAGCTGGCTTACTCTCGAATGAATTTCGCCTGCATAAGGGCACGAGACAAGGCTGCCCCCTATCCCCTCTCCTCTTTAATTTGGCCCTGGAACCACTTTCTAGGTACTTATCAACAGTAGCCCCAATTCATGGCATTAAGATAGGGGAGCAACGTTTAAAAACATCACTCTTTGCTGATGACGTCCTCATATTTTCCGCAAATCCTTCCGCAGATATGCCCACAATAAAAAATACCTTTGATCTATTCAGGAAATGTTCTGGTCTACGCATAAACTATTCTAAGAGTGAGATACTGCCCCTCGGTTCCCTTCCACCTCCGGCCTGGACACAAAATTCCATCTTTTCGATAGCAAAGTCACATATCACTTATCTGGGTATCAAGATAGGGAAACTCCCTTCCTCCCTCTATCACCTGAACTACCCCTCCCTCTTTGCTAAGATCATTTTGGAACTGGAAAACTGGATGGATCTGCCTCTCTCGCTATTGGGAAGATGCCATTTGGTTAAAATGGTCAGTTTCGCACGCCTATTATATCCCCTACAAACGATACCTTTGCTTATCAGACATAAAGACATCCAAACTTTGAACTCTGCGATATCGAAATTTCTTTGGCGAAACAAAAGACCACGCATTGCTTTTCCAAAACTACATCTTCCCAGGACCGAGGGTGGTATAATGCCCCGTACACACGAGAGGACTTAATTCCGACAGACCTCCAAAGGAGTTCCGCCGGAGTTCCGCCGGAGTTCTGGCGGACTTTTCGACCGAACGGTCTTGGACACACACCATCACACCAAACTCCGACGGAGTCGAACGTGATGACGTACGACTGGATTCGAATAAGGAAGTTCATAGCCAGTAGCCAATAGCTGCCCTAGCGTCGGTTTTAGTCCGTCGGAGTAGCATACACACGAGCGGATTTTTCGAAGGGGACCGGGTCCGGCGGAGTTCCGTCGGGAAAATTTGAAGCATGCTTCATTTCTAAAGTCCGTCAGACTTTAGCAAAGCTAAAGTCCGTTGCAGCCCATACACGATCGGATAGTCTGACGGACTCAGTCCGTCGGACTTTGGATGTCGAAAAGTCCGCTCGTGTGTACGCGGCCTTAGTCTTCCTAATCTTAGACTGTATAATTTAGCTTGTCTTTTGCGGGTAAGCCTAGATTGGATTGCCCAAAAGTCCCAATGCTCTAACTTTCGTCTGGAAACAGCAATGGTCCATCCCTACTCCCTTACTGCCCTTCTTCACTGCAAATGGAAATCTATACCAACTCCGCACCAACATAACCTTTTACTGAGAGACACGGCCATAGCCTGGAGGGAAGTGAGGAAAAGCCTCCGTCTATCCCCTTTCATTTCTAAATTCCTCCCGATCCAAGGGAACCCAAATTTCACTCCAGGTTTGGAGAGACAGCCTTATGATGAGTGGCGCCAAAAGGGACTCGTTACTTTCTTCTCCCTATGTGACCCGGATTCTGGTCGGGTAGCATCATTCAGGTCCTTAGCCGCAAGATTTTCTCTCCCGGATGCCTCGGCCTTCCATTATGGCCAATGTGTTAGCTTCCTACAGAAAACCTGCAGGAACGACTCCACAAGATTTGCACCTTCGTTCCTTGAAACACTCATACAAAACGACACCTACAAAATTTCGGATATATACAAACCTTTGCTTTTGAAAACTACTCCCTCGTTAGCCTCGTCCTCTGTGTCAAATTGGGCAAAAGACTTTCCAGAAGAAGACATAGTTGACAAAATTTTGCAAGGCCTCAACTCAGTTCACAATCTGGTTCCTAACGAAACGTGGAGGGAAACACAGCTGAATATTCCTTTCCTTCATACTTCTAAACTCTCCTCAGCCTCGACCTTACCCTCACTGTGCCCATTGTGCCAGCAACCCAAGCCTAACCTGGTACACCGATACTGGACCTGCACCTATATTGCTACCTTCTGGGACCAGGTTCTGGCTTATATATTCCGGATTACGTTGTTGAAGCTCCCCAAGAACCCACTTCTCCTCATCTTTGGACACTGGGACCCCACACTACTCCTCTGGTCCACCACTCCCAGCCCCCCGGGGAAAGACTGGTCCTTGATCTGTCTCCTGTTAGCAAGAAGGGCCATACTGGCCAACTGGACTTCTACAGCCAAGCCTTCCATCTCTCAGGTCGAAAGAGACCTACTACAGCTCCTTTTTCGAGACAAGATCAATACCAACCGGGGCCAACAGAAGGCTTCCAAACGCTTCCACGACAGATGGGACCTTTTTATTAGGGCGCAGCTCTCTTCACACGACCGAACTCACATTGACGAACTTTCCTTTGTCTACAAAGATCCTGTTCGAACATGATCTTTTCTACTACTGGATGCTTTCCCTCCTAATGGAGTATTGGATTTAGGCCCCAACCCCCCCCCCCCCCCACCCCCACCCTCCAACCTTTTTTTTTTTTTCCTCCCTCACCCCTCTCCCATCCTTTTATCTGTCATACACAGCATTTGTTGTTAGCCATGTGAGGTCAGTTTAGTGCCTTATGGTCTTTAGATCCATCCAGCTACGACCTCCTAGTATTGTTTTTTTTTTTTTTTCTTGAGATGAGGTGAGACTCATCTCGATGTCTTATTTTGCCTTATATACTGTACTTTATGAAAATGTGTACCTATACCTATACAAGCTGTTGATATTATGTATTGTTCTAACTCTTTCAATAAAATTTTATACAAAAAAAAAAAAAACTGTTGACACTATATAAAACTAGACATGGGCGCCCTCAATAAATTTGTTTCGTTCTGTTCCGTTACGGTTCGTATTAAAATTAATTCGTACTTTGTATTTCTTGTCCGAAATTCAATTTCAATTCGTACGAAATATGAATTGTCGTTAGGTTCCTTAACTTGTACGAACGTTCTTTACGATGAATTTAAAGGCAAAAATATATACCTCAATATGACAGTCGATGCTGATGGAAGTTTTTTTTTTTTAACCGAAATACGAAATTCCGTTGAAGAATTTCCTATCTGAAATACGAATTTTCATTGGATGAGGGGCTCCCACCATCCATGTGCTGTGCTGACTTCCTCCTGGGGATTCGTAAACAAACGTTCATATTTCGTACAAAATTTGGACGCATGGCAATTCGTATTTCGGAAAATTCGTATTCGTATTTAGGAAAATTCGTACGAATTTGAGATTCGTATGAAACTAATCGCACATGTCTATATAAAACCTGTATAATAATATAATAATAATAATATTGGCTCTTTGTTTAAAGCGGGAGTAAACCCAGTTTAAAAAAACACTTACATTTCCGGCATGCCGGAAATGCTAACGTTCACATTGGTTGTGCTCTCAACCAAACTTTCAAATCATCCAATGGCCGGTGTCTTAACTGATAACATGTGCAGCATTATGGCAGTTGAAGAATTATTAGAGGCCAAGATGGCGGCTTCCTTGACTGAAAACGATAGAAGGGTTTACTTCCACTTTAAAATTTTTGGAGACCCCTTGACCTAGATTCATAAGTGCCTTCAAATGCCTCGTACACACGATCAAACAATCCAGTGGAAAAGTTCCGCCGTGTGTGGGCTCCGGCAGACTTTTTTTACCCAAAAGTCCGGCGGGCTAAGAAAGTATTTTTGCACTCCAATCTGTCCGTCGGACTCGCATTTCGGCGGACAATCCGGTTGTGTGTGTGCCAGTCCGCCGCACTTTTGAAATGAACGGACTTTTCCCGCCCAGAGAAAAGTCCGCTCATTTTGAGCGCGTCTCCAGGTAGCCGGTACCAGCGAAGGAGACGTCGCTGGCCCCGGCTTAAGGGGAACCCCCTACGCCGAAAAATCGCGTGGGGGTCCCACCAGGTCCATATCAGACCCTTATCTGAGCACGCTACCCGGCCGGCCAGAAGAGGGGGTGGGGACGAGCGAGCGCCCCCCCCCCTCCTGAGCTGTACCCCCTTTCCTGGCTGGCCGGGTAGCGTGCTCGGATAAGGGTCTGATTTTTCGGCATAGGGGTTCCCCTTTAAGTCCATGCCAGGTGAGGGCGTCGCTGGCCCCAGCTACCTGGAGACGTGCTCAAAATGAGAAGCCTTTCCTCCGCGTGTGTGGGCGAGTCCGTTCATTTCAAAAGTACGGCCGATAGTCCGGCGGACTTAGTACGCCATATTAGTCCACTGAAAAAGTGGCATGTGTGGGCAAGTAGCTCGTTCGGAAAGTCCGGCGGACAGTCTGCTACGTGTGTATGCGGCAAAAGACATACAGGTGGTGACTAATGAATAGATTTGAAAGGTTTTCTTCTTTTACTAAATTTTTTGTTTCCGATATACTGTTTTTTAGTTAAAATCAAGAACAGAATTAAAAAAAAAAAAAAATGATTAACGTGGTTGCCTTTATTAAAAATACAGGCATATTAGTCTTCACCAATCTTTGTCAGTTTGGCATTAATTAGCTTAGGGATCCTGGGGATCTAGATGGGTAGCTATAAATTAAATAATTAAGAAAACAATTTCGTTTTTTTTTTTCTACCAGTTAGAAAATTTGCGGAAAAACAAAAATGGGGATGGAGACCTTCATTAACGAATATCAAGGGATCCATTTTCTCACATAACTTCTGAATATAAGCAAAATAAAATCAAGGTGACCTTACGGGAGAATGTTCTGAGTGTTGTTTTAGCTCCTAGTTAAATTCCTGACAGCTATTCGATAAGTCAAGATATATTCTGACCTTTATAATTATGACAGAATCAAGACACAAAGCAGGCATGACAAAACTGCGCAATGGATAAAGTATTGTACATCAGAGACCGAACTAACTGTTTTTAATTGGAGAAATGTCACATAATAAGTTGTTTGTGGTTCAAAAGGACGGTTTGGAGAATTTTTTTTTTTTTTACAAGAGCTTGTCGAGATATAATATAATATTTGGTCATGGGTCTAGCTTACAGTTGAGAAAATATTTATTTTGTTAAATTAAAGCAGCTGTACTCGATTTTCAATTCCTTAATTTAAACATGAAATAATATCTCTGTGTTTCCAATTTTGCAAAAGAAAATTAAAGAAAAAAAAAAAAAACATTCATCATACAAGGACACTCAGACACTCAACTATTCAGTTATGGAACCAATATAAGGTACACAGGCAGACTTTAATTACCTATATGAATTTGGTTTCACTGAGTATGTGCTGCACATATCTTGGGAAAAAAAAAAAATTATCACGAATATTTCTTGCAGCAGTCCTTAACTATCATGCCGCATACACGCGATCGGAATTCCGGCCAGAAAAAGACCGATGAGAGCTTTTCATTGGAAAATGCGACCGTGTGTATGCTCCATCGGAATTTAGCTGTCCCCGAATTTCCGCCAGCCAAAAATTGATAGCATGTTCTCAATTTTCCCGACGGAAAAAACTTTCTATCGGTAATTCCGATCGTGTGTATGCAATTCCGACACGCCAAAAATCACGCGTGCTCAGATTCAACTAGGAGACGGAAGCTATTGGCTACTGGCTATTGAACTTCCTTTTTCTAGACGCGTCGTACGTGTTGTACGTCGCCACGTTATAAAGGATCGGAATTTGATGTAACCGTGTGTAGGGAAGACAGCTTGAGCCGAATTCCGTCGGAATTCCGTCGGGAAAACCATCAGAGCTTTTTCCGTTGAGAATTCCGATTGTGTGTACGCGGCATCAACCTAACCCCTGAACATAATTGTAAACCTAGACATTTAAAAAAAAAAAAAAAAAAAACGTTTGAGATTTCTTGCGTCGGTTCTTGACCACATGACCACCAGAAGATCAACCACCCTTCCTGACCATTTTTTTTGATACGGCACCACACACTGACCAGGGCTGGTGCAAGGATTTTTGACACCCTAGGCGAAACCTCATTTTGCCACCCTCATTGGCTCCACCCCTGACTCCACCCCCCTTTGCCCTGCCCATGGGACAGAAGGCGCCACTATACAGGAAGCATCGGCTCTGCTTCCTCTAGCACTGGCTCTAATTACAGTACCGGTCGGGCTGAGCTAGTTACATGCTGCAGCCTGCAGATGCCGGGCGCCCCTAGGTAGCAGTGCGCCCTAGTTTGCCTAGTGGTAGCACCGGCCCTGACACTGACAATTGAGCGGTCGTGTGACTCTGTACCCAAATAAAATGTATGTCCTTTTTTTTTTCCACACAAATAGAGCTTTCTTTTGTACAGTACACTCCAGGTGCGGCCAGACCAGAGTCTTGTAGAGCGGGAGAATTATTGTTTTATCTCTGGAGTTGATCCCCTTTTTAATGACAATATTCTGTTTGCTTTGCTTGCAGAAGCTTGCATGCCACTGCTGAGCCTATCATATACTAGGACCCCTAGGTCCTTTTCCATCCTAGATTTCCCCCAGAGGATCTTCCCCTAGTGAGTAGATTACATTCATATTTTGCCACCCAAATGCATTATTTTACATTTTTCTACATTGCACCTGATTTGCCATGTACAGTAATTGCCCACACCATTAATTTGTTCAGATCTTCTTGCAAAGTTTCAACATCCTGCAGAGAAGTTATTGCCCTGCTTAGCTTAGTATTGTTCGCAAATACAGATATTGAGCTGTTTATCCCATCCTTCAGGTCATTTATGAATAAACTAAATAGGATTGGTATCAGGACAGAACCTTGGTCGACCCCACTTTTCCAAACTGGATGATTCCGAGTACTCCCCATTTATCACTACCCTCTGAAATTACCCTTGTAGCCAGCTTACAATCCATGTACTCGCCCTATGGTCCATGTCAATGGACCATACTTTGTACAGTAAAAGCTTATGAGGAACTGTATCAAATGCTTTTGCAAAATCCAGATACACCACATCTATGGGACTTCCTTTATCTAGATGGCAACTCACCTCCTCATAGAAGGTTAGTAGATTGGTTTGGCAAGAACGATTCTTCATGAATTCATGCTAATTACTGCTAATGATACCGTTCTTATTACTAAAATCTTGTATATAGTCCCTTATCATCCCCTCCAAGAGTTTGCATACTATTGATGTTAGGCTAACTGGTCTGTAATTCCCAGGGATGTATCTTGGCCCTTTTTTAACTATTGGTGCTACATTGGCTTTTCTCCAATCAGCTGGTACCATTTCAGAATGTTCGTAAAAAATTAGGAACAATGGTGTGGCAATTACTTGACTGAGTTCCTTAAAGATACTCGGGTGCAATTCATCTGGTCCCAGTGACTTATTAAAGTTATGTTTTTCAAGTCTATTTCTAATTTTTTCCTCTGTTAGCCATGAGGGTGCTTCCTGTGATGTGTCATGAGGATAAACATTGCAGTTTTGTTTACTGAAGCCCTATGATTCCCTTGTGAAGACTGAGGAGAAGAATACATCCAATACCTTCATCATCTCTCCATCCTTAGTAACCAGATTCCCTTAATCATTCTTTATGGGACCAATATGATCTTGTCAGGGCTGAGCTCAGCCCTTCCTTCTCTGACCTGGCCACTCAGTTGTCGGGTAATTGCCAGCTCCTATCTGCTTGCCCCCCTACTTTTTTGATGAATTCTTTGTAAAGATGGAATCCTGATGATGATTCCTCAGCCTTGTATTTTTTGAAGGCCTTCTTTGCTTTTATATTTATTTTTAACATTGTAGTTAAGCCATCCAGGACTTTTATTAACTATTTTAAATGTATTTCTCACTGGGATGCACTGGTTAATGCCCTTATTTAATATGCTCTTAAAGCATACCCACTTTTCTTTGTTCTTTGTTCCTAAGATTTTATCCCAATTATTATCTTCTAGCAAAGATCATAGTTTAGGGAAGTTGGATCTTTTGAATTTCAGTGTCTTTGTATTCCCCTTATGTTTCTTATCTGTGCGATTTATACTAAAACGAATTTGACCTGTGATAGCTGCTTTCTAAATTGCCCCGTATTTCCACATCCGTGATCAGGTCTGTATTGTTGGTAATCAGTAGGTCTAGTAAAACTTTGTTTCTATTTGGTGCATTTACCATCTGACTCATGAAATTGTCCTGCAAAACATTTAGGAACTGGCGAGCCTTAGATGAATGCGCAGTTCCTTCCACCCAGTCTATGTCTGGATAATTAAAATCCGCCATTATAATGACACTTCCCATTCTTGCTGCTAATCCAAAATATGGACTTAAACCTGGACACATTATTCAGACCAGGCTGTGGCTCCCCAAGTAACCAAGATAGTTACACACAAATCTGTTGCCATCCAGGAGCTGCGGGCAGCTATCTGGGGGGCAGGCCCAGCATCACTGGGGTGCAGGATCAGCAAGAGAAATTTGGCTACACCAAAGTTTTGCTGCGGCACCCTATGTGCACCGCTTTACTACTATCCTTGGGGCAACCAAAGGTGTCCCAGGCCGCTAAAGTGTTCAGGTTTGGCTTGAACAAAAGGTGGCAGCCCTACATTGGTCACAGCTGATCATGTGATAAAAGACCATTGTGGTCGGCCCTTTACCCAGATCTGTGATGAGCTGCGTCCAAAGGACTCTGTCATCACAGAGCGCTTCGCCTGAAGCGCGATCACAAAGCCCCAACCGAAGAGCGATTACGGGAGGACATCCATGTATGCCATTCCAGCAAAGTAAGCCTGCACTGTAGCCATCATTCCACTTAATCATGCTTGGGAAAAGGTTAATGTCACCATCGAAAGACTTTGCTTCTATTACTTTTATGTGGACAACCCAAAATTAGGTATTTTCTTTTTGCTTTCACTTTTAGTGATAATGGTAAACAGGACAAATAGAGAGGGGCGAATCTCCCTAACGGGGCACAGACTGCAATAAAAAAACTGACAGGGATCCTAATCCATCTTCATGCTATCCAAAACAAAAAACAAAAAAGTGTTGCCCTTTAGTTATACTTTAACGTAGGGAAGTTATTAGGATAAAACATGTTTTGGCTTTAGAACCACTTTAAGCTTACATGGTTTATAAGTAATGCCGAATCATTCAACCAATGTAAAAATCCCTCCGTAGAATACCCACCCCCCAAAAAAATTGCTTATTTTTCCCTACAGCTTCGTGTTAACTTTCTCCTATTAATTCTAAAATTTCTTTAAGGCAAGTTTTGAATACAAACATGTAAGACGTTTTCATTTTTCACTGTACAACTGTTTCCAATGATTTCGGCATAGGAAGCAGAAAATTATTTTTCAGACAGCTGCTGTGGAAAAGTAATAGTGTTCATAGTTTTAATCAATCTATCAGCAAATCAAATGCCAAAAAAAAAACAAAAAAAAACAAAAAAAAAAACATGCCGTCCTTGGAATGGAAATCAAATATAATTACACTGTATTTGTCGAAATTGTTTTATACATGAGTACGCAAAGCAAAAGTCAGATGGAAAATCAGATGAACTAAAAAATATACATAAATATTTTTTTTTTCTTGCAAATCCTTTTAAATTAAATTATACGATGAGAGACTTGGGGAAAAAAAAAGTTATTAACATGAATAACATGCAATTAAAGGGCCAAGCTACTCGAAAAGTACAAAGTAGAAATTTTCCTTTAAAATTGTTTTAAAATATTTTATAAAGCAATACATGTGGTTTTGCGGCCCTTCCCACAATTGTTGGGCCACCCCACTGCAAGGTCCAAGGGCAGGGCCTTTTTTCAGCAGGGGCGTGGGGGAACGCACTGAATGTATGTAATAGCAAGGGATGTGGGTGTGCTGGAGGGTCTATTGATGCTGGATGCTGGGGGAGTCTATTTTTACTGGTGGGTATCTGTTTTTGTGTGAGGATCTATTGTTGCTGGTGGGTCTTATGTTGCTGGTAGGCATCTACTGTTGAGGAGGAGGTCTATTGTTGTTGGCTGCTGGGAGATCTGTTGTTGCTGCTGAGGGGGTCTAATGTTGCTGGGGTGTATCGTTTGATGATGGGTGTGGTTCTTCGTTGTGGTCCATTGTTGCTGTGTGGAGGGTCTATTGTTGTGTGTGTGGAATCTATTGATGCTGGGGTGGGATCTTTTGTTGTGTGTTGGATTTATTGTTTCTGGCTGCAGACTGCAGATCTATTTGACTGCTTTTCTTGTAAACATTAACATATTCCATACAAATTATTTAGCCCCACAAAATGATATTCGGTTCTGTATTTTCTAAAACAGCCGGTACTGGGAATGGGGTAGGGGGTGGAACCAAAGAACGGTGCTCAGAGTTGGGTAGGGGGTGGAGACAAGGGACAATGCTCAGAGGTGGGTAGGGTGTGGAGACAAGGGACAATGCTCAGAGGTGGGTAGGGGGTGGAGACAAGGGACAATGCTCAGAGGTGGGTAGGGGGTAGAGACAAGGAACGGTGCTCAGAGTTGGGTAGGGTGTGGAGACAAGGGACGATGCTCAGAGGTGGGTAGGGGGTGGAGACAAGAGTTGAGGCTCAGAGGTGGGTAGGGGGTGGAGACAAGGGACGATGCTCAGAGGTGGGTAGGGGGTGGAGACAAGGGACGATGCTCAGAGTTGGGTAGGGGGTGGAGACAAGGGACGATGCTCAGAGTTGGGTAGGGTGTGGAGACAAGGGACGATGCTCAGAGGTGGGTAGGGGGTGGAGACAAGGGACAATGCTCAGAGGTGGGTAGGGAGTGGAGACAAGGGGTGACTCAGAAGGGGGGAGTTCCTGCACCTATTCTCTGAGAAAAAAGCCCTGTCCATGGGTATATGGGGGTGACAAAATTTTTTACAACATGCATTTCTTCTGACTCTGTGCCACTGCCCTATCATTTGCCTGTACTTTGTATTGCTTATGAACATGACAGAACTGGCAATATCTTCCTTCAACTATTCCACTTATATATATGTATACATGGTAAAGAAGGGGAATATATATATATATTTAGCAGAGACCCTATATAGTAAAAAATGGAGGATGTTGCAATTTTTTATGTCGCATGGTATTTGCGCAGCGTTTTTTATTTAAACGCAATTTTTTGGGGGAAAAAAACCACACTTTAATGAATTTAAAAAATAACAAAAAAAGAAATGATACCAATTTTTTGGTATAATGTGAAAGTTGATGTTACACTGAGTAAATAGATGCCTAACATGTCACGCTTTAAAATTGCACCCACCCGTGAAATTGCGTTAAACTACGGTGCTTAAAATTCTCCATAAGGGACCCTTTAAATGCCTTTATAGGTTAGCAGTTTGCACAGGAAGTCTAGTGCTAGAATTATTGCTCTCGCTTTCACGCTCACAAGAATATCTCACATGTTTGCACATGCGTTTTCATTTGCCCGTAAGCACGGTGGAACGGGGGCGCTTTCATTGTTTTTTATTATTATTTATTTTATCCAATTTTTGTTTTTTGTTTTTTTTACACTTTGTTTTTGTTTTTTTTGGATTAACTTTATTGCTATCACAAGGGATGAAGAACACCATGACAGGTCCTCTTTACGGAGAAATGTGGGGTCTCTTAGACCCCAAATCTCTCCTCTAACCTCCCCATGCAGCCGATCAGACACAGATCGGTATGATCGGCTGCTTTCCTGGCTGCTGGTGGCCAGGTAAACAAAGAGGCGGAAGCGGGAGTGACAAACTACTCATCGCTCGTTTCCGTGGTTACAGAGAGAGAGAGGAACGATGTCAGTTCCTCCCTCTCTGTTCATTGCAGCAATTGCCACCAGCCGCATCCCTCCCGGCCTCCATGATGGGACAGTAGAGTCCGGGAAAGTCGGCGGTGGCCGTGGGAGGGGAGTGGGACCCTGTTCTGCCAATTAGCAATTCAAATCACTTCTGCCTTACTGGGAATCACCGGCTGAAAAGATCCATGCTGGGATGATGCCTGTAGGTGTAGGCATCATCCCGGTATAACTACTGAAACCCGAAAAAGACCCATGGATAGCCTAACAGTTAACTTCTTGCCACCTGCCCACCTTAGTTTTACTTTTGACGAGCGGCATAGAAAGGTCAGACTACGTACTCGGTTTGGGGCATGCATGCCGGGCCAGGACAAGGGGGTGGGGGGCAGAAGGGACTGTTGCCCAGAGTGCTGTGAGGTGGGGGTACCATAAGGAGATTGGAGGGGATTTGTGTTAGAAGGGGGAATTTGGGGGGTGGCAGTGGGTAAGTATTGATATGGGGGGAGGAGGTGCTAGGAATGGTGATTTAGATGGGGATTTGTGTTGGGAGAGGGCATGGGGGAAGAAGATTTGTACTAGAAGAGGATATTTTTGGGGTAGAGGAATTATGCTAGGAGGGGTGATTTTTTTGGTGGGGGGTGGGCATTTGAGCTGGAGGGATTCAGGGGGATGTGGCGGCAAAGATATGTGCTAAGAGGGGGGATTTCTGCAGGGGGTGGATTTGTACTGGGAGGAGGGTGAATTTATGCTTAGGGGGTAAGCATGCAGATTATTGCTCAGTGTTTTTGTGGGGGAGGGGGTTTACTGACACATAGTACTCATAAATCTTATGGGGGGGAGCAGTTTGGCAAGTTTGTCCTGGCACTGCATGCGTGTGAGTGTCCCCTGCCGGCCCGTGCTGCAATAGGACACATGATGAGTTTTGCAATGATATGGGCTGAATTTTGGCTTACAAAAAAGACAGAACTCTGTGTACTGTAAACAGTGATCTGGTTGCTTCTTCTCCCTGCAAAGCAGGGAGAAAAATCTGGCAGATAGTAAAGTAAAAGCAGCATATATTACACATTGTTAGGCACATAGTAACCCCTTGATTGCCTCTAAAAGTTAAACTCTTCCCAGCCAGTGTCATTAGTACAGTGACAGTGTACAGTATTATCACTGATTTCTGTATTAGTGTCAATAACCACGTCGGTGCCAGTTTGTGACCCTCCCGGATAGTGTAGGGCCAGATTACCCACCACCCTATCACAGTCACACTATAAGTCACTGATCACCACCATAACAGTATAGCGTCTATAGCTGTGTAAATTCCAGTATATACACCATAGTTTGTAGACGCTATAACTTTGGCACATACCAATTAATCTACACTTATTGTGATTTTTTTTTTACCAAAAACATGTAGCAGAATACATTTTGACTCAAATTTATGGAGAAATTTTTTATTTTTTTTTGTATTTTTATTGAATATGTTTTATAGGAGAAAGTAAAAAATAATGTATTTTTTTTCACATTTTTTGTCTTTTTTTTCTATATGTATATATATATATATATATATATATATATATATGTGTGTGTGTGTATACTGTATATATATATATATATATATATATATATATATATATATATATATATATATATATATATATATATATATATATATATATATAATAAATATAATATAGTAAATTTGAAAAAAATTACATTATTTTTTACTTTCTCCTATAAGGCATATTCAATAAAAAAAAAAAAAAAATTTCTCCATAAATTTGAGCCAAAATGTATTCTGCTACATGTTTTTGGTTAAAAAAAAATCCCAATAAGTGTAGATTAATTGGTATGTGCCAAAGTTATAGCATCTACAAACTATGGTTTGGTATTTTTTCTTGTTTAGAATTAAAAAAAAAACACAGTGGTGATCAAATACCACCAAAAGAAATCTCTATATGTGTGAATTTTTTCTTTTATAAAAATGTCATTTGTGTACAGTGTTGCATGACCACACAACTACCATGGAAAGTGATGATATGGGTGGGTGGAAATGACAGACAAAAGGCACCAACATCCCTGTATGTAAATGTAAACAAGGAAAATTATTTGGCGGTATTTTTAAGGGTGCCAACGATGAAAGAAAGTCATAACAATGCTCTACAGTAAGTATGTAAAATTAGAAGATTTTTTATTGTTACATACAAAACATAATTAACATGCTAAAGCTTAAAAAAAATCTGAAATGAGTCACAGTTGTCCAAGAAAAAGGTATTGATCTGCATACATTGATATCTTCTCCTTCACAGAAGACCACCTTATAACCGGATCATTGAGGATTTCCTAAAACAGGGTATACACATTCAGTTTTTTTTTTCATTCAACCAGTGGGGGCCCGTTCTTGGTCTTTAGGGGCACATGGGCACCACTCCCCCTTTCCATGTGTCCAGCCCCCTGATCCACATAAAGGGGCTCCATACTATGGATTCCAATGGGTGGGGTGTTTATTTTAAACACGTCATTAGAGCTAGAGGCTCTAATAAGCTTCAAAAAAGGATGGGCTCGGGTGCAGAGCACTGCACTCTGCTCCCACCCAGTTGTGTGACGATAGCAAATGAATATTCTCTATTTTCACACTAAATCTTCTTCCCGCAATCAGGAAGCGTGAGACCTGTTTCCCGATTGGCCAAAACGTCAGATGATCCTATTGGACGCATAGCGCCTAGGAGGAGGAGAGAGAAGTGGCACGGCAGCTTGCGTGGTGGAAGCCGATGTGCTGGAGGGAAGGACACCAGAGCCACTACCCACCACCGCCACCTAGATGGAGTCCACCCGTGCTCGAGTACACTGGAGTCGCTGCCCGCAGCCCACCACCTAGATGGGGTAAGTCCCGGACCAACCGGCAGACAGCCTGGGGGGTTAGTGCCACCCAGGGGGGTGCTTGTTTGCCAGCTGCCACTGCATTCAACCAGGATTTTCCAGCATGACCATTTTGCCAGGCTTCCTGTTGAACAATCAGTGGTACACATGGACTGAAAATTGGCTGAACTGGGCAAATTTCAGTCTGGGAATACCATGCTTTATGCAGTTCATCAGAAGTTCCAGAATGGGGGGAGGCCTAAAGAGTTCCTCTGTGGATGGAAAAAGGTGCTGAGATGTCTTGATTTCTCCTGATCCTGGGCTTAGGCTTTGCACAAAGTAGTTCGACCTAAAATGCAGCAACACATACAGAGTAGAGGGTAAAATGAAGTTGGGGTTGGCAAAGCTGTCTTATGGTGCATTGGCTTTGTGTGCCAAGCTACACCCCCACTTTATACATACCCGACTATGTACTCTGTGCATTAGACATCCCCAACCCATGCACTTTGTGTATTACACACCTCTGGTTCCTACGTCATGCCACTGTATGGCTACACCCACTATTAGCTACAGGGATGCTCTCCTCAGGGTACCCCAGGTCCTTCACAATCCTAGCAACAGCCCTGACACTCTGCCCAAATTGTCCCTAATGAAGTTGGATTGGATATCATTAGCAGATCCTAAACGTTTCCCCAGTTTAATCGTTAATGATTTCTGCTAAGACTGTTTTTCTTAATTTGCTTTCTATAATTCTTTATTCCCTTAAACTGCATATCCTGGTATGACTGGCAATTTAAATCACGTAGGCAATAGTGATTAAAATAATTCCGAGTTAGGGAAGACTTAAGGGCAATCACTTCCATAAATTGAATGGCCTTAGGCAGCCGGGTTACTTTTCCCTCCAACCCCTGTGCAATTCCTTTTTAATGAAAAACACTTATTAATTTAGGAAGAGGATTAATTTGTATAATTGCTCAATGCCGTTACACCTAGTTCATAAATTAGATAATGCTGAAATATCTAATTATGTAACCTAATGCTTAAATTCTCAGCGATGCTAGGCAGGGAGAAATTATATTACCGAGTCTATCAAGACGTACGGACCAAGTTCTCACAAGAGATGTGATAATGTCTGGTGAAATATATCACTTCTACTAATAGAAATACATGGCTGGTTTTTCAGGCTCCATTCTGAATGATGGATTCCCCCATTTTGGCTAATTAGTTCACATCTTGTGTCATCAGTTCAATCCAAAATTTTATTTTAAGTAAAGGAATTCTTTTTTCTTGTTAATATTACCAATTTTCCTTTATTTTTAAAGGTTTTGTGTAGGGATGACTACAATTTACCCCCAAACCTTTCTCTGCCCCCCCACCCCACCAGAGCATGCCTTAGTATTAAAGTGGTTGTAAACCCTTATGCCCCGTACACACGAGCAGACTTTTCAACATCCAAAGTCCGACGGACTGATTCCGTCAGACTATTCGATCGTGTGTGGGCTGCAACGGACTTTTGATTCACCAAAGTCTGACGGACTTTAGAATATGGAACATGCTTCAAATTTTTCCGACGGAACTCCGCCGGACCCGGTCCCTTCGAAGAATTCGCTCGTGTGTATGCTATTCCGACGGACTAAAACCGACGCTAGGGCAGCTATTGGCTACTGGCTATGAACTTCCTTATTCGAGTCCAGTCGTACGTCATCACGTTCGAATCCGTCGGAGTTTAGTGAGATTGTGTGTGGCCAAGTCCGCTCAGCCGAAAAGTCCGCCAGAACTCTGTCGGAACTCCGGCAGAACTCCGGCAGAACTCCTTCGGAAGTCTGTCGGACATAAGTCCTCTCGTGTGTACGGGGCTTTACAAACCACTTTGACCTACAGGTAAGCCTAGGTTAAGGCTTACCTGTAGGTCCAAGAAATATCTCCTAAACCTACTTGGTTTAGGAGATATTTTCCAAAATACAGGCACCGCTGTCTATGGCGATATGCCGCGAGTGGCGGCTCCCGTGCGCATGCGTGGGAGTTACGTCATCGCGGCTTCGTCGAATGACAGCGGCGGAGCAGCGAGACCCACCGAGAAGATGGATGCTCCGGACTACAGCGGAAAGTGGTGAATTCACTGGCTCCTGTGTCAGGTAAGTGACACATAATGAACTACTATGTGATGCATAGTAGTCCAATATGCTTTACCTTTGCAGGGAATCAAAGAGGAAGTAAACTCATCAGGGTTTACTTCCTCTTTAAAGTGGTTGTAAACCCTAACATATACCCAGTGAAGTGATTGGCCTCGGGTAATAAATAGAGATGAAACAACTCCTCCTACATAAATTGTACCTGTATCCATCTACGACCTTCTCTCATATACATGCAGAAATTGCTAATCAGCCAATCACATGGCAGTGCATTAAGACGTGGTGAAGATGACTTGCTGAAGTTCAAACCGAGCATCAGAATGGGGAAGAAAGGGCATTGAACAAATTAATAATTCAGCATTGTTGTGCGGTAGTGTTGTGCCACGTCCTGTATAGACAGAAAAAAAGGAGAGAAACCCCCTATATTTAGGACTTTCATGGCACGTACACAATTCGAAAATAGAATAAAACAATATTTATTACACAAAATATATATGCATATCAAACAATCAAAAAACATATATGAAGATCAAAACACAATTAAAATACACAGTCATGGATAGAGAGTCACCCGTATGACAAAAGGTGGGCCAAGATGCTCAAAGACCCTACGTGTTTCGGAGCAGTGTTGGTCTCCTTCATCAGGGGTACACAAAGAGCAAAGGGCACATTTATGAATGATCACAGAGGTAAGGTTATGTAATGGAGGTAGTTAAAATAAGTCAGGCAAATTTCATGCTAGGAATTCCAGTGCTCTTTGGGTGGTCTTCCGTCTTGGGGGTCTTATCGCCGGACTCCTCCATTATCTTCTGCTAGCTCTTTTACTAGTGGAGGAGCCCGGCTTTCTTCGTCGTCGCCGCCGTCCGGAGGTCTTCTTCTGACTTCGGGGTCTTGTCCCACTCTTCGGGGTCTTGTCCCCCTCTTCGGTTCTTCTTGCCGGGCCTCCGCTTTCTTCTTCCAGCTCTTTTACTAGCGTTAGCCCGGTCTTCTGTTGCTGTCACCGCCGCTGCCGCATTTTCGCCTTCTTGCCTTCTTCTCTTCTTCTCTTCTTCTTCTTCTTTTCTTCTTCCTTGCGATGTGGACACAATGCTCTCTCTGGCCGCAATGGCAGGGAAGCGTTGTGCGGTGACTTATATAGGGACAAGGGGCTTGGTCACCGGGTGATGTCACATGGTGACCCCATCCCCTTATGATGTCACAGTTCCGGAGGATGCTGGCGCCGCAGGGCCCCCTTCCCCAAAGCACCCCCCATGTTGAGGACACACGTCCTGGTATGGCTCGGGGGGTGCTCGCTCGTCCCCACCCCCTTTCCCGACTATCCAGGCTGTGTGCTCAGATAAGGGTCTGCAATGGACTTTGGGGGGAACCCCACACCATTTTTTCGGTGTAGGGCTTCCCCTTTAAGTCCATACCAGGTGACGGGGCTAGCGAGGTGTCAATCTCGCCGATGGAGGCGGCGACATTGACTTCCTTCGCTAGTCCAGTCTACCTGGAGCCGCGTTCAAAATGAACGGACTTTTCTGTGGGCAAGTCCACTCATTTCAAAAGTCCAGCGGACTAGCACACAGAAGGGCGGATTGTCCGCCGGACTGCCGAGTCAAAACTTATTTCTAAGTCCGCCGGACTTTGGGAGGAAAAAGTCCGCCGGAGCCCACACACGGGCAGAGAGACCAAGTCTGCTGGATAGTCTGATCGTGTGTACGCATAAGTCTCTAGCAAGAGCAAAGTTGCAGTGGTGAGTCTACAGCAAGAGCTCTGCAAGTCACAGTGATCCCTGTGGTGGGATGATTATTGCACAACATAACTGAACCAGAACTTGCAGCAGACTTGCAGAAAGTTTGCATTTACAAAGAAAGTTGATCTGGAGTCATGCAATAAGGACTTGCAACAATTGTGAGACAAACTGTTGAAACATGGAAAGCCTAGCCTGTAAGGAGGGGATTCTTCCCAATGACCAAAAGTGTAAGGAGCATTCTTCCCACTGACCATCACACTAATGTATCATGAGCTATACATACAGTGCCTTGAAAAAGTATTCATACCCCTTGAAAATTTCCACATTTTGTCATGTTACAACCAAAAACATAAATGTATTTGTAGCACTGACATATTTTTGCCTATTAATGTGATCTTAATGTTTTACAATGTAAGCCTATGGACAATTCTATAGCTTAGTATTTGGCACCATCTAGCAGTCAAATACATGAAGTGGACTGGGATAACTTTGGTTTTTCAAGCATTGAATACAATACAGTAAGTGACTGATTGTTTACTTTGGAAGGTTGACCTTTACCCAGAATGCTTGGTGACCTACCCATGGACACCCTCTCTTGCACTGCATGCTGGGTAGGACATAAAAGGACCCTGAGCGGCCATTTTAGGACTCTTGGGATTGCATGGATCGGGAGGATCTGTGAGGATATCCTCCCAGAGAAAGCGGCCTACAGCTATTGCAGAGCGCAAATCCAGCAGTTTGTGAGAGTGACCTGACGGTGCCGGAGACACAGTGACTGGATTGGAGAGATCCAGAGACACTCGTTTGGGCATCGGAGGACCGGACTCACCCAGCGGAGCGGAACGGAACGACGGGCCCAGCTGATGGAGAAGCAAGCTGCATTCACCGGACCAAAGCTACTACATGGAGCCCCGAAGCAGTTGGTGAGCGGGTCACGGCCCACAGTTTGTTAACTTTCACACGCAATTAGACTCATACACAGGCCTCACTGGGATTTATAGTTCCACGGAGGAGGAGCAGAGCAACTGACACTGAGCAGGTTTGAGGCCTATCTACTCTGACATCCTAAGCCTTGTAAAATAGTTACTGAAGTTACACCAGGAGCACCTTTACCTCAACTTAACTTACTCTAGCCTGTGGATTACAAATCACAAGGATTTACTTTAATTAGTGAAGACAAGAAGATCAAAGACTTAATAATTTAAGTGAGATCTCACGCATAGCTTCAAAAGTAGGGGGAGCTCCCGGGTATATATATATATATATATATATATATATATATATATATATATATATATTGTTTGCAATTGTTTATGTTGAAATCCATTGTACTGTTGTCCTATGTTGGGATGACAGCACAATTAATGTAATCACCTTTTGAAACATATTCACAGTAAAATATATCTGGTTAAGTATTCAGTTGTGTGGAGTGTTGTTTTCTCCCAGCAGGTGGAACCAGTGGATCCCGTGGTTACAATACAGGTATATTGTATTACATTATATTGTACTGTATTGTATTGCACCACAGCTGTGTCAAGAGGACTGAGCCAATTCAGGGGGGTTCATTAGCAGAGTAGACGCCCAAATTAAATCTTAGCAGCTCCTTCGGGGGTCCGTGCTACATATTTTATTGAGATTTTATGTGATAGACCAACACAAAGTGGCACATAATTCTGAAGTGAAAGGAAAATGATAAATGATTTTCAAAATTTTTTTGCAAATAAATATGTGAAAAGTGTGGCATGCATTTGTATTCGGCCCCTTTACTCTGATACCCCTAACTAAACTCTAGTGGAACCAATTGCCTTCAAAAGTCACCTAATTAGTACCTAATTAGTAAATAGAGTCCACCTGTGTGTAATTTAATCTCAGTATAAATACAGCTGTTCTGTGAAGCCCTCAGAGGTTTGTTAGAGAACCTTAGTGAACAAACAGCATCTTGAAGGCCACGGAACACACCAGACAGGTCAGGGATAAAGTTGTGGGGAGGTTTAAAGCAGGGTTAGGTTATAAAAAAATATCCAAAGCTTTGAACATCTCACGGAGCTCAGTTCAATCCATCATCAGAAAATGGAAAGAGTATGGCACAACTGCAAACCTACCAAGACATGGCCGTCCACCTAAACTGACAGGCCAGGCAAGGAGAAGCAGCCAAGAGGTCCATGGTAAGTCTGGAGGAGCTGCAGAGATCCACAGCTCAGGTGGGAGAATCTGTCCACAGGACAACTATTAGTCGTGCTCTCCACAAATCTGGTCTTTATGAAAGAGTGGCAAGAAGAAAGACATTGTTTAAAGAAAGCCATAAGATGTCCCGTTTGCAGTTTGCGAGAAGCCATGTGGAGGACACAGCAAACATGTGGAAGAAGGTGATCTGGTCAGATGAGACCAAAATTTAACTTTTTGGCATAAAAGCAAAACGCTATGTGTGGTGGAGAACTAACACTGCACATCACCCTGAACACATCATCCCCACTGTGAAACATGGTGGTGGCAGCATCATGTTGTGGGAATGTTTTTCTTCAGCATGGACAGGGAAGCTGGTCAGAGTTGATGGAAAGATGGATGGAGCGAAAAACCTGTTAGAGTCTGCAAAAGACTTGAGACCGGAGCGGAGGTTCACCTTTCAGCAGGACAACGACCCGAAACATACAGCCAGAGCTACAGTGGAATGGTTTAGATCAAAGCATATTCATGTGTTAGAATGGCCCAGTCAAAGGCCAGATCTAAATCCAATTGAGAATCTGTGGCAAGACTTGAAAATTGCTGTTCACAGACGCTCTCCATCCAATCTGACAAAGATTGAGATATTTTGCAAAGTAGAATTGGAAAAAATGTCCCTCTCTAGATGTGCAAAGCTGGTAGAGACATCCCCAAAAAGACTTGCAGCTGTAATTGCAGCGAAAGGCGGTTCTACAAAGTATTGACTCGGGGGGGGGGGGGGGGGGCGCCATACAAATGTACCCCCCACACTTTTCACATATTTATTTGTAAAACATTTTGAAAAACATTTATGATTTTCCTTCCACTTCACAATTATTTTCCACTTTGTGTTGGTCTATCACATAAAATCCCAATAACATACATTTAGGTTTTTTGGTTGTAATATGACAAAATGTGGAACATTTCAAGGGGTATGAATACTTTTTCAAGGCACCGTATAGTAATTTTTAGCAGGGTTTCCCTGACACTGGAAATGGTTCCTCCATGTTGAAAAGATTGAGAATGGCTGGCATAGACTGTCAGAAGTGACTCATGCAGATAGCAGAATGAATGAATGAATGAAATACTTGTTTAGCGCACAATGCGAACTGAATCGCCTCTAGGCGCTGGGAAGGAGAGAGCAGACAGAAATCACACCAGGCGCTTTGTACAGAGGCAAATGCACAATGTAGAAAATATGCTTTGTTCATTTTTCATTTCACAGGTTTACAGCCGCTTTAAGACTCCCCATTACCTTGCTCCTGTTGCCAGGGCCGTCTGTAATTTTGATTGGGCCCTGAGCAAACATTTTCTTGGGGCCCCCCCTCCATTCTGAGACATACAAAAAAGGTAGACTCAAAATCAGTTTACTGCAGCAGATCCCGCAGTGATTGCAATTGTTTGCCAGAGGTTACAGCCTATTCTTACTGCTCGCTGGCTGGTTGCTAGAGGTTACAACACATAATTTCTGCTTGCCGATTGGTTGCTAGAGGTTAATGCACGTCATTACCACTTACTGATTGGCTGCTAGAGATTAAAGCAGATCACTGCTGTTCGCTGATTGGTTGCTACAGGTTAATTACCACTCACTGAGCAGTGGAGAAATTCTAAATAATTGAGCAAGTAAAGGGGCACATTAATACACATACTACAGGAGAGTGTCAGAGAGTGCAGACATAGAGACAATCGGAGACTGCGGACATACTGCAGGAGACAATCAGAGACTGCAGACATACTACAGGAGACAATCAGAGACTGCGGACATACTGCAGGAGACAATCAGAGACTGTGGACATACTGCAGGAGACAATCAGAGACTGTGGACATACTGCAGGAGACAATCAGAGACTGCGGACATACTGCAGGAGACATTCAGAGACTGCGGACATACTGCAGGAGACATTCAGAGACTGCGGACATACGGCAGGAGACATTCAGAGACTGCGGACATACTGCAGGAGACAATCAGAGACTGCGGACATACTGCAGGAGACATTCAGAGACTGTGGACATACTGCAGGAGACAATCAGAGACTGCGGACATACTGCAGGAGACAATCAGAGACTGCGGACATACTGCAGGAGACATTCAGAGACTGTGGACATACTGCAGGAGACAATCAGAGACTGCGGACATACTGCAGGAGACATTCAGAGACTGCGGACATACTGCAGGAGACATTCAGAGACTGTGGACATACTGCAGGAGACAATCAGAGACTGCGGACATACTGCAGGAGACATTCAGAGACTGCGGACATACTGCAGGAGACATTCAGAGACTGCGGACATACTGCAGGAGACAATCAGAGACTGTGGACATACTGCAGGAGACAATCAGAGACTGCGGACATACTGCAGGAGCCATTCAGAGACTGTGGACATACTGCAGGAGACAATCAGAGACTGCGGACACACTGCAGAAGACATTCAGAGACTGCGGACATACTGCAGGAGACATTCAGAGACTGCGGACATACTGCAGGAGACATTCAGAGACTGCGGACATACTGCAGGAGACAATCAGAGACTGCGGACATACTGCAGGAGACAATCAGAGACTGCGGACATGCTACAGGTGATGGTCAGAGAACTTTCAGCAATGCACAGCTTGACAGTTGAATAACACAGCTCAGGGTTTAAGCAGTCAGGCATTTTATGGGTGCAAGGACATACCTGGCCAGCCAAACTCACTACATACATTTAGAGGTATGTGGGCGGGGCTTCCATTCTCTGATCTCACTACAACAGTTGGGAGCTCCACTGATGCTTTGTAGGGGGGCCCCGTTACCCGTGAATTGGGGCCCCGATGAAGGTTTTGCAGAGTGCACAGAGGACACGGGAGGCTGTATTCCCGCGCTAGTCAGCTGAGAGGGGGCAGGGCCGGGAGCTCCACTGATACTGACCCCGCCCCGTGCAGCCTGTATTCTCGGAACAGAGCGGCTGTAGTGAGAGCCAGTGATCGGAGTGGGAGCATCAGTGGAGCTCCCGGCCCCGCCCCGCCCCGTCTTTACTGGCTGGGGAATACAGAGGTCCGGGGGCGGGGCCGGGAGCTCCACTGACGCTCCCACTCCGATCACTGCTCTCACTACAGCCGCTCTGTTCCGAGCATACAGGCTGCACGGGGGCGGGGTCAGAGCATCAGTGGAGCTCCCGGCCCCGCCCCCTCTCAGTTGGCTAGCACGGGAATACAGCCTCCCGCCCCGTGTCCTCTGTGCACTCTGCAAAACCTTCATTGGGGCCCCAATTCGCGGGTAGCAGTGCGGGCCCCCTACAAACATTGGGCCCAGGGCAGGTGCCCCGTTTGCCCTGCGCTAAATACGGCCCTGCCTGTTGCTCTCCGTAATGCCATCACCAGGCTTATAAAATTTGCAGGGGCAACTAATTGGAAGGGGGATAAGGAGGGCACCCTACATCAGTTGCAAATGACTTATAGGCATCTACAGAACGAGATCTTCTGAGAGCTCTTTACCTGTGCACAGCATGGGGTTGGTTTACTAAAAGTTGAGAGTGCAAAATCTGGCGCAGCTCTGCATAGAAACCAATCAGCTTCCAGGTTTTAATGTCAAAGGTTAATAGAACAAGCTGAAGTGAGAAGCCGATTGGCTACCGTGCACAGCTGCACCAGATTTTGCACTCTCCAGTTTTAGTAATCAACACATATGTCTCTCTCATAAGTCCAGGCATCAGCATTATTTTGCCGTAAAAATGTATGCCCCCTGTCATCATACTGCAGAGAAGGACCCTTGCTCTATGTGTTGAAACAGCAGTCTCTCTGTAACGTTCTATAATACCCCTTGCCAGTGCTATTTATTAAGCAGGGAGCAAATTGAAGAGCTATAGGTCTAACTCAGCACAGGGTTTGTTGGACCTTTACAGAGAGACCACTGCTTCTCCACAGAGAGCAGGGATCCCCCTCAGTAGCTGCTTGACAGGGGACAACCTTTTCTACTTAGGTTGTAGCTGCATTGGAAAGAAATAAGAAACTTTTCCTTTTATCTTCAGAAAAACATTTTTTTCCTGTTTTGCAGCCAAGAAAAAATGTCTACAGTTTCCAGATTGTCTAAATGTTTTGTCATCCTAAAATGCAGCAGCCGTGCTTTTCCCAACCTCTTGTTCCGAGAGACTTCCGTAATTTATTTTGGTGAAATTGTTCCGCCAGGCAAGGTGTCCGTCATTTCAGAATCTCGCAGTTCTTAAAGCTGTACTCCGGGAAGATATAAAAAATAAATTACAATTAATGCAGCTCATTAAAAGATTGTGAAATTCATTTTAATTGCAAGCTGCGGAGGTACCGGAATCCCACTCAGTATCAACCACCTGCACTCCTTTTACAGCAGCACTTAGACTAGGATAGGGGGAGTCCTCACTAGCAGCCAATCAGTTGTGCTATAATGTATATGAGCTGACAAGGAACATTATGAAGGAAAAAGAAGAGCAGAGTAATGGACTGATGACCAGTGGTGGCTGGTGCTCAAAAATTTTTTTGGGGGGGGGGGCAAACCAACGCGGGAGATGGTCGCTGGCCCCATCACCTGGTATGGACTTAAAGAGGAAGCCCTATGCTGAAAAAACGGCGTGGAGGTCCCCCCCAAGGTCCATATCAGACCCTTATCCGAGCACGCTACCCGGCCAGTCAGGAAAGGGGGTGGGGACGAGCGAACGCCCCCCCTCCTGAGCCGTACCAGGCCACATGCCCTCAACATGGGGGATGCTTTGGGGAAGGGGGACCGTGCGCCCCCCCACCTCAAAGCACCTTGTCCCCATGTTGATGAGGACAAGGGCCTCTTCCCGACAACCCTGGCCGTTGGTTGTTGGGGTCTGCGGGCAGAGGGCTTATTGGAATCCAGGAGCCCCCCACCCTATATGAATGAGTATGGGGTACAATGTACCCCTACCCATTCACCTGTGAAAAAAAATTAAATAAAACACAACACACAAGGGTTAAAAATAATTTATTGCACAGCTCCAGGGGTCTTCTTCCGTCTTCGGGGGTCTTCTCGCTGGACTCCTCCACTATCTTCTGCTAGCTCTTTTACTAGGGGAGGAGCCCGGCTTTCTTCTTCGCCGCCACCCGGGGGTCTTCTTCCGACTTCGGGGGACTTATCCCCCTCTTCAGGGGTCTTGTTCCCCTCTTTGGTTCTTCTTGCCGGGCCTCCGCTTTCTTCCTTTAGCTCTTTTACTAGCAATGGCCCGGTCTTCTGTTGCCGCAGTTTCTTCTTCCGACTTCGGGGGTCTTGTCCCCCTCTTCGGTTCTTCTTGCCGGGCCACCGCGTCTTCTTCCAGCTCTTTTACATGTGGTAGCCCGGTCTTCTATCGCCGCCTTCTCTTCTTCTTGTTCTTCTTCTTGTTCTTCTTCCTTGAGATGTTGACTCGTCGATCTCTCTGGCCGCAATGACAGGGACGCGGTGTGCGGCGACTTATATAGGGACATTGCCGGGTGATGTCCCCGCCCATTATGATGTCACAGTCCCAGCATCCTCTGGGATGACTTGACATTGACTTCCTTCGCTAGTCCCAGCTACCTGGAGCCGCGTTCAAAATGAACGGACTTTCCTCCGTGTGTGGGCAAGTCCATTCATTTCAAAAGTACGGCGGACTCCCGCCATAGTCCGGCGAACTAAAAGTCCGGTTGTGTGTGGGCAGGTCCTCTCATTCGGAAAGTCCGCCGGATAGTCTGATCGTGTGTACGCGGCATAATACAGTGATCAGTGATAATAATGTACACTGACAGCTGGGAAGGAGTTAACTTCTAGAGGCATGCAAGGGCCTAGCTCTGTGTCTAACAATGTCTAACATCCTATGCATTAAGGTGAAAAAACACCTTGCTGTCATGGGCCCCCCGTTTTACTTACCTGAGCCCGTTCATCTGCTGTGCGTGTCCCCCGGCATCCTCTTCTCCACTGAGTCTGACCGTTGATTGGATAGATTGATTGCAGCCATTGGCTCGCACTGCTGTCAATCACATCCAATGACGTGGCCACCAGGGGGTGGGACCGAGTCGTACACTTGACATCTATGGATGCCAACTGTATGACATGGGAGCACGCCCGCAAGCTAATTCCCTCATGAAAGAGCCTCCCAGAGGCTTCCCAGAGGGGGGTTAGCTTTAGCAGGGAGGAGCCAAGACAGCCGCCGTGGGACCCCAGAACAGTAGGATTGGGGCCACTCTGTGCAAAAAGAATTGCACAGTGGAGGTAAGTATAACATGTTTGTTATTTTAAAAAAAAAAAAAAAATCAAACCTATGCAACCCCTTTAACCACTTCAACCCCGAGCCTCGTTTTGAGATCTGTTGATTTCAAATAATTTTTTTATGCTAAAAAAATTACTTAGAACCCCCAAATATTATATATTTTTTTCAGACACCCTAGAGAATAAAATGGTGGTCATTGCAATACTTTATGTCACATCGTAATTGCGCAGCGGTCTTACAAGCGCAATTTTTTTGGAAAAAATAAAAAAATTTGAGTTAAAAACAGTAAACAGTAAAGTTAGCCCAATTTTTTTTATATATTGTGAAAGATAATGTTATACCGAGCAAATTGATACCTAACATGTCTAGCTTCAAAATTGCGCCCGCTCGTGGAATGGCGACAAACTTTGGCACTTGGCAACATTTAAACATTTCTACAGGTTGCAGGTTTTGAGTTACAGAGGAGGTCTAGGGCTAGAATTATTGCTCTCACTCTAATGATTGTGGCGATACTTCACATGTGTGGCTTAAACACCGTTTTCATATGCGGGCGCGACTTCTGCACGCGAGCTTGTGCGCTTTAAAATACATATTTTTTTTTTCTTATTTATTTTACCTTTTATTTTTTATTTTTACACTGTCCTTTTAAACAGAATAAAATCTGGATCATTTTTATTCCTATTACAAGGAATATAAAGGGGAGGGGAGCAGACACAATAGTCTCTGTCGCTACCAGCGGCTCCGGTAAGCGGCAGAGACGACCCTGGCATGGTGGGAGGGAGGCCTCTCTCACCACTGATAAAAGTGACCTCAGGGCGAATCCCCCGCAGAGACCACTTGTATCTTAAAGAAAACAGACACCATTCCTGAAAATACCAGGATTATGGCAGCTAGCTGCTGCCATAACAACGGTATTTCGCGTCAAAGTACCGACGTACGGGTACGGCGATTTGCGTGAAGTGGTTAATGTGTGCTGCTTTTATAAAAAAAAAGAAAACTTTAAGCTTTATTTTAACATTTTCTCACAGATGTAAAGCACATGAGCCTCAACGTGGTTGTAAACCCTCACGTATACCCAGCGAAGTGATTAACCTCAGGTGATACGCAGAGATAAAACAAATCCTCCTGCATAAGTTGTACCTGTTTATCTGCAGCTCTCTCTCATCTACAGCATTTCAAAGTCCAGAATGCATAAAGCGTGTCTGAGTTTTCAGAAAACAGGAGGCGGTGAGCTGAAAATACACACACCGCAGAGCTCAGTAAGGAGAGCTCTAAGAGCTGATTGGAGAGAAGGGACACACCCCCTTTAACACAGCACACAGAAACAGAGCTGAGGCTGTCAATCAAAGGCTGTGTGCTGGAGATCCCCCCGCCCCCCACACATTGTCACATTTTTATATCTTGGTGTCAGGAAAACTTCTCAGAAGTGACTCATGCTGGTAGCAGAAGACAGAAATGGCACTTAGTTCTCTTGATGGAGACAAGAGCACACTACACTATAGAGGGTTAGGCTTTTTTCGTATTTTATGTCTGAGGTTTACAACCACTTTAATGTTGGTTTTATGTATGTATGCCTCAGCTGGCTCCCCTGTTTTGTGCAGAGAGTGTACTCACTCACTGCACGTCTTTAGCACAAGCTGTTACAGTCATGTACCCAGAGGCGGCCCATCCATATAGAGTTCTACGGGATTGTTTATTTTTTCGTGAAGCACATGATTAGACCTGGAGGCTTCAATATTTAGGGATTCCTTAATGACTGGAATGGTACCACTAGATTGGCAAAAGGCCAAAGTGATGCCTATATTTACAAAGTCTTTACCAAGTAACTATAGACCTGTTAGTTTAACTTATATAATCAGGAAGATACTGGAGAGTTTAACCACTTAAGCCCGGACTAATTTGCAGCCAAAGGACCAGATCCCTCTTTGCAATTCGGCACTGCGTCACTTTAACTGACAATTGCACGGTCGTGCGACGTGGCTCCCAAACAAAATCGGTGTCCTTTTTTTCCCACAAATAGAGCTTTCTTTTGGTGGTATTTGATCACCTCTGCGGTTTTTATTTTTTGTGCTATAAACAAAAATAGATCTACAATTTTGAAAAAAATTCAATATTTTTTACTTTTTGCTATAATAAATATCCCCAAAAAATATATAAAAAAACATTTTTTTTCCTCAGTTTAGGCCGATGCGTATTCTCTTACATATTTTTGGTTAAAAAATATCGCAATTAGCGATTATTGATTGGTTTGCACAAAAGTTATAGCGTTTACAAAATAAGGGATAGTTTTATAGCATTTTTATTAATATTTTTTTTTTTACTAGTAATGGCAGCGATCAGCGATTTTTATTGTGACTGCAACATTATGGCGGACACATCAGACATTGTTGACACATTTTTGGGACCATTGTCATTTATACAGCAATCAGTGCTATTTAAATACACTGATTTCTGTGTAAATGACACTGGCAGTGAAGGAGTTAACCACTAGGGGGCAGTGTAGGGGTTATGTATGACGTGATGTGTTTTTTTATTGTAGGAGGGCGTGGCCTGGCATGGGACATCACTGATCATCCCTCCCTATAAAAGGGAAGAGACGGTCGATGACAGCCACACAGGGAAGCACGGGGAGAGGTTTGTTTACACTGACCTCTCCTCGTTCTTCAGCTCTGTGACCCAATCGTGGGACACCTGCAGCGATCGGGTCCGCTGGTCCCGCGGCCACAGTCACGGAGTGGCGCGCTCTCGACCCACGGCTGGGCACTTAAAGAATCAGGTAGCGGTATGTGATTGTGCCCAGCCGTGCCATTCTGCCGATGTATATTGCCTTTTGGCGATCCTTAAGGTTAATAAAAGACCACATAGACCAGTTCTTGCTAGAAAAAAAAAATATTTTTAGCAACAGACAGCATGGATTCATAAAAGACAGAAGTTGCCAAACAAATCTGATTTCTTTTTATGAGGGGGTAAGTGAAACCGTGGACAGAGGGATGGTGGTGGACGTGGTATACTTGGACAGAGGGGTGGTGGTGGATATGGTATACTTGGACAGAGGGGTGGTGGTGGACGTGGTATACTTGGACAGAGGGGTGGTGGTGGACGTGGTATACTTGGACAGAGGGGTGGATGTGGACGTGGTATACTTGGACAGAGGGGTGGTGGTGGACGTGGTATACTTGGACAGAGGGGTGGTGGTGGACGTGGTAAACTTGGATTTTTCAAAAGCATTTGACACAGCTCCCCACACACGGCTCATGTGTAAGGTAAAGTCTATAGACTTGGAAAGATCAATTTGTAAATGGATAGAAAACTGTCTAAAAGACAGAATTCAGAGAGTAGTGGTTAATGATTCATACTATGAATGGTCTAAGGTTATCAGTGGTGTACCCCAAGGTTCAGTGTTGGAACCCTTACTTTTTAATACCTTTATAAATGGTATTGGGTCTGGGATTAAAGGTATAATTTCTGTCTTTGCAGATGACACCAAGATATGCAGTAGAATAATGTCCTTACAGCAATGGTCACCAAGCCTGTCCTCAGGGCCCACTAACAGGCCAGGTTTTATGCATTACCTTGGGGAGCTGAAGACTAGAATACTACATTAGTACGTTAGTAGGCCCTGAGGACAGGGTTGATGACCACTGCCTTACAGGATGTCTCCAATTTACAAGTTGACCTCAATGCTCTGTCTAATTGGGCAACAAAGTGGCAAATTAGGTTTAATGTTGATAAATGTAAAGTTATGCACCTGGGGGCTAAGAGTGCATGCATCATACATACTAGGGGGTGTACAACCGGGGGAATCAATGGTGTAGAAGGTTCTGGGGGTTTTGGTAGATCATAAACTCAATAATAGCATGCAATGCCAAGCTGCGGTTTCCAAAACGCGCAAAGCCCTTTCTTGTATTAGGAGAGCTATGGACTCCAGAGAGAGATATAATTTTGCCCCATACCAATTATTAGACCTCATCTGGAATATGCAGTTCAGATTTGGGCACTGGTTCTCAAAACAATATCAGGGAACTGGATAAAGTGCAGAGAAGGGCAACCAAAGGAGCACAGCTATGAGGAAAGTTTAGAGGAACTGAATCTATTCCCTCTTGAGAAGAGGAGATTAAGGTGGGATATGATCAACGTGTACAAATACATAAGTGGTCCATATAGTGAACTTGGTGTTGAATTTAAGGTCATCACAGAGGACAAGGAGACACTCTTTACGTTTAGAGGAAAAAAGATTTAATCTCCAAATATGGAAAGGTTTCTTGACAGTAAGAGCTGTGAAAATGTGGAATAGACTCCCTCCAGAGGTGGTTGTGGTCAGCTCAGTAGATTGCTTTAAAAAAAGTATTGGATTCTTTCCTAAATGTACATAATATAACTGGGTACTGACATTTATAGGTGAAGTTGATCCAGGGAAAATCCGATTGCCTCTCGGGAGGATCAGGAAGGAATTTTTTCCCCATGCTGTAGAAAATTGGATTATGCTTTGCTGAGGTTTTTCACCTTTCTCTGGATCAACTGTGGGTGAAGGATTGTGTATATGGGATTGTATTATTTTTTGTTATTTTGGTTGAACTAGATGGACTTATGTCTTTTTTCAACCTCACTATGTAACTATGTTGAGCTCAGGGCACAGAGCACTGCGCCCTAAGCCCACCCACTTGTGACAATAGTGAATCAACATTCTCTATTGTCTTACTACTTACCCCATCCAGGTCGCGGGTGGCTTCAGCGGCTGCAACAGCTTCTCCTCCCAGCTCAGGACTCACTTCCTGTCCTAACTGGCCGGGAGGAGAAGCTGTGGCAGCCACTGAAGCTACCTGCGACCTGGATGGGGTAAGTGTGGGGGTGGAGGGCTTGCGAGCGGTGCTGGAGAGCGGGCGGGGGGGTGCTTGTTTTCCGTCCCGTCCCCTTAAAAAAATGGAACACCAACTGCTACTGCTGAATTCTGAGCTCTGGTTTCTGCATGGTGTGCATCATAGGGAAAGCAGAACAAGGCACACAAAGCCACATTTCCTATTACGTTATGTCTTCCCACATGAAATACCATCTCTCCTATCTAGCAAATAATTATCACAGCCATCTATCTTTCACAAAAAAAAAAGAAAATCTAAATAGCAGAAAGTTAATCTCAATACTTTTGCAATCACGTTACATAATCTTCACCAACTGCGTGAGGGAACAACTGAGGTCAATAAATATACGAAGATTATTTGAATCGCTATTTTAAATTACATTTGATTGCAATAAGAAAAAAAGAAAAAGGTGCTTACCTACATAGCAACCTGTGATTTAATGTGAGAATCTTCTCATTAGATGGCAAATTCCATGTGATGCATTTTCTCAGTTTATTCGTAACTTTCCTGCAATCAAGATTTTTTTGTTCCACTTAGCAAAATAATCACTTGATGTCTTTTGCTGTAGAATATCTACAATCATTTCCCATTAAGTGTTGCATAGTATATTAGTGGTCAATAGTGAGACTATTCTTGTACAAGTTTCTCAGGGCCACAAACCTCACCCACCACTTTAGAAGCTTGCCCTGACTACGCTTGAACGCTACCTGCCCTGACCTTGGCCTATCTCTGGATTTGCTCTGCCTCCTGCTAATTTGGGTGATTCTACATTGCTGACTTCTGCTTGTAGTTTGACCATTCTCTGCCTGCTGCCAATGCCTGTAAATGACTGTCTGTTGCCGACCTGGCTCGTCTGAACTTGCATCCAGTAATCCACCTGTCCTGCTTTGCGGGGCCGTCTTTAATATTGATTGGACCCGGAAGAGAATTGTTTGTACTTATTGTTTTTCTCCTGTATTGAAATAATCTTCAATAAAATTTTCTTTAAAAAAAAAAAAATATATTGATTGGACCCTGGGCAAACATTTTCTTAGGGCCCCCTCCCCCCATGCAATTTCACTCTCCACCTTCTCTGAGACATACAATAAATAGCAGCTAGACTTAAAATCAGTTTACGGTATCAGATCAGGCAGTGATTGCGATTGGTTGCCAGAGGTTACAGCATATCATTACTGCGTACTGACTGGTTGCTAGAGGTTACAGCACTCCTTAAGGCTCACTGATTAGCTGCTAGAGGTTACAGCCCATTTCTGCTTGTTGATTGGCTGCTAGAAATTGCTGTACAGTAATACTGCTCACTGGTTGCTATAGGTTACAGCACATCTTCTCCTCACTGCAGGGGGGCATGATATACCTATGAATGTCCTTCCGTAGCTGCTATCTGCCAGCTGCATGTAAAGCACCTGCCACCTGCTATCTGCCCAGTCCTGGGTTTTATGTCTTTGCTGCCACCTGCTTTTCCAGCGATCTGACCTGTCTCTGACGATGCACCTGTCACCCACTTCCACGAAAGGAACATCTTACCGGCACTCACATCTCGCTGTACTTTCGCAGCCACTGTGTCAACATCAGTGGTCCCAGAGCTGGGGCTGTAAGAAAGGCCATCCTCTACATGTCAGGCTCTGCCACAAGGTACATGACACACTGACTTTTGGAAGCCTGTAGGCAGATTGACTACAAGGATTGTCATGGCCGGGATATATAAAACTCTTCATAATTCATGAAACACTGAATTAAGGAGTCATCATACCAGAGGAGTGCCCCCCCCCCCCCTCACCCCTCACCAGGAAAAGCTAAGCAGATCACCCTCTCCAAGTGGAGGTCAATACACAAACCTTATGTTGGAACAAAGTCAGAAATCAAAGATATTTACCTTTCCTTGGTCCTTGTTGGGTAGATGAAAGGATAGACCCAACACTGCCATAAAAAGTACACAGATACGCAACTGTATTGTTCTCACAGAGAAATCCCCCTTATCTAACAGAACCCATTGTTTAAACTCTAGGAATTGTGTAGACAGCTAAACTCTAATCTAAATATTAATTGAGTCTGTCCAAAGTTCACTTCAAAAGACTTTTAGGAAGACATTTGAGATTTGTGCATTCAGCATTATTTTAAAATACCTATATTTGATTATAAATCACTAAAATTATATATTATATTCCATTACATAGATACAATTATAATTTTAGTGTCTACTGACCCAATGATAATTCTGTCGTAGGGTATAAACATAAGACTTATGCCGCGTACACACGGGCGGACTGTATGGCGTACTTAGTCCGTCGAAACACATTTCAGCAGACAGTCCGCTCGTGTGTGGGCTTCAGCGGACTTTTTCAGCGTGCAGTCCGGCGTACTAAGAATTTCGTATTTTTCGAAATTCTGTCCGTCGTACTTTGGTTTCAGCGGACAATCCGCTCGTCAGTATGCTAGTTGGACGGACTAAGAATGGCGCATGCCCAGAAAGGATTTACACGGCGGAAGGGTGCATTGCTGTGTATTGGACTATTTCTAGTCCCGTCGTATGTGCTGTACACGTCATCGCGCAAGCTTTCGACGGACTGTTTGAGTATCTGTGTGTGGTCAAGTCCGTTCAGTGGAAAGTATGACGGACTGTCCGTCGGATTGTATGACGGACTAAGTACGCCATACAGTCCGCTCGTGTGTACGCGGCATTAGATGCAAGAACAAATTAGAAAAAATAAGTGTTTTAAAAATGCCAATCACTGTTATGAAAGACATATGAATTGTGACTATAACTGTATAAAAATATACCTCTAGCATGTTTTTCCTAGATAAACAAGTATTCACAGTAGAACATATTATTTAACAGATAGTCCAGAACACGTTTTTCTGCCCTCAGACATGCCTAGTGGTTGAAGGTGATATCTGAACTCACCAAAGTAAATCATTTGATTTTTCCAACCAATGGAAAATAAGTCATGCCTTCTGGGTTGAGCTTATTATAATTTTATTAGCTTATTGTCCCAGATGATATAAAGTATATTAGGTGCCATACAGAGGGACCACAGACCCACATGCTGACACACACACCCTCTGAACGAACACAAATTTCATAAGCGACCACTCCCCATCCCGTTGGACATTGCTGCTAGGATGAATGGAATATACATCCTTTCCTTTAAACAGTGGTGAGATACTGATCATATAATTATTGATAATATTTTCTTGTTTTTTTTTCTAACATATGTTGCCTTCCAATGCTACTTGCTACAATGGCAAGTTATAGGTGGGGGCAGTGGCTTTCTTTTTTCTATCAACTGCTCTAAGCCTGATCTGAATTTATTCAAAGAGGTGCATGCTGGTTCTTGATATGCTTGCTTCATGCCCCAGTAAAGCACATATTTGGTATGAAGCAAGGCCACTATACGAGGTTAACTCAGCAGGAGAATTGGAGTGGAGTGCAGTTGCTATGGGTAACTACGAGCTAGTGGGAAGTGTAGAGCAGACAGTCATGAAGAGTGGTACCTGGTGTAGGTATTGGGACCTCTAGTAATGAGGGGGATTTGTGATCTGGTTCCCTCCCCAACAGTTCGTTTTCCAAAGCAACTGGGACCAAACTCATTTTCTAGAGACCCATTGACTGTCCTCATGGTATGGGAAGGAAGAAGTTAACAAGTGCATGAATGAGGTCCATGCTATGTGCACAGCAGGATTCTATTCTGTTACTGGGAGTGAGGTAACAGAGGTATGCTGGACTGGCGGGGAGGGCATGAGGTCCGCACTGCCCTTCCTAATTGCAATATACATCAAGCTAAGGTATATAATGACACAGGACAATGTCTTTCAGATGAATTTTGTACTTTTATTACTGCGACATGGCTCGTCTTTAAGTTGGGGAACTGACTTTATGTTTGATTCTCACATGACTGCAGTCCCTGCCTGGTCCCGGGCATTGATGAGTGTGTTCACGAAGAAAGGTACCCCCACGTGCAGGGCAAGTGGCCCGGCACACATACCTTGAAATTGTCTGGACTTCCCAAAAGGCATCTTGCTTAAAGTGGTGCTTAAAATTCCCCTGGTATGTAAGTTTATTAAAAGTCAACAGCTATAAAAAGTGTAGCTTCTGACTTTTAATAAACAGGCACTCACCTGTCCCAAGGTCCAGCAATGTGGCCACCTGAAACCTTGCTCCTCTCCCCCTCCTCTCCTTGGCGCCGTCATGGCAAGTGTGGGCACCCAACTGTGACAGCTTGCGGCTTCACAGCCAGGTTCTCACTGCGCAAGCGAGAGTCGTGCTGCGCTCCCTTAGTGGCAAGGAAATCTTCTGAGACCTGCGACGTGTCCCAGAAGATTTCAGAGAAGGGGGGGACACCTAGGGGGAGAGGAGGAATCATCTGGGAGGCGACACAATGAAAAGGGGAAGTGGGACAGGAAGTACCTGTCTAAACCAGGTACCCACTCCCCCCAAAAAAAATCACATGCCAAATGTGGCATGTAAAGGGGCGAGGAGTGCTTAAAGCGGAAGTTCCACATTTGGGTGGCTCTCCGCTTTAAGAAGTGATTCATATTCAGTATGTCCATCCATCAGTTCCTGTCAGCAAATTTGTACAAGGTTGTGTGTTGTATAATCCATACACTTCAAACATTCTAACTAGTGTTGTAATACATTATTTAAAACTAAATATACGCTGAAACAAAGACCTTAGAGTTTCTAAAACCTTTATTGAAAAAGTAAACATTGACATAAAGCTAACACGTTTTAGAGAAATAGATTCAAGGCTGTTGCTTTGTACTTCTGAATGGGAATGGTTCCCAATGGGATTTCTAGACTTTGGACTACAAATTCAATGAGTGTTCAGTAAGGGTGCAAAAAGCAGCTGAGACCTCTGGGGAATTTCCTCATTGGGAACCACTCCCACCTATAAGTACACAGCACCAGGCCTATAGAAGGGGAAGTCCATTCCCCTGAAATGTGTTGACTCAATGTACATTGTGTTGAATCAATGTACATGTTTACTGTTTCAATAAACGTTTTAAATAAATGTTTTATGAGCCCTACATCAAGAGTTGCATTTTTCTGGAAACTGGCGCCCCTTCCTCTCCACCAAAGTTTTCTTGCTGGAACAACCACAAGGCCATACCAGAAAGTTAGTAGCTCAATTGCCCAAGAGGGCCCACTACCACCATCCACCTCTGGGCACAGCCCACTGGAATTGATTCCTTCTTGAGTTCCTCACTGCCCATGCAGCCACCTATCTAGAACTAGTGACCTATCCAGTCAGTCTAGTGCAGGGGTGTCCAAACTACGGCCCTCCAGCTGTTGCAGAACTACACATCCCATGAGGCATTGTAAAACTCTGACATTCAAAGACATGACTAGGCATGATGGGGATTGTAGTTCCTGAACAACTGGAGGGCTGTAGTTTGGACACCCCTGGTCTAGTGCAATCTCCAGCCCAAACCAGATACAGTACATCAATAATACAGAGACTTTTCTTAATACTAACCACACATGTAACAGACTTCTTCTCACTGACCATCAATGTGGGAGGGATTCTACTTTCCAATAACAATCAATGTAATGTGGACTCTTCACCCACTGATGACCAGTGTAAAGGGGATACTTCTTCCAACTGACCATCAATGTAAGGGGGATTCTTCTTCCACTGACCACAAATGTAAAGGAGATTCTTCTTCCCACTGACCATCAAGGTAAGGGGGAATCCTTCCACCAATGACTACAAGTTAAAATGGGATTCTTCCCATGGACGTGAAATTTTTAACTCATTAGCTACCATTGTAAGTTTGTTATTAGTTTCAATTGCTGCAGTTATCAGTGGTATTGTACATATCTGCATAGTGTCACAACTGCCCATTTGTTGCCCACATATTGTTACTGTTATTGCTATTTGCAACCCAAATATTGTCATGATCACCCATTGTTGTCTGTGAATTGTAATGTTTGCCCATTTGTTGAATTTTTTTTTTCAGGATTGCATTTTTTTTACCTACAAAGAACTGGGCGTTTAGCCCTGGTGCATGAGACTACGGCGTCTGGTGCGGCCAGAAGGCACAGATGCATCACCTAGTCCTGCTCCCTGAAGTCTGTAAAACTCTATGGGAGGTTGAAAGCTGTTGGGGCCAGATGGAGCTGGAATACTACTAAGCCCTTGTACACACGGTTGTAGATTCCGACGGAATGTGTCCGATCGGACAGTTTTGTCGGATATTCCGACTGTGTGTGGTCTCCATCGGACTGTTTCCGTCGGAGTATCCGACGGACCAAGTTTTCCAACTTGTTGGTAAAATTTTCCAACAAAATGCTCCGATCGGACATACTCCGATCATGTGTAGAGAATTCCGATCTGACAAAGTGCCACGCATGCTCAGATCTAGTGATGGACGAACTTCCGACGGGACGTTTCGCGAACGCGAAATGCGAACGGACCCAAACGTTCGCGAAACCGAACGTTCGCCGCGGGCCCCATTGACTTCAATGGGAGGCGAACTTTGCAAACCTTCATGTCGAATTTGCGGCCACGTGGTAATTATTAGGGGGTAAAACGTAGTCCCACCATCTGGACAATGACATAATACATGTATGAGGTGAATTTGGGATCGATAACTACAAGCATTTTTATTTTATTTGGGAAATTGTTCTAACAATTCAGGACTATGGAGCTAATGAAGGCAATGGAGGAGAGGGAAGGTCAGGGACCAGGGTAGGCAAAGAAGAGGGTGCAGGAGATGATCACCAGCAGCGTGACATACCGGAATGACACATGCACCGTGATAGAGGCATCTGACAGCAGCACCGTAATACAGAGCACTGACAGCAGCACCGTGACATACAGCGCTGACAGCAGCACCGTGACATACAGCGCTGACAGCAGCACCGTGACATACAGCGCTGACAGCAGCACCGTGACATACAGCGCTGACAGCAGCACCGTGACATACAGCGCTGACAGCAGCACCGTGACATACAGCGCTGACAGCAGCACCGTGACATACAGCGCTGACAGCAGCACCGTGACATACAGCGCTGACAGCAGCACCGTGACATACAGCGCTGACAGCAGCACCGTGACATACAGCGCTGACAGCAGCACCGTGACATACAGCGCTGACAGCAGCACCGTGACATACAGCACTGACAGCAGCACCGTAAGCAGCCCCAGGAGGAAGTCAGCACAGCACAGGGATGGTGTGATCCCCTCATAATAAGAACCCCCAGGAGGAAGTCAGCACAGCACAGGGATAGTGTGATCCCTTCATAATAAGAACCCCCAGGAGGAAGTCAGCACAGCACAGGGATATCATAAGCAGCCCCAGTAGAAATATGACACCGCTCAACCTCTTCAAAGAGGAGGGTAGGGGCATATAGTACGGTGTGCTTTTTTGGGTCAAGGAAGTGAGCCAAATGAATTAAGAAGGTCTGTGTGCTTGATTAAAAAAATAGTTTATAGACATATACATGGTCTACTGGTCACATGTGTTGAATTCCTCCGAGATCCATGCCTCATTCATTTTTAGAAATGTGAGGTAGTTAACACTGTCGTGAGCTAGGCGAGTACGCTTATCGGTCACAATCCCCCCTGCTGCGCTGAACGTCCTTTCGGACAGGACACTGGATGAGGGGCAAGCCAACAGTTCGATTGCAAATTGGGCAAGCTCTGGCCAGAGGTCAAGCCTGCCCACCCAGTAGTCTAGGGGTTCATCACTCCTCAGAGCGTCCACATCGGCCGTTAACCCAATGTAGTCGGACACCTGACGGTCTAGGCGTTCCCTGATGCTGGATCCGGATGACACCTGTCGATGGGTCGGCTGAAAGAATGACCTCATATCCGAAGTCACCAACACATCTTCAAACCGGCCTCTTCTTGCAGGCGCTGTTGGATTGGTACCCGCAAATCCTTCTCTGGGAGTGGGAATTGCTCCTCTGCCAGCGCACGCAAAAGCAGAATGCAGCATTTCTCGAAGCAAGGCCTGGAAGTGCTGCATTCTGACAGCCCTCTGCGACGGCGGTAACATTTCCGCCATTTTGTGTTTGTACCGGGGGGTCTAAGTACGTTGCCACCCAGTACTGGTCCTTGACCCTCATGCTTTTTATACGGGGGTCCCTATTAAAACACTGGAGCATGAAGGCCCCCATTTGCACTAAAGTGGAAGCGGTGTGGTGGCCTGGCTCCTGCTCATCATCCAGGATAATGTCGTCCTCTTCATTCTCCTCTCCCCATCCTCGCACAACAGGGATCCCAGAAAGGTTTAAAGCATGCTCTTCTTGCTCCTGCTCATCCGCCCCGGCACCATCCTCCTCTGACTCCTCATCAGACTCCTGTTGTTGACTTGTCTCAGATAGAGTAGCCCCCCCTGGGAATTCATCCAGCATTGCGACTTCCTCATCTTCCCGCTCCTGCTCCTCCACAGCCTGATCAATGACACGACGCAATGCACGCTCCAGAAAGAAGGCATAAGGTACCATGTCACTGATGGCGCCATGGCTGCGACTGACCAGTTTGGTGATCTCCTCAAATGGCCGCAGAAGTCTGCATGTGTCGCGCATGAGCAGCCACTGGCGCGGTGAAAAAAAACCCAGCTCCCCAGAACCGTTTCTTTCGCAGAGTTCATACAGGTAGACGTTAACTGCACGTTTCTGCTGGAGCAGCCTATCAAGCATATAGAAGGTTGAGTTCCATCGCGTCGGGCAATCGCAAATAAGACGTCTGACCGGCAGATGGTGTCGCCGCTGAATGTCAGCAAGGCGAGCCATGGCCGTGTAAGATCTTCTGAAATGGGCCGAGATTTTCCTTGCCTGCCGCAAGATGTCCTGGACCCCAGGGTATTTGACAAGGAATCGCTGCACGACCAAGTTTAAGACGTGTGCCATGCACGGCACGTGCGTGATTTTGCCCTGTTTCAATGCGCTAAGCAGATTGGCACCGTTGTCACACACCACTTTACCAACTGTCAAATTGAGCGGTGTTAGCCACTCATCTGCCTGTGAACGCAAAGCTGAAAGGAGTGCCGGGCCAGTGTGGCTCTTTGCTTCCAGGCACAACAGACGCAGCACGGCATGGCAACGTCTCACCTGGCATGTGGAATAGGTTCTGGGGAGCTTGGGCGGTGCAGTGGAAGAGACGCTAGCAGCGGAAAAGGAGGAGGCAGCTGAGGAGGAGAGGGAGGAGGATGGAGTAGGAGGAGGAGAAGAAGAGTCAGGCCTGCATGCAATCCGTGGCGGTAAAACCAAATCTACACGGGTGCCACGGGTTACATGCTTGACGGCCGTCAGAAGGTTCACCCAGTGGGCAGTAAAACTGATATACCTTCCCTGCCCGTGTTTGCTAGACCACGTGTCTGTGGTCAGATGTATCTTGGCACCGACACTGTGTGCCAGAGATACATTCACTTGCCGCTGAACATGGCCATATAGCTCTGGGATGCCCTTCTCTGAGAAATACTTCCTTCCTGGGACCTTCCATTGTGGTGTTCCAATGGCCACAAATTTGCGAAAGGCCTCCGAGTCCACCAGTTTATATGGCAGTAGTTGGCGGGCTATGAGTTCTGACAAGCCAGCCACCAACCGTTGGGCAAGAGGGTTATCCGGCGTCATCATTTTTTTACGCTCAAACATTAGGCCCACGGAAGCCTGCCTTTTTGCAGAAAAATGTGAGCTTGGCGTGATGGAAGGTGGAGTGGAGGACAATTGTGAGGAGAGAGGAGAAGGAGAAGTAGAAGACGAGGCTGGACGGTGAGAGCCTGCAGTGTGGCTTTGTGTGTTCCGTTGCTCCCACTGGGCTCGGTGATGGCTGCTCATGTGCCTTCTTAAGGCGGTCGTCCCTAGGTGAGTATTGGGCTTACCGCGACTAACGCGTTGACTGCAAAGATTGCAGATGGCAACGCTATTGTCAGCAGCGGACACGTTAAAAAAAGCCCACACTGCGGAGCCATGTGCCGGTGTCCTGGGAGCGCCAGATGTGACCGTACATGGTCGATGACTCGCTCCTGATACATTTGCAGTCTGCTTTGTCCCTGCTGTGCAATGTAAGTCATTGCTGCTTCTCCTCCCTATCTGCTGGTCCATATCTCCCTCTGAACTCCCCTCCTCTTCCTCTCTTGTGGGCACCCACGTGACATCACTAGACACGTCATCATCAACGTCACCTTCCCCACCGCTATAAGTAGAGATCTCGGAGTAGGCAGCAACACCGGGGACCAACCTCCTCCTTGGGCTGATCTGGGTACTGGCGTCAGACTGCTGAGTAGCGCTTGTTGCTACCTCCTCTTCCTGATCCAATACCAAGAGTGGCTGCGCATCAGAAATGTCCTCTTGATATGGATCGGAAAATAATTCCAGTGACTCAAGCGGAAGGTATGTGGTGGTGGTGGTGGTGGTCGTGTTGTTGGTGGTAGTGTCTTTGGGGGTGCACATAGCAGAGAGTGAAGAAGAGGGTGCAGATCGAGAGGATGAGGAGGGTGCAGAAGAGTAAGGCTGAGCGAGCCACTCAACCAAGTCTGGTGCATCCTTTAAAGTAATTGAACGCACCTTCTGCAACTTCCCACTTTGGCTCAAGCCTGTTGCTCCTGCCCTACCCCTACCACCCCTGCGGAAGGGCCTGCCTCTTCCTCTGCCTGTCATTTTTTAAATGACCCTGTGACAAAACTCTTAGTCCCTATACCGATGAAGGACTGCTGCAGTATAGGGCAGCGGTCAGCAGTGGTGCACGTCAACCCTATCTATTGTGGACCGATAGCGGTCCTTACAGAACAGCAGACTGTACCGCACTCAAGCCTATGTACCGTAGCACCCTATACCAAGTTACCAGTCCTTATAAGAACTTTTGTGGACCAAGCAGGTTGTGTATTAGTGTTTAGCAGACTGTACGTCAGTCCCTATACCGCTGAAGGACTGCTGCAGTATAGGGCAGCGGTCAGCAGTGGTGCACGTCAACCCTATCTATTGTGGACCGATAGCGGTCCTTACAGAACAGCAGACTGTACCGCACTCAAGCCTATGTACCGTAGCACCCTATACCAAGTTACCAGTCCTTATAAGAACTTTTGTGGACCAAGCAGGTTGTGTATTAGTGTTTAGCAGACTGTACGTCAGTCCCTATACCGCTGAAGGACTGCTGCAGTATAGGGCAGCGGTCAGCAGTGGTGCACGTCAACCCTATCTATTGTGGACCGATAGCGGTCCTTACAGAACAGCAGACTGTACCGCACTCAAGCCTATGTACCGTAGCACCCTATACCAAGTTACCAGTCCTTATAAGAACTTTTGTGGACCAAGCAGGTTGTGTATTAGTGTTTAGCAGACTGTACGTCAGTCCCTATACCGCTGAAGGACTGCTGCAGTATAGGGCAGCGGTCAGCAGTGGTGCACGTCAACCCTATCTATTGTGGACCGATAGCGGTCCTTACAGAACAGCAGACTGTACCGCACTCAAGCCTATGTACCGTAGCACCCTATACCAAGTTACCAGTCCTTATAAGAACTTTTGTGGAACAAGCAGGTTGTGTGTTAGTGATTAGCAGACTGTACGTCAGTCCCTATACCGCTGAAGGACTGCTGCAGTATAGGTGAGCGGTCAGCAGTGGTGCACGTCAACCCTATCTATTGTGGACCTATAGCGGTCCTTACAGAACAGCAGACTGTACCGCACTCAAGCCTATGTACCGTAGCACCCTATACCAAGTTACCAGTCCTTATAAGAACTTTTGTGGAACAAGCAGGTTGTGTGTTAGTGATTAGCAGACTGTACGTCAGTCCCTATACCGCTGAAGGACTGCTGCAGTATAGGTGAGCGGTCAGCAGTGGTGCACGTTAACCCTATCTATTGTGGACCTATAGCGGTCCTTACAGAACAGCAGACTGTACCGCACTCAAGCCTATGTACCGTAGCACCCTATACCAAGTTACCAGTCCTTATAAGAACTTTTGTGGACCAAGCAGGTTGTGTATTAGTGTTTAGCAGACTGTACGTCAGTCCCTATACCGCTGAAGGACTGCTGCAGTATAGGTGAGCGGTCAGCAGTGGTGCACGTCAACCCTATCTATTGTGGACCGATAGCGGTCCTTACAGAACAGCAGACTGTACCGCACTCAAGCCTATGTACCGTAGCACCCTATACCAAGTTACCAGTCCTTATAAGAACTTTTGTGGACCAAGCAGGTTGTGTATTAGTGTTTAGCAGACTGTACGTCAGTCCCTATACCGCTGAAGGACTGCTGCAGTATAGGGCAGCGGTCAGCAGTGGTGCACGTCAACCCTATCTATTGTGGACCGATAGCGGTCCTTACAGAACAGCAGACTGTACCGCACTCAAGCCTATGTACCGTAGCACCCTATACCAAGTTACCAGTCCTTATAAGAACTTTTGTGGAACAAGCAGGTTGTGTGTTAGTGATTAGCAGACTGTACGTCAGTCCCTATACCGCTGAAGGACTGCTGCAGTATAGGTGAGCGGTCAGCAGTGGTGCACGTCAACCCTATCTATTGTGGACCTATAGCGGTCCTTACAGAACAGCAGACTGTACCGCACTCAAGCCTATGTACCGTAGCACCCTATACCAAGTTACCAGTCCTTATAAGAACTTTTGTGGACCAAGCAGGTTGTGTATTAGTGTTTAGCAGACTGTACGTCAGTCCCTATACCGCTGAAGGACTGCTGCAGTATAGGTGAGCGGTCAGCAGTGGTGCACGTCAACCCTATCTATTGTGGACCGATAGCGGTCCTTACAGAACAGCAGACTGTACCGCACTCAAGCCTATGTACCGTAGCACCCTATACCAAGTTACCAGTCCTTATAAGAACTTTTGTGGACCAAGCAGGTTGTGTATTAGTGTTTAGCAGACTGTACGTCAGTCCCTATACCGCTGAAGGACTGCTGCAGTATAGGGCAGCGGTCAGCAGTGGTGCACGTCAACCCTATCTATTGTGGACCGATAGCGGTCCTTACAGAACAGCAGACTGTACCGCACTCAAGCCTATGTACCGTAGCACCCTATACCAAGTTACCAGTCCTTATAAGAACTTTTGTGGAACAAGCAGGTTGTGTGTTAGTGATTAGCAGACTGTACGTCAGTCCCTATACCGCTGAAGGACTGCTGCAGTATAGGTGAGCGGTCAGCAGTGGTGCACGTCAACCCTATCTATTGTGGACCTATAGCGGTCCTTACAGAACAGCAGACTGTACCGCACTCAAGCCTATGTACCGTAGCACCCTATACCAAGTTACCAGTCCTTATAAGAACTTTTGTGGACCAAGCAGGTTGTGTATTAGTGTTTAGCAGACTGTACGTCAGTCCCTATACCGCTGAAGGACTGCTGCAGTATAGGGCAGCGGTCAGCAGTGGTGCACGTCAACCCTATCTATTGTGGACCGATAGCGGTCCTTACAGAACAGCAGACTGTACCGCACTCAAGCCTATGTACCGTAGCACCCTATACCAAGTTACCAGTCCTTATAAGAACTTTTGTGGAACAAGCAGGTTGTGTGTTAGTGATTAGCAGACTGTACGTCAGTCCCTATACCGCTGAAGGACTGCTGCAGTATAGGTGAGCGGTCAGCAGTGGTGCACGTCAACCCTATCTATTGTGGACCTATAGCGGTCCTTACAGAACAGCAGACTGTACCGCACTCAAGCCTATGTACCGTAGCACCCTATACCAAGTTACCAGTCCTTATAAGAACTTTTGTGGACCAAGCAGGTTGTGTATTAGTGTTTAGCAGACTGTACGTCAGTCCCTATACCGCTGAAGGACTGCTGCAGTATAGGGCAGCGGTCAGCAGTGGTGCACGTCAACCCTATCTATTGTGGACCGATAGCGGTCCTTACAGAACAGCAGACTGTACCGCACTCAAGCCTATGTACCGTAGCACCCTATACCAAGTTACCAGTCCTTATAAGAACTTTTGTGGAACAAGCAGGTTGTGTGTTAGTGATTAGCAGACTGTACGTCAGTCCCTATACCGCTGAAGGACTGCTGCAGTATAGGGCAGCGGTCAGCAGTGGTGCACGTCAACCCTATCTATTGTGGACCGATAGCGGTCCTTACAGAACAGCAGACTGTACCGCACTCAAGCCTATGTACCGTAGCACCCTATACCAAGTTACCAGTCCTTATAAGAACTTTTGTGGAACAAGTGAGTTGTGAATGTTTAGCAGACTGCAGCAGAAGGGCAGCAGTCAAGTATAATATCCTTTCTATATTTGGAAGAAAGAATATTATACATGTACAAGCCTATTACTGTACCACTGATACCAGTCCTGAAAAGAACCTTTGTGGAACTAATAATAACAGCAAGTCTTTAAAATTACCCTCACTGCCTGACAACACTGCTTCCTTCCTGTCCCTATACAAATTGGCAAAAAAAGAGAACGATTAGTGGTTACTGGAACAGCTCTTTTGTGGACCTTGATAGTAACAGCTAATGATGATGATGATGATGATGATGATGAAAGACTAATCTGGCTGTCCCTGTAGCATACACCGTCCTTTCCCTTTCTCTAAACTAACAAAAGACACTCAGGCTGCTGCAAGAATCAGCAGCACAGCAAACCTATCAACACCTAACACCTATACCAGTCCTGAAAAGAACTTTTGTGTACCAAATAGCTAGTGGTTTATCTCTCCCTACTCCACACAGGAACCTGTCCCTATCGTAACAGAAGAAAGAATGTAAAATGGCCACCGGATCGGGTGTATTTATAGGTTAGGGGGAATGTACAAGTGTCCATGTGCTGTCATGTCTCAATTGGCTGTCCTGTATCACATGATAAACGTGTCACCAAAGGTTAAAGTTCTTGTATACATTAAACACGTAAGTCCGCCGCGGCGAACGACGGAAAAAGGCGTTCGAACGTGCGGACCGCGAATGTCGGAAATTCGCCGCGAAACGACCGCCGGGCGAAACGTTCGTCCATCACTACTCAGATCAAATTCCTACACCAAAGCTATTGGCTACTAGCGTGAACATAGTCCCGTCATAATGACATAACGTCATCACGTTCTGTTTCCGACAACTTTGTCCGACCGTGTGTATGCAACAGTTTCGGACAAAATCCGTCGGACAAAATCCGACGGATTTGGTTGTCAGAATGGCCGACCGTTTGTGTACAAGGGCTAACATTTAGAGCACTATATACTCAGGGGCAAATGCTCAGAATCCACATTCTTTGTTTTTCTAGCATTTATCCCTGAGTGCATAATGCCCTAAACAGTAGACTGCCAGCTATGGGGCTGGATGGTGCGCCTGTGCCTTTTGCCTGCACCTAAATGTCAGAGTCTCATGTACCAGGACAAAACACCCTGTGTGCATGAGGTCTTATTATTGAACCATTTCTGTTTAACCGCTTACCGACCGCATAACCGAGATATAAACGGCTGCTGTGGCAGATCACGTACCTAGTATGACAAGTTGAGGCGCACGCGACACGGCCGTGCTGTGATTAAACACAGAAGATGTCAATCACCATGTGCCAGTGGTAATCCATTTGCCGTCACATGGTGGTTGTCATGAATTCACAAAGGACACGGCTCTGCCTATGTAAACAAGGCAGATCCCTGTCCTGTCAGCAGTCCTGTAATAGATATTTTTTTTTCTTCAGGGAATAAAATCTATTACTTCCCCTGGTAAAAGCCCCACACACAGTACACACATAAACACTGGCTAGGCACACATTTAACCCTTTGATTCCCCTAGATGTTTAAGCTCTTCCCAGCCAGTGTCATTAGTACAATGACAGTGCATATTTTTAGCATTGATCACTGTATTGGTGTCACTAGTTCCCAAAAAGTGTCATACAAGTCAGTCCACTGCAGTATCGCAGTCCCCTATATGTCGCTGATCGCCACCATTACTAGTAAAAACTATCCAGTATATATTCCACTGTTTGTAGACACTATAACTTTTGTTAAACCAATCAAAAATACAGGATTCTTTTTTTAGCAAAAATATGTAGCAGAATATATTTTGCCTTAATTTAAGAAAGAAGAAGAAAATATATTTTTTACATTTTTTATTGGATATGTTTTATAGCAGAAAGTAAAAAATATAGTTTTTTTGGCAAGGCTACCGCTCAACAATGACCGTGAAAATGGGGAAACAAGGATGAAACTTTTAATGGAAATACTACAGAAGAAGAACACTTAAAAGATGTTTAAATGAAACGTCATAACTGGTAGATGAAATGTTCTAAGGTCACACTGTTGTGTATTAAGCAAAAGCAAACATAGAACGTTGACGCTCATAGGAAAATAGATCAATTTCTATTAAAAATGTTGTTGGCATTGAGTAACTTTTTGAACTGGGTCCAACAAGGACACAAAGAAAGCCCGATTTACTAAGTAGGATTAGCTTTTTTTTTCACATGAAATTTTTTTTCTTTACTGTTGAAAGGTTTATTTTCTTTGAGGTTATATGGAGAAAGTTTGATTCATATTTCGGAAATTATTTTGAAAGATTGGCTATATTCGTGTTAACTTGTTAATTCATTATTTCGGGAGATTACTTATGCACTCTGTTTGGGTTGGAAGGAGGTGGACCCATCAGAATCTCGGAATCATAACATAATGAATTGAACAAAATAACAGTTTGGAATAATTTAAGTTATAATTTTGGAGATTCCGATGGATCCAAGAAGGACCCTTTCACACTGATCAGTTTCTCACTTAACTTCTTGCCAACCGTATAACTCACATATAAGGTGGCAAGGTGGCATTGAAAATTATTTTGTCAAAAACCTGTGTACTGTTTTTATTTTTGACACTTTTTTTTTGGGTGAATGGGTAGGGGTACAATGTACTCCATACTCATTAACATAGGGTGGGGGGCTGGGATCTGGGGGCCCCCTTGCTAACAGCTTGCCGACTTCCTCATGCCGATATACGTCGGCAAAAGGGCTCGTACAGGCAAACTAACGTACCTGTACATTGCCCTTTGCAAGCTCCATGAGTCAGGTCACAGGTCCCGCGGACTTGATTGCAGCGGGGATACAAGCCCATCTAAATCAAAGCTGCGGCTGTCACACACACAGAAGTCCAGGTGAATGAGGTTGGTCTCCAGCAGCAGCCCTCCTCTGTGAGCACAGCACTACCCAACTCAATAGCTGTGCTGGATACTACACTGAGAGACATCTTAATGACTATGCAAAGCTCCATACACTCTGAGATATTGAATATGATGCAGCATTTCTCATCCAAAATATCCTATATGGGGGTAGAGTGTCCAATATAGATTGCTCAGGTGTGAATGGAGCCTTAGCTTAGTGGACAAGGTGAAAATGTACTGATTTCCATCATCAAATAATGTATAAGCAAAAATAAATGTTTTTATTTGCATGTAATTAATTATTAATTACAAAGTACCGTATATACTTGAGTATAGGCCGACCCAAATATTAGCCGAGGCACCTAATTTTACCACAAAAAATGGAAAAAACGTATTGACTCGAGTATAAGCTTAGAGTGGGAAATGCAGCAGCTACTGGGTAAACAATGCCCATCTGCAGCCTCACTGTGCCCATCTGCAGCCTCACTGTGCCCATTTGCAGCCTCACTGTGCCCACCTGTATCATCAGTGCCCATCTGCAGCCTCACTGTGCCCATCTCCAACCTCATTGTGTCCATCTGCAGCCTTACTGTGCCCATCTGCAGCCTCACTGTGCCCATCTGCAGCCTCACTGTGCCCATTTGCAGCCTCATAGTGCCTATTTGCAGCCTCATAGTGCTCATCTGTATCATCAGTGCCCACTTGCAGCCTCACTGTGCCCATTTGCAGCCTCACTGTGCCCACCTGTATCATCAGTGCCCATCTGCAGCCTCACTGTGCCCATCTGCAGCCTCATTGTGTCCATCTGCAGCCTTATTGTGCCCATCTGCAGCCTCCCTGTGCCCATTTGCAGCCTCATTGTGCCCATTTGCAGCCTCATTGTGTCCATCTGCAGCCATACCTTTGATAACTAAAGCAGCGAGTGTCTCCCGCTGTGTCGTGCAGTCTGTTCGGCGTCCACCCATTGTAGCAAAGCCCCGCCTCTTCCTCGTCCTTGATAGACGGAACACTGATACAGTTTCCCAGCATTGTATCAGTGTTCCGTCTATTACGGATGAGGAGGAGGCGGGGCTTTGTTACAATGGATGGCCGCCGAACAGACTGCATGACACAGGGGGAGAAACCCATTGTTTTAGTAATCAAAGGTACATCTGCAGCTAGGCACCCTCACTCAAGACCCTCACTCGAGTATAAGCCGAGGGGGGTGTCTTTTAGCCTAAAAAGCCTAACTTTATGGTAACAGTTCGGGGAAGACCCTTTTATGTTCCAACATGACCCTGTGTACAAACCTAGCTCGATAGAGAAAGTTCTTCATGAGATTGGTGTTGGTGCAGGAACTCCTCCCCTCTGAGTCACTCCCTGACTCCACTCCCACCCACCTCCAAACACCATTTCTTTGTTCCACCACCCTACCCACCTCCAATTGCCACCCATTTTAGAGAATGCAGAACCAAGTATTATTTTGTGGTGCTAAGTATTTTGTATGGAATTTGTTAATGATATCAAGAAAGTCGGTAAAATAGATCTAACAACAATAAACACCTCAGCGACAATAGATCCAAGCCGGAAACAATGGACTCCCAACAGCCAGCAACATTAGACCCCTACCTCAAGTCCTACCCCCCAGCAACAATAGATCCCCCACCAGCAATAGTAGAACCCCCTGCTAAAATAGATCCCCTCTAGCAACAATAGATTCCCCAGCAGCCAGCCTCAATAGACCCTCCAGCAGTCAGCAACAAAGACCCATCCCTCAAAAGTAGATCTCTCCCAGCAATGATTGACCCCCCAGCCAAATGAGACCCACCCTCAGCCACAATATCCTCCGCAAATATGGATCGACTCCAGCAAAAATAGATTCCCCAGCATTAGTAGACCCTCAAGCACAGCCCAGCACCCTTTATCATTACATACATTCAGCTCTGGAGGTACCAGAACTGCGTCCCCCCTCATTCCTGCTGAAAAAAAAGCCCTGCTTCCAGGTATGCATCAAAGAGGTTACAGCACTTGTCCGAACAATGCTTTAATCTACTTTCCTCTCCAAGTCACATGCCCTCCATCTTTGTTCCGGTATCATCCAGAGTCACCATCTACTTCCTGAGATGCCTGTTCAAAAAAGGCAATAGGGGAGAATTACTAAAACTGGAGAGTGCAAAATCAGTTTCAACCAATCAGTTTCCCGATTTTTTTTTGGTCAAAGCGTAATTGAACAAGCTGAAGTTAGAAGCTGATTGGCTACCATGCACAGCTGCACTCGATTTTGCTCTCCCCAGTTTTAGTAAATCAACCCCACATTCTTGAAAATCCTGGTGCTGTGAAGTTATTGGTTGTATTCACAAATGTCTAACACAGATCAACCACTGCTGTAGCCTCTCACCTTATGATTTGCTACAATGTTGCAATGCATAGTCTAAGACCCCATACACACTATTAGATTTTCTGCATATTTTTGTCTTCAGATTTACCAAAACCATGTAGTGCAAGGGCTTGCCTGATTGCATACAAATAGAAACTCTTAAAGGTTTGACCTCGTATTATATGGTTTTGGTAAATCTGAAGACAAAAATATGCAGAAAGTCGAATAGTGTGTATGGGGCCATAGCCCTTGTACACACGGTCGGACATTCCGACCACAAAATCCGTCAGATTTTTTCCGGCTGATTTCATCCGAAATGATGACGTTCGTTCGTTACGACGGGACTACATTCAGGCTAGTAGCCAATAGCTTTGGTCTCGTAATTTGATTTGAGCATGCGTGGCACTTTGACCGATCGGAATTCTCTACAAACGATCTGACAAAGTCCGATCGGATCATGTTGTCGGAAAATTTTATATCCAGCTCTCAAACTTTGTTGGTCGGACATTCCAATGGAAAAAGTCAGACGGAGCCCACACATGGTTGGATTATCCGACAACACGGTCTGATCGGATATTTTCCGTCGGAATTTCCGACCGTGTGTACAAGGGCTTAGGCTCGGTTCACACTTCCGTGACTTGGGATCCGACTTGTGAGACTCCAAGCTGCCTGACATGTGAAATCCTATTTTAGTCAATGAGAGCTGTGTTAATTATCACTACTGAAGTCGCTCCAACTTTAGAAAAGGTTCCTCTACTACTTCAGGCTACTACTATAGGCAACTTCTATCCGACTTGTGCACATCAACATAAATGGAAGTTGCCTCCAAGTTGTATCTTCATCTTAATTGATGTGATTTGGATCTGACATTACAGGAAGATTACCCAGGCATTCTCTGAAGTTGCTTCGAAGTTGCCTTGATGTTGCCTCCAAGTTGCTTTAAAGTTGCCTTCAAGTTGCCGTGCAAAGTCGTGCTGACTTTCAGGTCAGGTCTTTCAGTTTGACTCGAGCCTAATGCCGCGTACACACGACCGGACCTTTTGACAGCAAAGGAGTCCGTCGGACAATTCGATCGTGTGTGGGCTCCATCGGACCTTTGCTTGCCAAAAATCCGGCGGACTTTAGAAACAGAACATGTTTTACATTTTTCCACCGGAACTCCGCTGGACCGAGAAATAAGTTTGTGTGTATGCTAGTCCGACAGACAAAAACCGACGCTAGGGCAGCTATTGGTTACTGGCTATAAACTTCCTTATTCTAGTCCGGTCGTACGTCATCACATTCAAATCCGTCGGACTTTGGTTTGATTGTGTGTGGCCAAGTCCGTTCATTCGGAAAGTCCGTCGGAACTCTGCCGAAAGTCCGTCAGAAAGACCGTCGGACTTAGTCCCTCGAAAAGTCCGGTCGTGTGTACGCGGCATTAGGCCCCATTCACCCCTGAGTGTTTCATAGTTCAAACTTCTAAAATACTCAACATCTAAAATCCTCTATAGTTCATGGTCACTGTTGACATACGAGTGCTCAAGAGCCTGTAGATGGATTCCTGATGCTCCAAAAGCTATATGAGTGACCTTTGAGGCAGATTTGGCTGTTTTTGGCTCTAAAGATTTCATTGCCAACCCTTACAAATGCTTGATTTGAGTGTCTTCAAGCTCATTTTCAGGAGTATTTCAGAGGATTTCTGTAAGATCTGATCTCCGCCTCTTAGTGCATTCCATTAGCTAAAACAAAAATGCCTAGATCTTGAATACACGTGTGTATTGCATGTAAAATGATTAAAATACTCTTCTCAAAAAAAATACTGTGCCTGTATATTGTGTCAGGAATGCATTCATGCCGACTTATTGAACTTATTGAAAATCATTTATTGATTATTAAATTTATTGACTTTCTTTGATGTTGAGATCTATGGGTTTCCACCAAAGGCCAACTGGTTTGAAAGAGGTTTCCATCTATCTATTATAATTGCTAACAGTTAAACAGATCTCTTTTGTTTTTAAAGCCTACACAAATTGTATCTGTCATGTTGTTGCTCTTTCTTTAAGAACACTCTTAACTACAGAAACAGAATCCAAAATAAAGGCTGAGGTTGAATATCCAAGAGGAATTAAAAATTCAGTTTAGCTAGACAAATATAGACCTAGAGAACCTGTCGGCCAAGCTCCGGGTGGAATTGCTGAGTAAAATTTGGTTAGTGAAGGACAAGTATGCAACCGAGTGGTTGTAACAGTACATAGAGGGCAATGAAAGTCACCTTTGGAGACTCAACTTCTTTTACACACTCTATCAATGTTCTATGGTAGAGTGTTACTTTTGTTTTTCCTAAAGAGGAAGTAAACTCTCCCACTCTGATGCTTCTTTTCATTTAGTCCATTATAATAAGTAATTATCAGACTATAGCCACTGTAATCCAGCCCAAATCGCATATTACTTACTGTTTAAAGAAACGTTAAAAAAACTTGTTTCCAGTATTGTTTTCTGAGTCCACAGTGGCGTGTATTTCCGCCCTTACACTGAGCACTTCCTGTACTGTTAACCAAGCCTCCTTCTCAATCCAACGTTTCTATGGCAACCCTGCTTCCCTGTTCATAGCTGACTTGTTTATTTCATAGTATTTACTTGTGCCCATGTCTAATGTTTCCCTTTGTCAGACTTATCAGCTTCAGCTGATAAGACTGCAGTATTGGCCAAGTTTAGACTGTATGTGAGGTCACATGGTCACATGGTGTGTAGGAGGAAGCTCCGAGTGATTAGCAGAGTTCAGTGTTGTGCCGTAGGAAGTCCTGATAACAGATAGATAAGACATAGAGAGTGTACCTTAAATCAGGGGAGATCTGGGCATGCTCAGTGACTTCATTCTACAGAACAACAAGGATTACAACAATACTAAGCACGTAAGGAGATATCTACAAGCAGTGTTCATTAGGGTTTTTTATGCTGATTTACATGGGACAAAGTTGTGGGGGAGGGTTTACAACCACTTTAAATCTGAGGTATGGCAATTTGGTGTAAATGCAGCCCAAGAGATCCTTCTTACTGATATCATATCAGCCTAGGCAAAGTCCCTGACTGGAAGTTGGAGATTTTTGAACAAGGATACTGATTGTGTATACTGCATTGTGTCAGGGACTTGTGAAGTTATTGAAAGGCCCACTTTTAAAATCCAATGCTGAGGTAAGAAAAAGTTTTCCCATGCAGTGGGGCTGTACCTGCATGGCATGGGTCAGCTGTTTATTTTGTCTAGGGGTGAGAAGAAAGCTTATACTCACCAGATCCTTCATTCCATTGCAATACGGGGTTCCACCACGGTCAAGCATTGGACTGTTATGGGTCTATGGAACCTGCTCTGGGCTTGATGATGTCAGGAACGGTCCACAGCTCAAGACCGTTGGAGTGTGAGGGTGCCGGACTGTTCTTGTGCTTAGGGGATCGAAGGATTAGGTAAACATATTTACTTTCTCCTCTCCCTTAGAAAACGCTAGCCAATAACCTAGACAGAGTGGTCACTTTTTTTGCCCAGAGATGGACTTTAACGGCTCGCCGACCAGCTGCCACAGTTAAACTGCGGCAACATGGCTTGGCTGCGCAAATCGCAGCCATGTTACGTCGGTAACATAGACGCCACTAGGGGGCCCCTGCTTGCCCACGGAGCCAATGTGAGTGCCCGGCGGTCACGATCACCGCCGGGCACCCGCGGTCTCTCGGGGCACATGGAGAACCGGGATCTGTGTGTGTAAACATACAGTTTCCAGTTCTCGGAGGGGAGAAGAGACTGATTGTCTGTTCATACAAAGTACGAACAGCGATCTGTCATCTCCCCCACACAGTCCCCTCCCCCTTCAGTTAGAATACAAACTAGGGAACACATCAACCTCTTCAACGCCAGCTAGTGTTAACCCCTTCACTGCCAGTGACATTTTTACAGGAATCAATGCATTTTCATAGCACTGATCGCTGTTAAAATGCCAGTGGTCCCAAAAATGTGTCAGATTTGTCTGTCGTGTCCGCCATAATGTCACAGTCCCAATAAAAATTGCATATTGCCGCCATTACTAGTAAGAAAAAAAAAATTAATAATAAAAAAAGCCATAAAACTATCTCCTATTTCGTAGACGCTACAACTTTTGCGCAAACCAAACAACATATTTATATATGTTATACTTATTGGAATTTTTTTACCAAAAATGTAGAAGAATACATATCGACCTAAACTGAGGCAAAAAATCTTTTTTTATATATATTTTTGGGGGATATTTATTATAGCAAAAAAAAAATAATGCGTTTTTTTCAAAATCATCGCTCTTTTTTTGTTTAACCACTTCAGCCCCGGACCATTTTGCTGGTCAAAGACCAGACCACTTTTTGCGATTCGGCACTGCGTCGTTTTAATTGACAATTGCGCGGTCGTACGATGTGGCTCCCAAACAAAATTGACGTCCTTTTTTTCCCACAAAGAGAGCTTTCTTTTGGTGGTATTTGATCACCCCTGCGGTTTTTATTTTTTGCGCTATAAAAAAAAATAGAGCGACAATTTTGAAAAAAATGCATTATTTTTTACTTTTTGTTATAATAAATATCCCCCAAAAATATATAAAAAAAACATTTTTTTCCCTCAGTTTAGGCTGATACATATTCTTCTACATATTTTTGGTAAAAAAATCGCAATAAGCGATTATTGATTGGTTTGCGCAAAAGTTATAGCGTTTACAAAATAGGGGATAGTTTTATGGCATTTTTATTACTTTTTTTTTTTACTAGTAATGGCGGCGATTAGCGATTTTTATTGTGACTACGACATTATGGCGGACACATTAGACATGTTTGACACATTTTTGGGACCATTGTCATTTATACAGCAATCACTGCTATATAAATGCAGTGATTCCTGTGTAAATGACACTGGCAGTGAAGGGGTTAACCAGTGGGTGGCAGTGTAGGGGCTAAGTGTTCCTAGGGGTGTGTTACTAACTGTTGGGGGCTGGGCTTTAATTTAGTGAACACTGATCTCTGCTCCAATCACATGGAGCAGAGATCAGCGTCACTAGTTGCTAGGCAGAACGGGGAAATGCTGTTTACAACGGCATTTCCTCGTTCAGCCGCCTCGTGAGACGATCGCGGGTATGCCCGCGGCGATCGAGTCCGCGAGACCCGCGACCGGACTCACGGGTGTCCCGACCAACAAGCGAGGGCGCGGCCGGTGCCTTGCTCGCGATGGCAGGGCGGCATTAAAGATTGGACGTACCTGTATGCCAAGATGCCTGCCTGTGCCATTCTGCCTACGTACATCAGCGTGCGCCGGTCGGGAACCGGTTATAGTGCAAAAAAAAAAAAACGCAGAGGCGACCAAATACAACCAAATACAACTTTTAGCAACTCACATGGTTGATGATTAAAAGAGACACATCTAAGTATGGAGGCATCCGGGGTAAAGATGTCCACATAGAACGCCCCCGCGCCGCCGGCTCTCACCGCTGTCAGTTTGCAATCGTAACCAGGAAGACTACCCTGCAGTAGAGCGATCTGAAAGTGAGGTTTGAACCACTTGTGGAGCGCAGAGTGGAAGGTATGATGTAGATGGCAGTACGGAGGACGGTCTATGTGGACAGCTTTACCCCGGGTGCCTGCATACTTAGATGTGCCTCTTTTAATCATCAACCATGGGAGTTGGTAAAAAAAAAAATGACATGACACGGCTTGGGACAAGTCTTCTTCTTCTCTTGCTCCGCCGACAGACCGCCTTCATGGGAGGCACCCGCCGCGTGGCGCATCTTCGCTTTGATAACTGAGGGAGGGGCCACATGGTGACCCCCCCCTGATGCAAAGGGACTTTTTTTTTATCTTTTAATAAAGGACTTGTCCCAAGCGATGTCATGTCATTTTTACCATTTTCAAATTTTTTTTGTGAAATGGTAAGGGTACCCAGTTATCATTTCGCACAGGGGGGAGGCCGGGACCTGGAGGTCCCCTTGTTAACCGCTTAAGGACCGCCTCACGCCGATGTACGTTGGCAGAATGGCACGGCTGGGCACAGCTGGGCACGGCTGGGCACAGGCACGTACAGGTACGTTGCTCTTTAAGTGCCCAACCGTGGGTCGCCAGTGCGCCACCGCCGGCGCACTCGCGACCCGGTCCTGAGCTCCGTGACCGTGGCTGCGGGACCCACGGACCCGATCGCCTCTGGTGTCCCGCAATCGGGTCACAGAGCTGAAGAACGAGGAGAGATCTGTGTAAACAAACCTCACCCCGTGCTTCCTAGTGAGCCTGCCACTGATCATCTGTTCCCTTTTATAGGGAAAGACGATCAGTGATGTCAGATGCCAATCCACGCCCCCCTACAGTTAAAAAAAACACACATGCACTTAACCCCTACACTGCCCCTAGTGGTTAACCCCTTAACTGCCAGTGACATTTTTACAGTAATCAGTGCATTTTTAATTGCACTGATTGCTGTATTAATGCCAATGGTCCCAAAAATGTGTCAAAATTGTCCGACGTGTCCGCCATAATGTGGCAGTCACAATAAAAATAGCTGATCACCGCCATTACTAGTAAAAAAAAAAAATATTAATAAAAATGCCATAAAACTATCCCCTATTTTGTAGACGCTATAACTTTTGCGCAAACCAATCAATAAACGCTTATTGCGATTTTTTTACCTAAAATATGTAGAAGAATACGTATCGGCCTAAACTGAGGAAAACATTTTTTTTTATATATATATTTTTGGGGGATAATTATTATAGCAAAATGTAAAAAATAATGTGTTTTTTTTTCAAAATTGGCGCTCTTTTTTTGTTTACAGCGCAAAAAATAAAAACCACAGGGGTGATCAAATACCACCAAAAGAAAGCTCTATTTGTGGGAAAAAAAGGACGTCAATTTTGTTTCGGAGCCACGTCGAACGACCGCTTAATTGTCAGTTAAAGCGACGCAGTGCCGAATCGCAAAAAGAGGCTTGGTCCTTTAGCTGGAAAATGGTCTGGGGCTTACGTGGTTAAAGGGGGCTTCCAGATTCTGATAAGCCCCCTGCCCGCTGACCCCCACAACCACCGGGCAAGGGTTGTGGGGATGAGGCCCTTCTCCCCATCATCACGGGGATGCGATGCTTTGGGGGGGACTACCCCAAAGCACCCTCCCCATGTTGAGGGCATGTGGCCTTACGTTCGACTTGAACATCGGGCTCATCCCTAGACATGACTACTACTCTTATATCAAGACATCGCTTGTATAGCAAGTCAAAATGTATTTAAAACATTTTGATTGTCTTACAAAGCACTCTCAAACCAAGTTACTCGCAAACCAAGATTTTACTGTATGTTGCTTCTGCTCGGAATCCATAATTTACCTGCAATGAAAAAGAAGAATAAGAGGAGATAATATAAAGGAAGAGTTACTCTACCAACATGTAAAATTTGAATGACCTATGTACGTTATTAAAAAAACGATGCCCACTTTTGCATTACATTTGGTATAGCCCTTGTACAATAAATGTATTGACTTCCCTTGAAGTTGAGATCTGTGGATTTCCACCAGTTGCCAATTGGTTTGAAAGAGGTTTTCATCTATCTTTCTATTGCTAACAGTAAAAAAAAAAAAAAAAAAAAAATCTCTTTACGTAACATTTCCCTGAATACTATAATTCAGCAGCTTCTTTTTTTTCTTTGATTATCTCATGAAATGATTTCCAGGGGAAATATAAAAACACAGAAGACGCTATTGACTGAATAGGGTGAAAGGCATCTCTAAAACAACACAGGTTGTCTTTAGAGAACTGCTTCATTGTTTTTAAAGCCTACAAAAACCGTATCTGTCATGTTGCTGCTTTTCCACATAAACACACTAAACTACTGAAAGATCTTTGCAGGCATTGATTTTTACTTTCTATAGTTGTTTAAAGAGATCGGTGTGTCTAAGTATATGCAGACCCTACAGCTAAATGTTTACAGCCTGTCATTCTCTCAAAAAGACGTAAAAAAAAAAAAAATAATAATAAAAAAGAATTGTAATGTGATGGCTTTTGTGGATCAACGGAGATTGTATTTTTCAGGGTTTCCTGAGAGCACCCGGATTGCAGCAAAAATCTCTTCAAACGCCGGCTCGATAAATATGATTTATTTTTTATGAAGTTTGCTAATGTCCTATTTCTGTTGGATGCATTGAATATGTATGTGATATAAACCCAGAGCGAATTGAGAGTTCTATTTTATTTGGAATGTAATCTTAATATCCTCCTTCTTTCTCTATGCAAAAAGGGGGAAAAAAATGCTTTCGAGCACTTACATAAGGAGATTCAATAATTTGCAAACCAGATTTGGAGTACCGTATATACTCGAGTATAGGCCGACCCGAATATCAGTCAAGGCACCAAATTTTACCAAAAAAAACTGGGAAAATTTATTGACTCAAGTATAAGCCTAGGGTGGGAAATGCAGCAGCTACTGGGTAAACAGTGCCCATCTACAGCCTCACTGTGCCCATCTGCAGCCTCACTGTGCCCTTTTACAGCCTTTCTGTGCCCATTTGCAGCCTCACTGTGCACACCTGTATCATCAGTGCCCATCTGCAGCCTCATTTTGCCCATCTGCAGCCCCACTGTGCCCATCTGCAGCTTCACTGTGCCCATTTGCAGCCTCATTGTGCCCATCCTCAGCCTCATTGTGCCCATCTGTAATTTGAAAACCAGATTTGGAGTACCGTATATACTCGAGTATAGGCCGACCCGATTATGAGTCGAGGCATCTAATTTTACCACAAAAAACTGGGAAAATGTATTGACTCGAGTATAAGCCTAGGGTGGGAAATGCAGCAGCTACTGGGTAAATAATGCCCATCTGCAGCCTCACTGTGCTCATCTTCAGCTTCACTGTGCCCTTTTGCAGCCTCACTGTGCCCATTTGCAGCCTCACTATGCACACCTGTATCATCAGTGCCCATCTGCAGCCTCATTGTGCCCATCTGCAGCCTCACTGTGCCCATCTGCTGCCTCACTGTGCCCATCTGCAGCCTCACTGTGCCCATTTTCAGCCTCATTGTGCCCATCTGCAGCCTCACTGTGCCCAACCGCAGCTTCACTGTGCCCATTTGCAGCCTCACTGTGCCCATCTGCAACCTCACTGTGCCCATTTGCAGCCTCACTGTGACCACCTGTATACTCAGTGCCCATCTGTAGCCTCATTGTGCCCATCTGCAGCCTCACTGTGCCCATTTTCAGCCTCACTGTGCCCATCTGCAGCCTCACTGTGCCCATCTGCAGCCTCACTGTGCCTATCAGCAGCTGTACCTTTGATTACTAAAACAGCGGGTGTCTCCTGCTGTGTCATGCAGTCTGTTCAGCAGCCGTCCATTGTAACAAAGTCCCGCCTCCTCCTCATCCTTGATAGACAGAACACTGATACAGCATTGTATCAGTGTTCCTTTTTTAAGTCCATGGTGTTCCTTTATAAGGTTTCTGGGTGATCACTAATCCCCTTTTTTTTTTCATGTTTATGCATGACCTTAAGGAACCACACCTGTCATGTTAGGTGGGGTCCTCAGCATAGGGATATTTTGAACTACCCAGTGCACTAATTAATTATTGGTCTGCCTGGTTGTCTTTTTATACATATTGTGGGTTAAGGTTTTAATATAGCTTTAAAGTGGAACTTCACTCTCTCAAGCAACATTGACTATTTTTAATCCTTATGCTTGAAGCATTAGTAAATAGATAGGAAAATATATCATATTTTGCTTGTTCGAGACTTTTTTTTTACATTTCTTCAGTTACTTCCTGGTTCCCATGCCGAGGCAAATGATGTCATACATCATACATCCCAGGGGTCTTCACCAGGGGAGGAGGGGCTTTCTCAGTTAAACACACCCTTTCCTGCTAGCATGCCTGAGCTAAGGGCAAGTGGATAGCAGGAAGTAAATACTACATGAATCATTTGCCCTTACTCATGAGGGCTAGTGATGGCCGAGCGGTTCGCTCGGCGGTCGTTTCGCGGCAAATTTCGGCTGTTCGCGGTTCGCCCGACGGACTTCTGTGTTTTTACTGTGTAAAAGAACTTTGACCTGATGACACATCCATCATGGGGTACAGGACAGCCAATTGAGACATTACAGCACATGGACACTTGGACATTCCCCCTAACCTATAAATACACCCGATCCGGCGGCCATTTTACATTCTTTCTTCTGTCACTATAGGGAAAGGTTGCTGTGTGGAGCAGGGAGAGATAAATCGCTAGCTATTTGGTACACAAAAGTTATTTTCAGGACTGGTATAGGTGTTAGGTGTATATAGGTTTGCTGTGCTACTGATTGTTGCAGCAGCCTGAGTGTCTTTTGTCAGTTTAGAGAAAGGGACAGGACGCTGTGTGCTGCTGTTGTAGGGACAGCCAGATTAGTCATCATCATTAGCTGTTACTATCAGGTCCACAAAAGTGCTATTCCAGTAACCAGTTATTGTTCCAGCATCCTCTGTTTTGCCAGTTTATATAGGGACAGGCAGGAAGCAGTGTGTCAGGCAGTGAGGGTCAGTTTAAACAGTAGCTGTTACTATTAGTTCCACAAAGGTTCTTTTCAGGACTGGTATCAGTGGTATGGTAATAGGCTTGTACACGTATAATATTCTTTCTTCCAAATATAGAAAGAATATTATACTTGACTGCTGCCCTTCTGCTGCAGTCTGCTAATCATTCACAACTCACTTGTTCCACAAAGCTCTTTATCAGGACTGGTAACTTGGTCTAGGGTGCTACAGTACATAGGGTTGAGTGAGGTACAGTCTGCTATTCTATAAGGACTGTTATCGGTCCACAATACATAGGGTTGAGGTGCACTACTGCTGACCGCTGCCCTATACTGCAGCAGTCTTTCATTGGTATAGGGACTGACGTACAGTCTGCTAATCACTCACACACAACCTACTTGGTCCACAAAAGTCCTTATAAGGACTGGTAACTTGGTCTAGGGTGCTACAGTACATAGGGTTGAGTGAGGTACAGTCTGCTATTCTATAAGGACTGGTATCGGTCCACAATACATAGGGTTGAGGTGCACTACTGCTGACCGCTGCCCTATACTGCAGCAGTCCTTTATTGGTATAGGGACTGAGAGCTTTGTCACAGGGTCATTTAAAAAATGACAGGCAGAGGAAGAGGCAGGCCCTTCCGCAGGGGTGGTAGGGGTAGGGCAGGAGCAACAGGCTTGAGCCAAAGTGGAAAGTTGCAGAAGGTGCATTCAATTCAAAAGGACGCACCAGACTTGGTTGAATGGCTCGCTCAGCCTTACTCTTCTGCACCCTCCTCATCCTCTCGATCTGCACCCTCTTCTTCACTCTCTGCTATGTGCACCCCCAAAGACACTACCACCAACAACACCACCACCACTACCACATACCTTCCGCTTGAGTCACACAAATTATTTTCCGATCCATATCAAGAGGACATTTCTGATGCGCAGCCACTCTCACGCTGCTGCTGTCAGTGCTGTATATCACGGTGCTGCTGTCAGTGCTGTATATCACGGTGCTGGTGTGAGTGCTTTATGTCACGCTGCTGATGTCAGTGCTCTCTATCATGGTGCTGCTGTCAGTGCTGTATATCACGGTGCTGGTGTGAGTGCTTTATGTCACGCTGCTGATGTCAGTGCTCTCTATCACGGTGCTGCTGTCAGTGCTGTATATCACGGTGCTGGTGTGAGTGCTTTATGTCACGCTGCTGATGTCAGTGCTCTCTATCACGGTGCTGCTGTCAGTGCTGTATATCACGGTGCTGGTGTTAGTGCTTTATGTCACGCTGCTGATGTCAGTGCTCTCTATCATGGTGCTGTTGTCAGATGACTCTATCACGGTGTAGGTGTCATTGCTGTATGTCACGCTGCTGATGTCAGTGCTCTGTATCACGGTGCTGCTGTCAGATGACTCTATCACGGTGCAGGTGTCATTGCTGTATGTGACGCTGCTGGTGATCATCTCCTGCACCCTCTTCTTTGCCTACCCTGGTCTCTGACCTTCCCTCTCCTCCATTGCCTTCATGTGCTCCACAGTCCTGAATTGTCAGAACAATTTCCCATATAAAAAAAGAATGCTTGTAGTTGTCGATCCCAGATTCACCTCATACATGTATTATGTCATTGGCCATGTGGTGGGACTATGTTTGCACAGCTAATAATTATTTTGTGGCTGCAAATTTGACCTATAGGTTTGCGAAGTTCACCTCCCATTGAAGTCAATGGGGCCCGCCGCGAACGTTCCGGTTTGCGAACTATCGGCTGCGTTCGCGGTCCGCGTTCGCGAAACGTCCCGTCGGAAGTTCGTCCATCACTAATGAGGGCCACGGCCAGAAATGATAGAGGGTGTCTTTCAAAGTGATTTCTTAACAAAACAAAGCATGGAGACATAAATGGAGGGGGTGAGATTGTTTTGGATATTAAAAATTATTTAAATAGCAATTATGGTTTGTGGTGCTCAGATACAGATTCTGCTTTAATGTGATATTTAAGGTATTTTTTAATTTTTTTTGTACCAAACATGTAATACTTACCGGCTCTGTTTAATGGTTTTTCACAGAGCAGCCCCAATCCTACTTTTCTCGAGTTCCCCGCCAAGTTTGGCTTGCTATGGGAGAACTTGTGTCTGCTCACTCCAGAGCCCCACTCTGTGCGTCTAAAAAACACACAAAACGGAGATAAGTCCCGCCCCTTGCTCCCTCCTCACTGGTCAATGGCTCCTGCTGCAGTCTCTGAGCCAATGGGGATGCAGAGAGCTGGGAGAGCATATGCTTTCATGCACATTGCTTGATCGAGGTCAGGGTCAGGTAAGTAATGGATATATTACTGAGCGAGCTGCATACAAAAGGTCTTTTACCTTCATGCATAGAATGCATGAAGGTAACACACCTTCATCCTTTACAACCACGTTCAGCCTGTATTTTGCCCCATTCAGGAAAATGTAACAGGGTCAACTTTAAAGTGGTTGTAAACCCATACAACACACTTTGACCTACTGGTAAGCCTAGATTAAGGCTTACCTGTAGGTCCAAGAAATATCTCCTAAACCTACATGGTTTAGGAGATATTTGCCGAAAAACAGGCACCGCTGTCTACAGCACACTGAGTCAACGACGAAGATGCCGCGCGCATACGCAGGAGTGACGTCATTGCGGCTTCGCCGAACAACAGCGGCGGCGCAGCGAGACCCACCGAGAAGATTGATGCGCCGGGCTACAGTGGACAGCGGTGACTTCGCTGGCTCCTGTGTCAGGTACGTGACACATAATGGACTACTATGTATAGAATGAAAGAGGAAGTAAACTCATCAGGGTTTACTTCCTCTTTAATGCTTGCTTCCCGAGCACACACTCACCGACATGGTTAATGAACCCTTTGTGTCAAAGAAGACCCTGAATTCCTCAACCCTGGGGCATCGAGCCTTCACCAGAGCCTCCAGCATGGATGAGCTCAGACTTCTTCAGACCCTAGTCTTGTATCCGAGTTCAAATTAATGTCTGCTGCTTAGAATTTATTTTTATGCAGTGACAGCTTCCTGCTGGCATAGTTCAGGTGATTTCAGACCAAGATTGGAACAGGCCTGTGCTCATCTCTAGACTCAGGTAGTGAAACTGTTGGGTTGGTAACACCCGAGACTGGCTCCAGCAGTGACAGCCTGTTAGCAGATATCCAGCTATGATAGCAATTCAGTAGACACAAGCATGGTCATATGGCAAACGGGCAGATAGGCAAGTAGAAGACAGAAAAATCATAAGTACAGACTGAGGTTGAACATCCAAGATAAAATGCAAGAACCTGGAAAACGTGCTAATAAAGCACCAGATAGAAGCCCTGAGTTAAAGGGGATTAACGAGAGTCAGGTGTGCAAGCTGAATAGTGGAAGTATTGAGGTTCCAGAACCAATCCATAGAGGGAAATAAAGGCAATTTTGGCAACTCCCAATATCTTACACACTCTATCATTGCGCTAGAATATTACTTGTGATTTTCTTAAAGCTAAAGTTTAGTCATAGCAATTTTTACATAGAATACTGTGCAAAAGTAAGACAGGTGCGAACGCTTTAAAGTAAAAATGCTTTCAAAAATATATATTTTAAGTGTTTTTTATTTTTATTTTTTTACTGAAATTAGAAGGTGCTAAGATTATAACCAGACAATGACGAACAGGTAACATTTTTCAATTTTTATAACAAATATTACATAAAATCAAGTTGTTTCTTATATGAATGTGCATCCTACATACACATATACTGTACTTAAGCCATTAAGCTATGTTGGCGAAACATTTAAGAGAAGTTGTATAAAGGATCTTGTCAACATCACCACAATGTATAAAGTGGATGGCTACTATTATTATTGTTATTATACAGGATTTGTATAGCACCAACAGTTTACGCAGTGCTTTACAATATAAAAGGCAGACAATAATAATAATACAATACAAGAGGATTAAGAGGGCCCTGCTCGGAAGAGCTTACAATCTAATAGGGTGGGGCAGGTTGTACAAAAGGTCATAACTGTGGGGAATAAGCTGATGGAAGTGGTAAAAGATTAGCTGAAGGCGTGATAGGCTTCCCTGAAAAGATGCATTTTCAGGGATTGCCTGAAGGCAGCTAGAGTAGGAGATAGCCGGACTGGTTGAGGTAGAGCGTTCCAGAGAATGGAAGAGGCTCTGGAGAAATTCTGGAGATGAGCATGGAAGGAGGAGACAAGGGAGCTTGAGAGTAGGAGGTCTTGAGAGGAGCGAAGAGGACGATTTGGGTGATACTTGGAGACAAGATTGGTGATGTAGCTCGGGGGCAGAGTTGTGAATTGCTTTGTATGTTGCGGTTAGTATTTTGAATTTTATTCGCTGGGCAATCTGGAGCCAGTGTAGGGATTGGAGGAGAGGGTTGGCAGACACTGAGCGGTTGGTAAGGTGTATAAGTCTAGCAGCAGCATTCATGATAGACTGAAGAGGGGAGGAGCCTATGGAGAGGTAGGCCAATGAGAAGGGAGTTGCAATAGTCAAGTTGAGAGATATTTTTGAGATGTTACGGGGGTGAAGTCTACAAGCTTTTGACAATGATTGTATTTGGGGCTGAAAGGACAGGTCAGAGTCTAGGATTACACCCAGTACCCTGGCATAAGGGGAGGGATTGATGGTTGCATTATTGATTTTGATGGGGGGCATATTACCATTTCGTTTAAGGAAGTAGTGTGACATCCATGCTGATATGTCAGTTCTCTTGAGCTTTTTTTGGGGGATTTTATGTGTTATTTGTAATAAAAAAAATTGTAAAATTTTAACTGTTCTTAGCACCCTAAAAATTCCACTCCTATTTTCGATACAATTTTTTTTTCTGTGCAACACAAGGGATGCTGTGCAAGTAAAATATATACCTTCCACCAGCATTAATATTTTTTTGATAAAATACAAAGTGAGCGAACAGAAGAAAAATCTAAATCAAATCAATATTTGGTGTGACCACCCTTTGTCTTTAAATCGGCATCAATTCTTCCAGGTACTCTGATATGAAAGAGGGACCTGGGGGCCTCTGACTACTAGAGAAGACTTTGATGTGATTTGGGCTTCTGAAGTTAATGTCATCAAGGTGGTTGTGTGCATCATCCCAGACTCATGTTTCCCATTAATTACTAATATTTAACTTTTTTTTTTTACAGTTTAGACGCGGGTGCATTGAGATTTTGCATAATTTTAAAGGGTGCCTTCAAAAAAGTTGCAAACATTGAGAAGAAATTTGGAAAATAAACGAATCTGGAAGAATATAAAAAAAAGCCCCGGTTGAAGTCCTTTCGGACGAAACACGTTAGCCCTGCTTCACGTGCTTTCCACATTGCTTTTACTACCATCCCTTGTGATCACATTTTATGCAGTCATCTGAAATCGATGTTTGTATATTTTTTAAATAAGATTAAAAATCTTCTTTTTTTGACCTGCACCATATTGAGCTTTTTTATTTTTTGTGCACTATGGTTCAAATGTGATAACTTTCCATTTATCGCTAGTTCTTAGCACAGACCCTCCATTGAGGTCCAACTTACATCTGTTCCGAAGATCTGTCTGAGCTCTGGATACTTGGCTGCACCATTCCTGGTTTTATTCATGTTGATTGATCGAACGTCTGCATTTGGAGTGATCCTTCTACAAGCTCCATTCGTATCTGAGTTGTTACCACTGATGACCATCTGGCCTTCGGCCGATATAAGCTTGATCATACGACAGATGGGTCCACCTTGTCTGGTAAGAAGTATTTATCTACAACTTCCCATTAGAAGAATGTCCGTCCTGTTTTGAATGTGCCACACCGTCAGTTCCCCGTTTGCATTGCCACATTATTATCAGTTATCTGATTGGACATATGTTTTATGAAGTTTACAAATACTTCTCTTCCTAGTGTTTGGACATTTTCACGTTATCGTTCAAACATATTTTTGTAATCTTTTCACTTTCACGAGGCATTTTAATATTGTATTATTCGTATTTTGTGTCAAAGTACTTGTATTCACGACTTTGTACCAGTCCATATACCTTTTGCCCACCATGCACATGGTGTTCCATTGGTATATTTAGCGCTACACTTTTGTTTATTTTATGTGAAGGGGACCCCTTGATGTATAGGGAGAAGTTGTGGTGGGAGGACTCCGATATGAAAGAGGGACCTGGGGGCCTCTGACTACTAGACTTTGATGTGATTTGGGCTTCTGAAGGTAATTTCATCGAGGTGGTTGTGTGCATCATCCTAGGCTCATGTTTCCCATTAATAAGTAATATTTAATTCTTTTTTTTTACAGTTTAGACGCGGGTGCATTGAGATTTTGCATAATTTTAAAGGGTGCCTTCAAAAAAGTTGTAAACATTGAGAAGAAATTTGGAAAATAAACTAATCTGGAAGAATATAAAAAAAGCCCCAATTGAAGTCCTTTTGGACGAAACACGTTAGCCCTGCTTCATGTGCTTTCCACATTGCTTTTACTATCTTCCCTTGTGATCACATTTTATGCAGTCATCTGGAATCGATGTTTGTATATTTAACCACTTGCCGACCGCCGCACGACGATATACGTCGGCAGAATGGCACGGGCAGGCATATGGGCGTATATATAAGTCCCTGCCGATCGGGCCCCCCCCGGTGCCTGCGGCGGTCAGCATTCCTCCGAGAGCGATCCGGGATGAGGGGGCGGCCATTCATTCATGGCCACCCCCTCGCGATCGCTCTCGACGAATGGAAATCCTCCGTGACATCACTTCCTCTCCTGTAATGTAAACACAGGAGAGGAAGTGATGTATTCTCTCCTCCGTGTCGGTATTTTTCGTTCCGGCACCGAGGAGAGAGGTTCGGTGAGTTGCACCAACACACCACACATACAGTAGAACATGCCAGGCACACTCACACCCCCCCTTTACCCCCCAATCACCCCCCCAATTACCCCTGCCCCCCCAGTCACAGTGACACCAATTGCTTTTTTTTTTTTGCATTGGTGTCATTTGTGACTGTAATAACTGTTAGGGCAGTTAGGGTTAGCCCCCTTTAGTTCTAATGTACCCCCCTAACCCCCCCAATAAAGGTTTAACCCCGTGATCACCCCCCGTCGCCAGTGTCACTAAGGCTGGGTTCACATTGCAGCGGTTTGAGAACGGATGTGATTCGCACCGCACTGCAGTGCAAATCACATCCGATCTCTGTGCGATTCGAGTTCAGCCATACAGATAGTATGGCTGAATTCGTGTCGCACCCGCCGCACCCGCCGCAAACTCGCACGGGACCCTTTTTTTGGTCCGCAGCAGAATCTGATTGCATGGGTGTTCACACCATGCGATCCGAGTTTGCAGATCGCACTGCGATATGCGAACTGATCTGGGGGTGTCATTATTTCACTGACACTCCCAGCAGTTCGCATAGGGCAGTGTGAACTGCCGCCGGGAGGCATGCGATGCGGGAACCCGCCGCGGATTCGTGGCGTTCCCGCATCGCTCCAGTGTGAACCCAGCCTAATAAGCGATAATTTTTCTGATCGCTGTATTAGTGTCACAGGTGACGCTAGTTAGGCAGGTAGGTATTTAGGTTCGCCGCAACTTTTTATAGCGCCAGGGACCCCCATATACTACCGCATAAAGCCCCCTGATTGCCCCCTAGTTAACCCTTTCACCAGTGATCACCATATAACTGTTACAGGTGACGCTGGTTGGTTAGTTATTTTTTTATAGTTTCAGGGCACCCGCCATTTATTACCTAATAAAGGTTTAACCCCCTGATCACCCGGCGGGTGTCATTTGTGACTGTAATAACTGTTAGGGCAGTTAGGGTTAGCCTCCTTTAGTTCTAAGGTACCCCCCTAACCCCCCCAATAAAGGTTTAACCCCGTAATCACCCCCCGTCGCCAGTGTCACTAAGGCTGGGTTCACATTGCAGCGGTTTATGAGAACGGATGTGATTCGCACCGCACTGCAGTGCAAATCACATCCGATCTCTGTGCGATTCGAGTTCAGCCATACAGATAGTATGGCTGAATTCGTGTCGCACCCGCCGCACCCGCCGCAAACTCGCACGGGACCCTTTTTTTGGTCCGCAGCAGAATCGGATCGCATGGGTGTTCACACCATGCAATCCGAGTTTGCAGATCGCACTGCGATATGCGAACTGATCTGGGGGTGTCATTAACATTTCACTGACACTCCCAGCAGTTCGCATAGGGCAGTGTGAACTGCCGCCGGGAGGCATGTGATGCGGGAACCCGCCGCGCATTCGTGGCGTTCCCACATCGCTCCAGTGTGAACCCAGCCTAATAAGCGATCGTTTTTCTGATCACTGTATTAGTGTCACAGGTGACGCTAGTTAGGCAGGTAGGTATTTAGGTTCGCCGCAGCTTTTTATAGCGCCAGGGACCCCCATATACTACCGCATAAAGCCACCTGATTGCCCCCTAGTTAACCCTTTCACCAGTGATCACCATATAACTGTTACAGGTGGCGCTGGTTGGTTAGTTATTTTTTTTATAGTTTCAGGGCACCCGCCATTTATTACCTAGTCTCACTAGTGTACCCCTAAATTTAGGGGTGTCTACTTTCCAAAATGGGGTCATTTGGGGGGGGTTTGTGCCATCTTGGCATTTTATGGCCTTCAAAACTGTAACGCCCTTAGAAAGCCTGAAGGCGGTGCTTGGTTTTCGGGGCCCCGTACGCGGCTAGGCTCCCAAAAAGTCCCACATATGTGGTATCCCCGTACTCAGGAGAAGCAGCAGAATTTATTTTGGGGTGTCATTTCACATATGCCCATGGCATGCGTGAGCAATATATCATTTAGTGACAACTTTGTGAAAAAAAAAAAAAAAAAAAAGTTTGTAATTTTCCCGCAACTTGTGGCAAAATATAAAATATTCCATGGACTCAACATGCCTCTCAGCAAATAGCTTGGGGTGTCTACTTTCTAAAATGGGGTCATTTGTGGGGGTTTTGTGCCATCTTGGCATTTTATGGCCTTCAAAACTGTAATAGGTAGTGAGGAGTGAAGTCAAATATTTACGCCCTTAGAAAACCTGAAGGCGGTTCTTGGTTTTCGGGGCCCCGTACGTGGCTAGGCTCCCAAAAAGTCCCACATATGTGGTATCCCCGTACTCAGGAGAAGCAGCAGAATTTATTTTGGGGTGTCATTTCACATATGCCCATAGCATGTGTGAGCAATATATCATTTAGTGACAACTTTGTGAAAAAAAAATAAAAAAAAATTAAAGTTTGTAATTTTCCCGCAACTTGTGGCAAAATATAAAATATTCCATGGACTCAAAATGCCTCTCAGCAAATAGCTTGGGGTGTCTACTTTCTAAAATGGGGTCATTTGTGGGGGTTTTGTGCCATCTTGGCATTTTATGGCCTTCAAAACTGTAATAGGTAGTGAGGAGTGAAGTCAAATATTTACGCCCTTAGAAAACCTGAAGGCGGTTCTTGGCTTTCGGGGCCCCGTACGCGGCTAGGCTCCCAAAAAATCCCACACGTGTGGTATCCCCGTACTCAGGAGAAGCAGCAGAATTTATTTTGGGGTGTCATTTCACATATGCCCATAGCATGTGTGAGCAATATATCATTTAGTGACAACTTTGTGTAAAAAAAAAAAAAAAATTATTTTTTTGTCATTATTCAATCGCTTGAGGCAAAAAAATAAAATATTCGATGGGCTCAACATGCCACTTATCAATTTCCTTAGGGGGTCTACTTTCCAAAATGGGGTCATTTGGGGGGGTTTTGTACTGCCCTGCCATTTTAGCACCTCAAGAACTGAGATAGGCAGTCGTAAACTAAAAGCTGCGTAAATTCCAGAAAACGTACCTTAGTTTGTAGATGTGACAACTTTTGCGCAAACCAATAAATATACAGTTATTGACTTTTTTTTTACCAAAGACATGTGGCTGAATACATTTTGGCCTAAATGTATGACTAAAATTGAATTTATTGGATTTTTCTAATAACAAAAAGTAGAAAATATCATTTTTTTTCAAAATTTGCGGTCTTTTTCCATTTATATCGCAAAAAATAAAAATCGCAGAGGCAATCAAATACCATCAAAAGAAAGCTCTATTTGTGGGAAGAAAAGGACGCAAATTTTGTTTGGGTACAACATTGCATGACCGCGCAATTACCAGTTAAAGCAGCGCAGTGCCAAATTGTAAAAAGACCTCTGGTCATTTACCAGCAAAATGGTCCGGTCTGAAAGTGGTTAAAGATTAAAAATCTTATTTTTTTGAACTGCACCATAATGAGCTTTTTTTCTTTTTGTTTGCACTATGGTTCAAATGTGATAACTTTCCATTTATCGCTAGTTCTTGGCACAGACCCTCTATTGAGGTCCAACTTACATCTGTTCCGAAGATCTGGCTGAGCTCTGGATACTTGGCTGTGTCATTCTTAGTTTCATTCATGTTGATTGATCAAACATCTGCATTTGGAGTGATCCTTCTGCAAGCTCCATTCGTATCTGAGTTGTTACCACCAATGACCATCTGGCCTTCGGCCGATATAAGCTCGATTGACTCACTGTCGTACGGCAGGTGGGTCCACCTTGTCTGGTAAGAAGTATTTATCTACAACTTTCCATTAGAAGAATGTCCATCCTGTTTTGAATGTGCCACACAGTCAGTATATATGTATATATATATATATATATATATATATATATATATATATATAAAATGTGCATTGAGATTTAACTTTAAAGGGTGTCTTTAAAAAAGTTGTGAATGTTGAGAAGAAATTTTGAAAAAAAAAAAAATCGAAGCCCTTGTACACACGGTCGGACTTTCCGACGGAAAATGTCCGATCGGACCGTGTTGTCGGATAATCCGACCGTGTGGGCTCCATCAGACTGTTTCAGTCGGAAAATACCAAAATACCACGGACAAAGTTTTAGAGCTGGGCTATAAAACTTTCCGACAACATGATCCGATCGGACTTTGTACGATTGTGTGTAGAGAATTTCCGATCGGACAAAGTGCCACGCATGCTCAGATCAAATTCCTAGACCAAAGCTATTGGCTACTAGCCTGAACGTAGTCCCGTCGTAACGAAATAACGTCATCACGTTACGTATGATCGGATTTTCCGACAACTTTGTCCGACCGTGTGTATGCAACACAAGTTTCGGACAAAATCCGTGGGACAAAATCCAACGGATTTTGTTGTCGGAATGTCCGACCGCGTGTACAAGGGCTAAAAGAATATAAGAAAAAAAAACAAGCACTCTCATTGCTCAGGTAGACTCCAGTATGGCCAATCTGGGTCAGATCTTGGTTTGGACGGTCCAGTTTGCTTTTTTTTTTTTGCCGGTGGATAAATAACCTTTCATTCTATTTACCTTGAAGCCCCAGCTGTGTGCAGACGAGTGACTCAGATATTACCATCTGTTGTGTGCAGTCGTCACCTTATTTCTGGCCTTCCTAAATATGCTAATAAAGTCCTAGGAACACAGACGGTCACTGTACCCTATAATAGCTGAGAATATGCTGCTGTCAAGTCCCATTACTGTCTAATGTCATGAAATATCGGTCCTGGCTTCCTATCTATAAATTACCGGACAGGCGGACACTAAAAAGCTGCATCAGCATTCAGCCGTTGAAAAGCATTGTTTCCGAGTCTTTATCTTTACACTGTGTTCTGGGAGGAAACAAGCCACTTGTCCTCTTACAGAATGGAAATTGAATGTGCAGTGCTTGTATTTCAGCATCTCTGGTGGAGAAGAAAATATAATTGGTTAAGGGAAGGAAAGCAAACCAATATAAAACCGTTGTACTGCACACTCTATGGGGAGCTACCAGCCTGGACCAGTGATTTAAATTTTGTTTTTCTTTGCTTAAGTCATGTTTCTGTCTGTACAGTTTTTATATACTATACATATCGGTGAGATAGATAGATAGACAGATAGATAGATAGATAGATACTTAGATAGATCATGTGTGATTTAGATGTTGTTTAATCTATAATAATTCTATATACATAAGTATATATATATATATATATATATATATATATATTGTGGCAGCAGGCAGGTAAAATCACCTGGTTGTATCCAGGATGGAAAATATGTATGCCCTAGATTCAGGCTTTATGCGGACTTGTACAACTAGAGGGGAATGCTGGGGGTCCTATAGGGGAAGAGTTAATGAGCCCAGCTGAAGTAAGTGGGCTCATTAAGACCTCTACAAAAAACCCCAGCATGCTTAGGGAGATGCTCCATCCTGGAACCAGTTTTGTGTTTGTATAGACTGGGGAGTGTGACACTTGTTCTGTGCGGTGAGTTAACGCCTGTGTGGCAAACCTCTACAAGAGAGACAGAGACAGGGACTGGTGCAGCACAAGGCTGCACTCAGTTGTTAGACAGGGAATCTATGTGTGTAATTAGAGGTCAAGCTGACCAGGATTTATTTTCATGTTTTTTTTTTTTTTGTTTGGCTGTTATATTTTTCACTGCATGTAGCATAAATAAAACGCACCTTTTGTTTTTTTTCACCTACAACGCTGTCTGCTGTGCCTAATTTTGTGTTGTGAACCCATCCAGGGGGTCACACACACCCGCTGCCGAGCTAACCCCTCACAATATATATATATATATATATATATATATATATATATATATATATATATATATATATATATATATATACATATACATATATATATATATATATATATATATATATATACACACACACACACACTCACACACACAGTATGTATAAGGTATACATATACTGTCTGCACAATAGATAGATAAATAGAACCCACAACTTACTTTAAAAAAAAAAACAGATAACATCATTGAAAAATCTAGTGATTTAAATGCTTATTTCCAGCGTTTTATCTTTCCATAAATGTTTTCTCTATTCACTTGAGTCTCCGTGATTAAGCCCTTTTGGGCAAAACACATCAGAGTGGGTGGATGACCAACGGGAAGTCTCTTTGTGGATATGTGTGGCTTTTTTGTTTTTTCTATTTTGAATTTTTATTGTTTTTTTTTTTTTTGAATAGAACAAAAAAAAAAAATATATAAAGAATAAAGAGGAAAAGTGTGCTTATAGAGAACACAAGATGCAAATGAGGAAACAAAGGCAATAGAACGCCGCATGCACAAATCAAGACAGGAATTGTGCGGAGGTCTATTAAGTAACACATAGGATGAAGTACTTTACCTCAGTAGAGAGGACACAGGAAAAAGCAAAACATATATAAGTATGAGTAGGTATCATGTAGGACATCTTCAGGTAGGGGGAGAGGTAAGAGGGGAGACTGGTACGGTATCCTCGGGTAGTTTCAGCCTGCTGAGAAAGTTAGCAAGGTCTGCCTTGATATACCTGTAGCACTTACCCCCGAAGGAGCGGCTGCATTTTTCTGGGCTTACAGATTACCTCCACCAGCTCATACTTGTTGTCCTTGTCTAGAGGTTCCCGGGGTTGATAACCCAGTAATTGTAGAGACCGACACTTGAATTCCTTGTTAGGATTTTTATTTTGCATAAAACAGTTGAACAAACTCAGACTCTAAGTTGGGAATAGAGGGTATCAGGGTAAAGTTTAGCTCAGGTGCTTGGAACTGCTGACTTCAATAAAAGTCTCTCTCTGTACATAATCCAGGGAATAGCCGCTCGCAACTGGACTCTTTAACTGTTGGATAAATCCTTGAGCTTGGATTTGGCAGCCGACAGGTAATTCTAGCTTTGCAAAGTCTCTCACACAGATTTGGTTGAAGAACTTAGTTGTAACCAGAAGGATAGAAGTAGGAACTTTTCTTACTGTACCCAAATCTTTCAGCCGGTCCAGCGATACCGTAAGAAATGTGGATTCAATCAATGTCCATGGCAGCTCAGCTTCCAGGCTCTTACTGAGCAGCCAGTCTTGTGCATGGCTCTCTTACTGAAGAGTCCTCCTCTGGTCGCATGTAGAGACGGCACCGGAACACCTTAGAATCCTCCTTCCAGTTACTGCACTTCGGACTAGCCAGTTCCGAGGCTTGGAAACAGATGGCTCCGCACCCCAGGCCATGAGGGCCCCTGGGGGCTGGTCAGGAGGACCAGGACCACGGAGTCAGCAGCAACTTCTGGACCGGAACCCAGAACCATGTGACTTCAACACCTTAAGTACCCTCTCCCAGAATACACAGTGAGACAAACTCCCACTGATTGGCTCCGAGAGAGAGATTGGCACCTAATGCGTCCAACCAGACTGCATTCTAAGGCCTCTCACAGGTACGAGCCCCACCTATGATCAGGAAGAACCTTAATACAGCCCAGCCAAACTGATGCCAAACACAATTTAGCACAATTAACCCCAAAACTCAACTACAGTTTTGGGCAAAAATTAAATTTGCAAACATAGCATGTACTCATCAGGAGTACCAGCGCTACATACCATTCCGTGAATTGAAACAGTTTCATAAGAAGATGGATTTCCAAGTTCGGAAGAGAATTTTCCATGAATGACTTCCAGCGACTGAAGAAACATTTGTTAGGTTTTGGGCAATGGTATCTAGTTTTTTAGCTTCTTTTTAACTGTGATAATTGAGGGAGTGGACAATTATGTTCAGACTTTCAAGATAGCTGGACGTACTGTCAGCAAACAAAGAAGTGTCCATTGAGGGAGTTTCAGAGGAGTGATGGTTGAAGAAGAAGCACATCCAAAAACACAAAGCATTGGGTCCTTTGGAATTCTGAAAGATGTAATTCCTTGAATGCATGATAATAGCTGGTCCCAAAATTTGGAGATGGCAGTGCAGAACCAAAGATGATGAGCCAAAGTAGGATGATGAGAAGCACACCAGGGACAAAAGGAGAGCATGGGATTTTCTGGAGAAACCAATGATAGAATATACAATGATAGAATATAGGCTTTCAGCCCACAGATGAACAAGGAACTCCAAACGTATACATATATGCACAGTGAAAGTAAGAAGGTGATTGAGGGGTCTTGCTGTTTCCCCTCTCCCTCAATGATACCGTAAAATCTGGATTATACTCAGTGGAAAGGCACTTTGGGATATCTGACCGGACTAATAGAAGATTACGGCTTACACCACCTTCTTCTGTCGCTTTATATGTATACGTTTGGAGTTCATTGTTCATCTGTGGGCTCCTCTACATACAATAGTCTGATTGTAATACCATATACCACTCTACCCCTGTAGAGACACCCTTTCTTTTCTTTTGTTCTCTTTTGGGCTATCCAAAGGAATAAAAATGTTAAGCTCCTGAGGAAGCGTTATGATGAACGCGAAACATGTAGGGGCATCAGAATATCTTTGATCTGTTCTTCAATTGTTATCCTGTCTATACAAACTGGTTTCTGTATTGAGTGTCAATTTTTCTTTAATGCTCCTATGATTGGATGTGTATAGGAATATATACAGATTTTGATATACATTTAACATACTAGACAGGATAATACATTTTGAGATTTGGTGTGTTTTTTCTCTTTCTAGAAAAATAAAAATTGTTTTAAATTAATATTCTTTTTCCCTCCCCTTTTATTTCTCTCTCTCTCTCTTTCTATATATATATATATATATATATATATATATATATATATATATGCCTAAAAAGTCCAGTACGGTCAACAATTTTTGTTGAGGTTTTTGTGTTTTTCTTTTCTTGTCTATTATCAGGACGTGGCATGTGGATTGTTCTGTAGTGTATCCCCAGGACCACCCTGTGGCAGATACACACCAAATTTAATTTAATCGCTCTCATTCTTTCATACTGGTCATTGGAAGTTCAACATGGCACCTCATGGCAAAGAACTCTGAAGGTCTGAAAAAAAAAACTGCTGCTCTACATAAAGATGGCCTAGGCCAGTGATGGAGAACCTTGGCACCCTAGAAGTTTTGGAACTACATTTCCCATGATGCTCATGCACTCTGCAGTGAGTTGAGCACCATCGGAAATGTAGTTCCAAAACATCTGGGGTGCCAAGATTCGCCATCACTGGCCTAGGCTATAAGAAGATTGCCAAGACCCTGAAACTGAGCTGCAGCATGGTGGCCAAGACCAGACAATGGTTTAACAGGACAGGTTCCACTCAGAACAGGCCTCGCCATGGTCGACCAAAGAAGCTAAATGCACGTTCTCAGCGTCATATCCAGAGATTGTCTTTGGGAAATAGACATAGATATGAGTGCTGCCAGCATTGCTGCAGAGGTTGAAGTGTTGGGCAGTCAGCCTGTCAGTGCTCAGAACATATGCCGCATACTGCATATATATATATTTAGGATATAGTCAAAGACTATGGTCATGATACAAGAGATGGTCATAGACTGTGGACATAATACAGGGTATTTTGCATGATACAAGAAATGGACATGCCTCTGGAGACAGTCAGAGACTGTGACTATGCTATAGGAGTTGTTGGAGACCGGGGACATGCTTCAATAGACATATTACATAAGACTGCTATAAATCACTACTATAACAGGGCAATGGGGAAAGACAGATTAGCAAAGGCCCCAAGGGTCACACAAAAAGTGCCAAAGGGCCACATGCAGCCCCTGGGGCCACAAGCTGGGCGCCAGAGTTCTGGACACACTAAATTGCAACTGATTACATTTTATTTTCTGTTACTTGTTTCTTTAAAGTGTTGGTAATGGTCCATTTATTTCTCTGAGAAGTTTTGAATGTGTTGCCTTTGCCCAGCGTGTCATGTTCCACTGTCCTCAGCCACACTCAGTTCCATTTAAACAGCAATAATAAAAAATAATAATACCATTTCAGCATTTTTCCCCCGATTCAAAAGAAACATCATCCTTTCATGTGCTGACTCTTTCTTAGATGCATTTTCTTCTACTCTTTTTTTTTTTTTCTCTCTTTAACCGCCAATTCAGTGCTGACCATCAGATATAAACAGAGTATAATGGACCAAAGATTACTCTCCTGTTATGTGAAAAATAAAGCCGAGTTTTAATCACCAGCCACTGGGCAAGGCTTTTTTTTTTTTTTTACTGCCAATCAATTTTTTTGAATACCCTTAAATGACCCTCATCAGGCTCTGCTGCTTTTGTGTGCCGATGTTTCTCGATGTTAGAAGAATAGAAGAACTAAGCGCTATCCTTGAATGGAACAGTTATGAATATAATGATTCATATGTTGTTGTTTTTTTTTTTTGCTAGGATCTTTGCATGGTTCCTGGTCTCATTGTAAAATTTGGAATGTGACTGATGGTACCGCTAGATAAGTACAAGCAATGTTCCCACTTCAGAACAATGCTGGTGACATTTTCAAATGTGAAAAACATTGGGAGGCTGTCATGAATGACATATTTCATAGATACTACTGTTTAATACATACAAATTGTAACTTCTTTTCTTTTTTTTTTTTTTTTGCCTTCGATATCTCTTGAAATTTCTAACGCATTTGTCAAGCCAAAAATAAATAAATCGGTCATCTTTGCAATTCGTGCACGATTCCCCATGTCTTATCCTTCTAACACTACAAAACCAGAAAAAATAACAGCAGATGTGGCAGAAGAATAGTATGATAGTATGTCCCTCCCTTCCTCACAACAGGGCTTATTTGTGGGCTCTGAATGCCTAAGTACATGTTGCCAGCCTTGCCTACTTCATCGATGATGTAGTTCTCTCATGCCGCTTACACATGACTGAACTTTCCAGCAGAAAAGGTCCGATGGAGTCATTCCGGCGGATATTACGATCGTGTGTGGGCTTCATCAGACTTTTTTCTTCAAAAATTCAGACGGACCTAGAAATAGAACATGTTTCAAATCTGTCCGACGGAATCAATTTCTATCGGGAAAACCGTTCGTCTATATGCTGGTCCGACAGACCAAATACGACGCAAGGGAAGCTACTGGCTATTGAACTTTCTTTTCTACTCCCGTCGTACATCATCACATTCAAAATGAACACACTTTGGTCCGTTCGTGTGTGGGCAAGTCGATTCGGTTGGAAGTCCGTTGTAACTCCATCGAAAGTCCGTCGGAACTCCGTCGAGAAGACCTCTTCTCCTGGAAAGTCTGGTCGTGTGTACGCGGCATAACCCATTTTCATATCTTAATCCCTCTCCACCCCTTCTCATCTCATTCACCTTCTTATCTTTGTAATCCCTCCTCATTGACTCCCCATATCGTGATTCCTTTACTTTCTCCTCATCTCTTCCCTCCTTCCCTCTTCCTTATCACCATAACCATTTTACCCCTTGTTTTAACGTGAGCCATTAGACAGGGCTAATTTGGTTTGTTGCAGGCTGGCTGGAAAGTGAGCTGGGCATTTTTCTTTGTTGTTTTTTAGTTCAATCTTATTTTTTTAAGAAAAGAGAGATGTACATTGCATATATATATATCCTACATTGACATAAAGGTAGAAATAGACATTTCAACATCAGTACCCTAACGTCACATTTTATAAAGAATTGTTAGCTTCAACAGAGTAGGCTTGTGCAATTCGTTTCGTAACGAATCGAAATTCGGCCGAATTTTGCATCTTAATAAATAAATAAATAAATAAAAAAATAACGAATAACAACGAATACGAAAGAAATATAACAAATGAATTCGAATGAATTCGACACGATTCGGTAATTCTTTAAAGATCTAATGAAACAAAAGGTCAGTTCAAAGTAAATCTTATAGTCCAATCGGCTAATTAATTTTGTGCCGGAGGATGGATTACTGGCAAAGTGCATTCCTGAGAACTGAGTTAGAAGGGTGTTGTATTGTATTTGAGCCGAGGAGAAGAGACATTGTCATTGTGTGTGCTAAAATATTCAATAAACAAACGACTTTTCAAACTATGAATCATTATCACGAATGTCTATACATACACAAATATCGAATTTCAACGAATACGAACGAATGAATTCGACACTCTACGAATAATAACGAATTATCCAAAAACGTATTACCATAACATAACGAATATAACAGAACGAAATGATGTATTTTACGAATGACAACGAACCGAAACTAAACAAAATTTTCCATTGTGCACAAGTCTACAACAGAGTTAATTTAGTATATGAGCGTGTGTAGCCATATCATCTATCAAGACATATTGAGGGTCTGTGAGCACCACTATCCGCTCAACGAGGGGTGCCCATCCATTATAAATATGCTAGGGCTTTTGTTATTGTGCTAAAAACCATTTCTTGGGGGGGGGGGGGGGACTCTATGTGGGTCACAGAGTTCCCGTCTGTCGCATCTAAAAATTATGGTTCGGGTGTTCGTGCATTGTTGCTTCATGTACAGAGAGAAAGGGGAGTGATGTTGAAAATAGAGGGGTCAAAGCAGTAAGGTAAGAAGATGTTGAGAAGGAGACAATCCACTTAGGTTAGAAAGATGTGATGTTAGCATCCTCTGTCGCCCATGGAATAAATTCCGAGGAGTATCCAAACATAGACCATGAAGACCAGGTCTTGGAGAATTGTTCCTCTTTACCTGACTCCTGCAACAACATTCGTTCCAAGCTATTGATTCGGTCCACCTCAGTTGCCCATTTCCCCCCAGGGATGGCATGTCCGTCAGCCTCCGGTGTCTGGTCAGAACCGTTCTAGCTGCTGCCAGAAAGTGACGCAGAACGTCTTTTTTCTTTCTTGTTTTTTGACGCGCACCAACCCTTCCGTGTGCTCCTTGCTGCAATGGCAAGTTTAAAGGCCAGTAAATTATCAAATATAATGCTGCGTCCAAGTACTATCCAAGTACTATCATGTGACCACCACATAAACTAGTGTTAACCACTTTCAGACCGGACCATTTTGCTGGCTTAAGACCAGACCACTTTTTGCGATTCGGCACTGCGTCGTTTTTAACTGACAATTGCGCGGTCGTGCAACGTGGCTCCCAAACAAAATTGATGTCCTCTTTTTCCCACAAATAGAGCTTTCTAATGGTGGTATTTGATCATCTCTGCAGTTTTTATTTTTTGCGCTATAAACAAAAAAAGTTTTCAATTTTGAAAAAAACGCATTATTTTTTTACTTTTTGCTATAATAAATATCCCCCAAAAATATATAAAAAAAAATGTTTTCCCTCAGTTTAGGCCGATACGTATTCTTCTACATATTTTTGTTAAAAAAAATTGCAATAAACGATTATTGATTGGTTTGTGCAAAATGTATAGCTTTTACAAAATAGGGGGTAGTTTTATGGCATTTTTATTAATATATTTTTTTTTTACTAGTAATGGCGGCGATGAGCGATTTTTATTGTTTATGCGACCTTATGGCGGACACGTCAGACATTTTTGAAACATTTTTGGGACCATTGTGATTTATGCAGCAATCAATGCTATACAAATGCACTGATTCATGTGTAAATGACACTGGCAGTGAAGGGGTTAACCAGGGGGTGGCAGTGTAGGGGTTAAGTGTGTCCTAAGGGCGTGTTACTAACTGTGGGGGGCGTGGGCGTGTGTTAGTGAACACTGATCTCTGCTCCAATCACAGGGAGCAGAGATCAGTGTCACTTGTTGCTAGGCAGAACGAGGATATGCTGTTAACTTCCGCATCTCCCCATTCAGCCTTCCCGTGAGACAATCGCGGGCATCCCCGCGGTGATGGAGTCCGCGGAACCCGTGACCGCACTCACGGGGGTCCCCGAACGGCACGTGCGCGCGCTGCCGGTGGCGCGCACGCGATGGCAGGGCGGCAATTTAAAACGGACGTACCTGTACGCCAATTTTCCTGCCCGTGCCATTCTGCCGATGTACAACGTCGTGCGCCGGTCGGGAAGTGGTTAATGTTACCTTTGATAGATAAAAGTTCATCAAAAACATGTATATATATATATATATATATATATATATATATATATATATATATACTGCAATCCTATGCGATTATACCTCGTGACAGCATGTGAAAACTGAGTATAAATCTATATCTGCACTGTAGCACCCATACTATAGGGAAGATTGTTACTTTTTAATAAATATGTGAAAAGGTATCACACTATCCAGTTTCCTCTGTTGTATTTTATATGGGAAAATGCAACCAGCCAAGGATCTGAGTGCAGATATCGAACCCAGAGGTGGTTTAAAAGCGTGTGCTGACCAAGCTTAGCTGCAAGGTCACACGCTCTAAGGTGAGCGCATACACCAAAGGGGAGCAGAAGAGTGGACATGAGCACTTATTATTTTATCATTTTTAATAAGAATCAGAAGAATGGACTGAATTGGGATAGACTTTATGTTTCATTTTATTTAGGGCACATTAATGCATGAAGATTTCTGCACAAATATCAATTTCTGGTTCTTTACTATTCAAGCACTTTAAATACTGTTTACATATATGATATGGATGCACTTTATATAAATTTATACTCAGTTTTCACATGCTGTCATGAGGTATAATCGCATAGGATCGCAGTAAACTATGTGATAACAAATGGCTTCATGTGATTGCTATCCTTAAATAAAAGATATTTTTTTTGGCATGATCAGTCATATTTTCAATATTAATGCCAACATGTCACAATTTCTGCCAGGGTATGCAAACTTTTGAGCACAACTGTATATCTTTGGTAACCTTGTTAGTTCGCCATATTCAATGCGTTTTAACTTTTTGACTATGTTTCAATAAAAATGTTCTTTTATATTTCATTTCATACATTTGTACGTTTGTGGTTGTAAAAGTGCCAAACATTGTCCCATCTGGGGGATTGTATATTTTTTAGTTTATTATTAAATTTCAGTTCACTTTATTTTCCCCATAAATGTTTAATTGAAAACACACAAATTGCAGTTTACAGAGAAAGAAAGAATAGTTCAATTAAACCATCATCCCTGTCAGTGGAGGCTGCTGAAAGGTAATGACTTGGTATAGAAGGGGCAGACTGAAGTGGGTAAGGAGGAGGAGGAGGAAGAGGAGGGACAGATTTGTGCCTCTTTTGTGTGGCTTTTAGGTCATATTGCCAAGGGACTGAGTGGTTGGACGTTAAATGCCTTTTTAGGCATGTGGTACCCAAATGGTTGGTGTTTTTGCCACGTTTGATGTGCCTGAGACATATTGTGCAGATAGCAACAGTGCGATCTGTTGCAGATGTGCTGAAAAAGATGCACACAGCTGAGCTTTGTGGAGCGGGTCGGGAGATAACAACTGCCGAATGTGATGGAATAGGGTGGCGGCTCTCTTCTCATTCTTGATGTCGGCCTCCTTGGGGTTGTGCCGACTCACCTTCAGTTTCCTCCTCTGCTCTGGCACCCAAGTCCCATAAGTGACCTCATCATCATTATCATCATTATCATCATTATCTCCATCTCCTCCATCTTCATCATTACTACTGAAGACAACTTGGCAATACGCTGTGGCTTGGGGAACATGAATGCCACTTTGTCTACCAGTGTTCCTCCCTCTCTCTAGGCTCATGTTCCTATCATCCTCAACCTCAGAACCAACATCTGAATCCAGTAATGGCTGGGCATCATCAAGGTGCAAGTGGCTGATGCTGTGGTCAAATAACTCAACTGACTCCTCAATGGCTGATGTTGGGGCTATGGCAGGAATAGATGTGGACAAGGAGGCAGGTTTATCCACTCTGGCAACTGCAGGGGACTGCACACTTTTCTCTACTTCCATGACAGAGGATGTGGAGGATGAGGAAGATTTAGTAAGCCAGTTCACCACCTCCTCTGCATGCTGTGGCTGGATAGCATGGGCAAACTCACTAAACAGAGGAAATGATGCCCTGCCTGAAGACTGACCACCACGTCCACCTTTGCCTGTGGACACATTTGTTGCTGGCCCCCTTACAGTGCCATGGAAACATCTGCCTCTCCTTGCTGCCCTCTCAGACATTATTGGGAGGGAGGGGGCAGTGCTTATAAGCAAATGTAAAGAAGAAGTTGAAATAAGCTGTATGTAGATGTACTTTTATCAATGTAAAGAGGTGTTTGGTGCACTTTAATTTAAGTACTCAGACTACACAGACACACTCCATGGATATACTATAATATACTGCCTTATAATGTGCCAAAAGTGACGCACAAAACTATATGGTGTGAAACTGTCAGTAATACAATCAAAGCTATACGGTGTTAAACTGGCAGTAATGCACACAAAACTATATGGCATTAAACTGTCAGTAACGCACGTAAAACTATATGGCAGTAAAGCACGCAAAACGATATAGCATTAAACTGGCAGCAATGCAGACAAAACGCTATGGCGTTAAACTGGCAGTAATGCACACAGAACTATATGGCATTAAACTGGCAGTAATGTACAAAACTATATGGCGTTAAACTGGCAGTAACGCACACAAAACGATATGGCATTAAACTGGCAGTAACACACGCAAAGCGATATGGCGCTAAACTGGAAGTAACGCACACAAAACGATATGGCGTTAAACTGGCAGTAATGAACACAGAACTATATGGTGTTAAACTGGCAGTAACGCACAAAAATATATGGCGTTAAACTGGCAGCACCGCATGCAAAACAATATGGCATTAAACTGGCAGTAACGCACACTGAAGTAAATGCCATTAAACTGGCAGTAACGCACACAGAAGTAAATGTCGTTAAACTGGCAGTAAGGCAATCAAATATACGGTGTTCACCTGTCATTACACTGACGCTATTTGAACTGTCCCTACTCTGGCTATACACTAATGTCAAGATTACTGACATGGTCTCACTACACTACACTGAAACTATATGAGATGTCCCTACTCCACACTAATGTATGCATGAACGACACGGTCTCACTACACTACAGTGAAACTATCTGAGCTGTCCCTATTGTAGCTGGACACTATGCAAAGCTGAATGATGGTCCTCCTCACTACACTCACACTATACCTAGACACTAAACTAATATTCTACACTGACAATTGAAGCTAAATAGCACAGTATAGCACACTAACTAACTGAATCTCTCTCCACGCCAAAATCACACTGAAAATGGCTGCCATTGAAAGAATACTTTTATACTGTGGGGCAGGAATGAGCCATGATTGGATAAAGTCATGATGTCAGTGTCCAATCATGACTCTGACAGTGCTCTGTGCCCTGATTGGCTGAAGCTTTCACTGCTTCAGCCATTCAGGGCTTGCAATGCAATATTCAACGTCACAATGCATTGTGGTCGGTTCGGAGGGCCGAACAAACGGTCAAATGACCCGTTTGTTCAGCTGTTCGCCAAACAACCGAACAAAGAAAGTTTGGCCTGAACTTATGCTCGGGCCAAACCGTTTGCCCATCCCTATTCAACATTGCTCGATTGCCATACATTTCTGCAAGAAGAACGTCTAACTTGCCTTTTGGTCATACTGAGTTAGAGGCTCCAGTTTACTTTTTAATTTGTCATATAATTTCATTTCTAGGTTGAGGGGTCCCCAAACTTGAAGTTCCTTGGGCCCCTCCAAAGTCTAAATCTGGCACTGGAGGAGAGACAAAGAAATGATTGTTCCTGATTGCAGTAGGCTGATAACATAATTCTCCCAGATTGAACCTCTCAGCCTAGACACCACCACTTGACTGAAATCCAAGAACTGCCTTTTAATGATAAAAGTGGCAGCTTTTTTTGGACAATTATACTGTTGTATATTGAGAAATGTCAAGAATAAATCCATACAGACTAGTAAAGTTATTGATAGGTCTACATTATGTCCTGTATCATTAGATACACTCTACTGAGAGTTGCATCTGTTCAGTTAAACTTTCCCTCTACTACTCTATTCATGAGTTGCAAATGCCCTCTATGTATGATTGCAATTATCGTTTCGACTCCATAGGCCTGAGTAAAATTGCTGTCATGAACTATACAATTTTGTATTATATCTGCATAATACAGTGATTTCAGAATGTCTTTAATTATGTATTCTCTGCATGTGAAGTCATCTTTGAAACAATGCAAAATCCACACGTAAGTAATGCTTGTTTACAGATTTGATTTTTGAATGAATTTTCAAGTATTTAATTGCAGAGCAAAAAACCATTTGGAATGTGCATTCAGCTATTTTTCACATGATTAGGCAGGTTATTATCGGAAGATTGAAATGTTATCATGCGTTACTTTAAGTAGCAAACAGAAGTGACTTTGATAATAATGACCCTCTCTTGATCAATTTGGCTCATAGCTTAAACTGAAGGCAATGTCCAAAAAAATAATAATGGGATCCAAATATGCAAATTGTCTATCTATGCTTCTCTCTCAGTGGCTTGGAATATTAGGTTTCTCTTGTTAGAGGAGTATATTGTAAATAAAGGAAGTTGCTCAGATTGAAAACAATACATTTATGTTTTTCAATACACTTATTCTCAAACTTGGAACTCAAACTGGAACTCTAGCTTGTCTTTTCATTTTTCTCGCCATTTTGATCTTTCTCGCCATTTTCTTCTCACTTTCTGTTGTGTTACCCGATGTATATGCCTATGTGTGTGTGTGTGAGTGTGTGTGGTAACACTAGACCAATAAAAGTGGGATAGTTGGCACCTTTGGATTTAACCCACAAGGAGTTCTTCTTCCAAGGAGCTGACAAATAGACACTATAGAGTGCAGAGAAGACCTAGTACCAGTCTTGAGCTGCTGCCTCTTTGATATGCTAAAAAAACGAAGGATGAGGAACACCAAGTACAATGAGATTTTAAAAGCTCTAGTTCCAAAAATGTGTTTATTTGACAAAATGTCTTAAGAGAAGCCAACATGTTTTTGGGAAATGTCTTCTGCTTCATCAGGGCTAGTGTACAGACAAAAATGAAACATGATATATATTTAAAAAAATATACAAAAAAATATATAAAATAATTGTAACAGGTAATTAAATAATAATAATAATAATAATAATATACAAAATATATAATATCTCATTGTCAGTCTAATCATATCCATGCCATTTTAAAAGCCCTCGTTCAAAAAATGGGCTTATTTGACAAAATGTCTTAAGAGAAGCCAACATGTTTTTGGGAAATGTCTTCTGATTCATCAGGGCTAGTGTACAGACAAAAATGAAACATGATATACATTTAAAAAATTATGCAAAAAAGAACAATATATAATAATTGTAATGAGTAATTAAATAACAATAATAATAATAATAATAATAATAATAATAATAATAATAATAATATAATACAAAATATATAATATCTCATTGTCAGTCTAATCATATCCATGCCATTTTAAAAGCCCTCGTTCAAAAAATGGGCTTATTTGACAAAATGTCCTAAGAGAAGCCAACATGTTTTTGGGAAATGTCTTCTGATTCATCAGGGCTAGTGTACAGACAAAAATGAAACATGATATATATTTAAAAAAATATAAAAAAAAGAACAATGTATCATAATTGTAACGGGTAATTAAATAACAATAATAATAATAATAATAATATACAAAATATATAATATCCCATTGTCAGTCTAATCATATCCATGCCATTTTAAAAGCCCTCGTTCAAAAAATGGGCTTATTTGACAAAATGTCCTAAGAGAAGCCAACATGTTTTTGGGATATGTCTTCTGATTCATCAGGGCTAGTGTACAGACAGAAATGAAACATGATATATATTTAAAAAAATATACAAACAAATAACAATATATCATAATTGTAACAGGTAATTAAATAACAATTGTAATAATAATAATAATAATATACAAAATATATAATATCTCATTGTCAGTCTAATCATATCCATGCCATTTTAAAAGCCCTCGTTCAAAAAATGGGCTTATTTGACAAAATGTCTTAAGAGAAGCCAACATGTTTTTGGGAAATGTCTTCTGATTCATCAGGGCTAGTGTACAGACAAAAATGAAACATGATATATATTTAAAAAAATATACAAAAAAATATATAAAATAATTGTAACAGGTAATTAAATAACAATAATAATAATAATAATAATAATAATAATAATAATAATAATAATAATAATATACAAAATATATAATATCTCATTGTTAGTCTAATCATATCCATGCCATTTTAAAAGCCCTTGTTCAAAAAATGTGCTTATTTATGATGACTCATATTCCTATGAAAAAAGTATTGCATGTAGGGAAAACAATATGGAAATGTTTTCAAGGAGGTGGAGATTGTGGGAGCCATTATATAAAAATCATCAGTATATCTAACGGAAGGAAGACTGTGAATGCATAAAGTGATATTTGATTGTATTACTTACTAAGTTGGTACTAATTGGAGGTTGGAGTCTGCGCACTCCTCAGTTATATTCAATTTCTCAAGGTGCTAATTTTTTTGTTTAAGCATCTGTATTCTATAAAACCCAATAAAAATAATTTGAAAAAAAAAAATAATTTGCTTATTTGACAAAATGTCTTAAGAGAAGCCAACATGTTTTTGGGAAATGTCTTCAGCTTCATCAGGGCTAGTGTACAGAAAAAATGAAACATGATATACAGTACATTTAAAAAAATATACAAAAAAAAAACAAAATATAATAATTGTAATGGGTAATTAAATAACAATAATAAAAATAATAATAATAATAATATACAAAATATATAATATCTCATTGTTGGTCTAATCATATCCATGACTTCAAGTTAGTTTTAACTTCTTGCCAGTTACAGCCTTCAATTATTATATATTTTTTTTAAACAAAATTTATACTTTTTTTTTTTTTTTTACATTGTCATTCTTTGGATACGTCTATGACATTTATACAAAAGGGTGGTGCTGAGCTATTAACACAAATGTGAAAAAATGTCAAAAGAGATCACAACTAATATAACAAAAATCTATAACATAAGTGGATGCACCTAAGATGTTTGAACACACAAAAACAGTTCCACAAAACCAGGGTGACAATAAGTGCTAATGATGAAGTGAATAATGCATGCAATATATCATAAAGTCCAATAAATCTGATATAATGTGCAGAAACACACAACCAAATGGTGACAGGTATCTCTTCTTTTAGTGCAGTGATACCTCTGTGCTAAATGGCCTCTCACCTTACAGCTATAAGGTAACATAATAAATACATGTCTATATATGTCTATAAAATTATTGATTATTGATTTGATATGTCCTATATGCATCTTTATTTTAATATTTCTTGATATTACTACTAATAATATGGTCCATATATAAAAATACACTTTAAGTTTATGTGACCGGCTTTGGACTGTTTTACATATACAGTACATTACTGTTTGAAATATATACATTATGTTAACATATTTAATATATTTATAGCATAAAACTACCAAATGTACTACTGTTATCTTTTATTATTTTTTATTAGACGTCTGCACTGCCGAAAAATTTGTTTGTTTTCGTTTCACTCTTATTTTGTTTTCCGTTTTTCGGGTGATTCTTTATGATCGCAATTCATTAATTCATACATTCTAAAATTCATAAATTTGTGAATTTGTAAACTCAAAATAGCATAAATTTGTGAATTTGTAAATTCGAAAAATTTGAAAATAAGAAGGAAAATCCGAAAATTCTAAAGAATAACTAACTAACCAATAATAACTGACTATTAAATATTATAGGTCTTAGAATTTGCTTTCAAATGTGGCTGTTAGTGAACACGACGTATATAAATTTATCCAAACTTATAAATGATCCGAAATAACAAATGCCGCATCTAAACAAATGGAACAAAATGAATTTATAATAAATAATAATAATAATAATAATAATAAAAAGTTTTTATTGATATTGTTTTTTTTTGTTATAATTCGTTATGTTACATTTGTTTAGATACGGCATTTTTTTATCTCGGATAATTCGTAACTTCAGATAAATTCATACAGCCAAATTTGAAAAGAAGTTCCAATACCTATAATTTAATAGTTAGTAATAGTTACGTTATTATTTGAGCTTTTCGAATTTTCGAATTTACAAATCTACGAATTTACAAATTTACAAATTTTAGAATCCTTAGAATTGGCTGTTGGTTTTAGCAGTTAGTAAATTGTTAGTGAGTTTTACTAAGGCAGTTTCCGTGGAGTGCTGCCAGCAAAAGCCAGACTGTAATGGGTCAAGAAGGTTATGATAATGATAATAAAATAATGATAATAAAAGAAGATTGTAAGTGCTGAGGTTGGTAGTGATTATAAAAGTTTATATCACTTTAAGGTGTTTTTGAAATGTTTATTGATTAATAACAATTAAATCCAACACATTTTACGGGAAACGCCCCCCCCATTCGAGAAACAACAGGGTGTCACATCTTGGACCATCGTGCTTCCAAAACTAAAGGAGGGAAGCTCTGGGGTGAGTGTTGAGGAGCGCGTACTTAAAGAGGAAGTAAACCCTGATGAGTTTACTTCCTCTTTCATTCCTTGCAAAAGTAAAGCATAATGGACTACTATGCATCGCATACTACCCCATTATGTGTCACTTACCTGACACAGGAGCCAGCGAAGTCACCGCTGTCCCCTGTAGTCCGGCGCGTCCATCTTCTTGGTGGGTCTTGCTGCTCCGCCACTGTCATTCGGCGAAGCCGCGAGGACGTCACTCCCGCGCATGCGCACGGGAGCCGCCACTCACGGTGCCTGTCTTTCGGCAAATATCTCCTAAACCGTATTTCTTGGACCTACAGGTAAGCCTTAATCTAGGCTTACCTGTAGGTCAAATTGTGTTGTAAGGGTTTACAACCACTTTAAAGGTCTTTTTTATAGTCAGGCAGAAGTCAAAAACAAACCTTATAAGCTAGCCATACACTAGTAGATTTTAGAACGGACAAATGTTTTCAGTATATTTGATGACATGACAAATGTTGTTCTAAAGTACTTCAAATTTCCGTTTGCTTGTTAGAAATGTACTCATCCGAGAAAAAATTTCCATCATGCGCCTTCAAATTTTCTTGTCACTATAGCTGAAAACAAATATGGATTTGACTCTAATAACATAATATTATAAGATCGAGCGAATGTTAATAAAAAGGAAAAAATTTGAATTACATGCTATTAGTGTATGGCCAGCTTAACGTGATTGCAAACGATCCCCTTTCACCAAACAACCCATTCAGTTTAAAATAGAAATGAAAGGCAAAACTTTTCTATAGATACAGAAAACCATTATAAATACCCTTTCCCCTTTTTATAAGTGATTACACGCTCTCTGTTCTCAGCTGCATAAGAGCTGTGGGGGGCCGGACACCGAGCTTCCCAGTGAATGGCTGTGCAGCGGGGGGGGGGGCAGCAGCACACTGAGCTTCCCAAGGAATGGCTGTGCACCGGTGGGGGGGAGGTGTCTGGTCAAGTCTTATCATTGGAGGAAAGCACACTGACTGAGTTCCCAGCATTGCTATAGAACTGACGATGTTGTGGTCTCCTGCTTAGTGTGGTCAGTTTTTAATAGTAAAGCAGAGGTACTGGCAGGAACACCAGGGATTTTCCACAAAGGAAGCAATATACAGAGAACAGGAGACTTTCTCACATAGGTACATGGTACAGCAGCCACATATCAAGAATAGGAAGTGTTGGAGTAACAAACGCTTTAAGGCTCAGTTCACATTGTACCGCGACTTGGGGTCCAACTTGTGAGACCCCAAGTCACATGACATGTGAAATTCTTTGTTAGTAAATGAGAGCTGTCTTAATTAGCACTACTGAAGTTGCTTCAAATTTAGAAAAGGTTCCTGTACTACTTCAAGGCCACTTCTATCCGACTTGTGCCCATAGACTTTAATGGAAGTTGCCTCCAAGTTTGATCTCTGTCTATATTGATGTGATTTGTATCTGACATTACAGGAAGACTACTCAGGTACCCCCTGCAGTTTAGCCCTTCCCTCTCTTCAAAGTCACATCAAGCCGCATCAAAGTAGTACTCAAGTCGTCAGCACTTCACCAGGAAGTCACCTGGCAAAGTCGCACCATGAGCCACAAGACTTTCAGGTCATAGTAGTGTGAACTGAGCATTAATCTGGTTCTAGATTGTGAATTCCTCATTTATAGGAAGTTAATGAGGATCAGGTGTGTACTACAAAGTTCAATCGATGGTGAAAGTTCAGGGGTGACTGTTAATTTTTGGACATAACGGGCTGCAAACTCATGCTCAAACTTCAACTTGAATGGCGAAAATAACACTTTTGGCCCGGTGCGGAATCCGTTCTATACTATTGCTTCTTTTTCCGTCGGCCTGGACTCATCTCATTGAGGAAGGATACGGCTGTGGTGGAGCTCTTTTTATTTTTATACGGCCGGTTCCGGTCTGGGCTGGTGCATCGACACTCATCAGAGGGAAAGCCCCCCACATACGTGGAACAACGGAAAAGACACACAGAGGGAGAAGGACGTCAGAAGGTTTGGATTCCAGGTACATCTGATCGATCAGAGACCCCGCAGAGGGCTGTATCTGCAGGTGCCAGGGGGCGGACTGACAACTCATAGGGCCCCCGGGCAATAGGAGATTATGAGGCCTCCAGGCAATCAGAGATTATGGAGCCACACAGTAGACACAAACACACACACAGTATACAATCACACAGTATACAGAGACATGTTTCTATTGGCTGAGAAGGTACTGAAGAGGTGGGGCAGCTATAATCTCCGGATTTTTAGACCAAAAGGATGTCAGTAAGGGACATTTCAGAGACAGATGTAAAAAAAAAAATGTTTACATACTGTCCCTGGTTTTACTGAGGCTGGCAACCCTGATGGGGCCACCTAGTGCCATGGGGCCCTCGGGCAGTGCCCGAGTGGCCCAATAGTCAGCCCGCCCCTGGCAGGCGCTGATGACCTCACTGTGATAGGGGGTCCATCGTGTCTCATAAGGGTCCCCACTTTCCTTTGGGTGTATGTTCCAGGGAGAAGATTTTCCTTGTTCCCTCGGTGGTGGTGGAACCTACCTGTTACCTCTATCCTTCAACGGGTTTTCCAACATCCTTTCCTTTTTTGTCTCCTCGGCTTTTCCTGTTTTCATCTGGGAATCGAACTTGGTGTTTACCATACTGGAATTATACACTTTAATATTGACTTTAGCACCTTAATATTTTGTGGGAACTATATACTTCTGGATACTTTATTTGATTGTTTTCTATTTTTTGCACTCAATAGCATCTTTTTCTTTTCCAGCTATTGTTGCATGAGTATCACATGTTTTTTTTTGGTACTGCTGCTTTTTCATCACATGAGCAATATATCATTATATACCTTTAGTGCGATATATGCCCTTTACACTTAACATTTTGAAAATAACACTCCTATCTAGATAATAGAGTTGGGCAAGCGGGCCGAGCAAAAGTTGTTAAAACGTTGTCTGTTCGCCCGTTCAGCGAACACCCGAATTTGCTAAGCTTTGCCCAATCAGGGCACAGTGAATAGCTGGTTGTTAAGGAGCGGGGCCGGGAAGCCGGCCGCAGCTTTCTTAACAACTAATGAGTCATCAAGCTGTCTATGGGCCTTCCCGCTGACAGCTGAATAAAAAAAAAAAACATTGCTAGTAATAATGTGAAAAAAAATGGCGCTGGGTCCCCTAGTCCATACTAGGCTCTACAAGTCTGGTATGGATTTTAAGGGGATCCCTACACCAAAAAAAAAAGGGGGTATGGGGTCACCAAAATCCATACCAGGCCTTGATCTGAGCAGGGGGGGGAGGCGAGCAAGAAGCGCCCCCCCCCCCCCCTCCTGAGCCATACCAGGACACATGCCCTCAACATGTGTGTGGTGGGTGCTTTATTGATGGGGACAAGGGCCTCAACCCCACAACCCTGGGCTGTGGTTGTTGGGGTCTGTGGGTGGGGGCTTATCAGAATCTGAAAACCCCTTTAACAAGGGAGGCCCACAGATTCCCCCCCATGTGAATGAGTTTCTATTCACCAAAATTTTTTCAAAAAGTAATAAAAACACAGAGACAGTTTTTAACTTTTCAAGTTCAGGTCCCATAGACTTTAATAGGGTTCGCCGTTCGGGTCAGAACTTTTTCTCTGTTCTGGAGTTCTGGTGCTGACCTGAACAGGAGGGTGTTTGACCCATCCCTACTAGAAAATTGCCTTAAGACTGCCTGGCCTAGGTCGCAGAACCAGCTAATGATCAATACCCCGGTTAAAACAATTGCCCTCACTCAATAAAATCGAAAAGAATAATGATGATATCATAATAGAAGAAATATACGTTTATCATTTCTTTGTACCCTTTTTGACTAGTTTATCAACTGTGACTTCTCCTTTTATTTTCTGGCTATTTATATCATTTTTTCCATTCCCTTTGGATGCAATTGAAACATGTTTAAAATGCAATAAGTGATTATTAGATGTGATATTTGTAATCTGTATTTTAATATGAAGAAATTACTGCTAATGAAGCAGGAAAACTACACTGGCTGATTTCCTAAAAGTATACAGATTATAATTACAATTAAGGCACTGTGATTTCTTGATACCTCATTAGAGAAATAAAACAAAAGTTCAAAGGCACATTTAGAATCAATCTTACTGCATAATAGTTATTCATTTTCAAATAAGTTTCTGTAATTCAGGTTAAAGTTGTAACTCTTTTTTTTTCTTTTCTAATAATATCCATGCAGGAAATACAATAGTAAAATGAAAGCAAAATGGATAATAGAAAAATAAAAAATGTATAACTTTAATACAATAATTTATGTCACAATAAAAAAGAAAAAAAAATGATCAATAGAACACCTACTTGTTCCTTTTATCATTTTTTATGTCCTATTCTATACTATCAGCAATATTATTATTATTATTATTATTATTATTATTATTATCATTCATGGGTATATTATCACTATACAGCACCTTGAAGAATTATTCATACCCCTTGAAATTTTCCATATTTTGTCATGTTACAACCCAAAACATAAATGTATTTTATTGGGATTTTATGTGATAGACCAACAAAAAATTGCACATGTACACTCTCTCACAAAAGTGAGTACACCCCTCACATTTTTGTAAATATTTTATATCTTTTCATGTGACAACACTGAAGAAATGACACTTGTCTGCAATGTAAAGTAGTGAGTGTACAGCTTGTATAACAGTGTAAATTTGCTGTCCCCTCAAAATAACTCAACACACAGCCATTAATGTCTAAACCGCTGGCAACAAAAATGAGTACACCCCTAAGTGAAAATGTTCAAATTGGGCCCAAAGTGTCAATATTTTGTGTGGCCGCCATTATTTTCCAGCTCTGCCTTAACCCTCTTGGGCATGGAGGTTACCAGAACTTCATAGGTTGCCACTGGAGTCCTCTTCCCCTCCTCCATGATGACATTGCAGAGCTGGTGGATGTTAGAGATTTTGCGCTCCTTCACTTTCCATTTGAGGATGTCCCACAGATACTCAATAGTATAACAGTGTAAATTTGCTGTCCCCTCAAAATAACTCAACACACAGCCATTAATGTCTAAACCGCCGGCTGCGTTGTGAATGTAGCCTTATCCCGTGTACTCACGAGTGGAATTTCCGACAGAAAATTCTGACAGACCTAGAAATAGAACATGTTTTAAATATTTCCGACGGAATCAATTCCTATCGGAAAAAACGCTCGTCTGTATGCTGTTCCGATGGACCAAAAACTACGCATGCTCTGAAGCAAGTACGAGACGGAAGATATTGGCTACTGAACTTTCTTTTTCTAGTCCCGTTGTACGTGTTGTACGTCACCACATTCTTGACAGTCGGACTTTGATGTGATCGTGTGTACGCAAGACAGTTTCAGCGGAATTCCATTGGCACTCCATCAGAAAAACCTTCAGAGTTTATTCCGACGGGGAAAAACGGTCTTGTGTACGTGGCAATAGAGTCTGTAAAAGACTTGAGACTGGGGCGGAGGTTCACCTTCTAGCAGGACAACGACCCTAAATATACAGCCAGAGCTACAATGGAATGGTTTAGATCAAAGCATATTCATGTGTTAGAATGGCCCCAGTCAAAGTCTAGACCTAAATCCAATTGAGAATCTGTGGCAAGACTTGAAAATTGCTCTTCACGGACATTCTCCATCCAATCTGACAGAGCTTGAGATATTTTGCAAAGAAGAATGGGGACAAATATCACTCTCTAGATGTTCAAAGCTGGTAGAGACATCCCCAAAAAGACTTGTAGCTGTAATTGCAGAGAAAGGTGGTTCTTCAAAGTATTGACTCCGGGGGGCGCCATACAAATGCACCCCCTACACTTTTCACATATTTATTTGTGACAAATTTTGAAAACCATTTATCACTTTTCTTCCACTTCACAATTCTGTGCCACTTTGTGTTGGTCTATCATATAAAATCCCAACAAAATATATTTATGTTTTTGGTTGTAACATGAAAAAATGTGGGAAATTTCAAGGGACATGAGTACTTCTTCAAGGCACTGTATACGTTTACTACTAAAAAAAAGCATTGACTTTCTCTAATTTAGATCTGGAAATTAGGGATAAGGGAAAGAGAGAGTTTAATTTCTTTGAATCTTTTCTTAACTTCTTGGCCCGACAGCAGCCTCTTGGTGGGTTAGCCTTGGCGCTGAGTGGCCACATATTTAATAATAATAATAATAATAATAACGAAAACAAAATTTGTCTGAATTTCCGAAATTCAAATTGAAATTTGAATTGCATTTTACATCGAATTCTGTTCTAATTGGAACTGTAAACATATTTCTGAAATCAAAGACTGTGTGTGTTATTAGATTATCATTTCAAAATAATGCTGTTTTTGTTAAGCCAAAGGTGATTTAACAAGTCTTTGTAATCATTTGATGAAGATTTTTTTTCCTTTATTTGTTCACTTTGCTGCATTTAAATCGAAAAAAATCAAAAAATTTTGATTCAATCAATTCAAAATTTAGTGATTCAAAAAAACCTGTAAATTCAAAGAAAATTTGAAAAAGACCTAAAACGAATTCTGAATATAAATTCTGAATACGAATCCCGAATAGGAACTAAACGAATCAACCTAATTTAAACAAAATAACTAGATTAACTAAGCTAAACAAAATGGAAAAAAGGAAATTTTTCGACATGCACATGTCTATTTGCAAGCAATATTACAAAAACAGCCGAGTGTCGAGGGTGCGTACCCTGCACGCTCCCTTCACAATTACCGTCAGCTAACAAAAAGTTCCTGTTTGCTGCTTGCGACCAGAAGCTTTCCAGTCATGCAACTGCTGTGACAGCCAATCACAGCTGTCACATGAACATAAACCCCACCTCCCGGCATCTGAAACTCCTTAAAGGGCAAGAAGGTGCAAGTGCCAAGGGGACAGTTAAACAAAATGTTGCCATTTTGCTAAAATATATTGGGCTCCATTCACACCTGTGCAATCCGGAATCGCGGAAAGAATCAGGAGATTCTATTCTCAATTCCAGGATCGCGGCAAAACGAGGGATGCGTTTGCGATACCATTACTTCTCGATAGCACCCCAAACACAGTGCAATTTTCCCACGGATGTTGCACAAGAAATCGTGCTGAAATAGTGGAACATCGCAACACGTGACGCTGTTTCCCACAAGAAACTCCTCCTTTTTGAATGTCAAGCGATTTTGCCGCGATTGTAGTGCGATTTATCGAATGACACCCATGGCGAAATTGCACCGTATTTGAGGTCCCCTTAAGAAATAATGGCATCCCAAACACATCTTGCATTTGCATGGTGGTTATGACTAAGGCCTTATGGGTTGAAACGCGTCAACCGACTTAATCTGCATTTGCTCACTGTGGCGATTCAATCAAATTAAGAAATTTTAAGGGCAACAACTGGAGTGTGGATCATTTTTTCTACACATCTTGCATTTTGCCTGCGATTCCAGGAAGTCTGTGTGAAAGTTATAGAGTGTACAAATGATATATATATATATATAGGGCTGGAACTTTGAAGACTTCAAAGAGCATTGGAAGGGATGGAGTCTTCATTCTTGTGTCCGGGTGTTCCAGAAGTTCTGCAGGTTGTGGGTCCAGGTGCACACCCTCGTTATAAGGCAGATCTGAGCATAGCTCACAGGAGATGGGATAGTATTTGGTATTGGAGCAGTTGCTGCAGCCAGGAGGGAGGTGTGCTACTGTGTTAAAAACCCAAGCAATATCCTTGAGATGGCACTCCATGTGGGAGAGGTTCCAGGTCAATGGACTGAGAGAGTTGAGGAGACCATAGCTGTGACAACTGAAAGAGAGAGTCTGGGTGACCAGAGGGGACAGTGAGTCTTGGTGGAGTGTGAAAGCCTGGAGTGTCCGGACAGAGTCCCTTCCTAGAGGCCAGGAGTGGTCCTGTGGTGCTTTGTACTGCAACCAAGTCTGAGTGAGCCATAAGAGTCAGGTGGCTTGGCATTTTCATCTTGTTTTTTTTTTTGTTTGGAGAAGAACCCCTGTGTAGGCAACCCATGCATATATGACCTTTCATTTTTGTTACTTTTAAGCACTTCAGTACAGGGCATTTTCATCCCCTTCCTGCCTAGGCCAATTTTCAGCTTTCAGCGCTGTCACAATTTGAATGACAATTGCACGGTCATGCGACATTGTACCCAAATTCAATTTTGATAGTTTTTTTTTCCCCACAAATAGAGCTTTCTTTTGGTGGTTTTTGATCACCACTGTGTTTTTTATTTTTTGCGTAATAAACAAAAAAAGACCGACAGTTTTGAAAAAAAACACAATATTTATTACTTTTTGCTGTAATAAATATCCCATTTAAACAAAACAAAAAAAAAACATTTTTTTTTCCTCAGTTTAGGCCAATATTTATTTACATATCTTTTGGTAAAGATATGTAAAAGATATGTTATATACATATTTTTGGTAAAAAAAAAAAATCACAATATACGTATATTAATTGGTTTGCGCAAAAGTTATAGCGTGGGCTTCATCGGACCTTTGATGTCTAAAAATCAGACGGACTTTAGATTAAAACATGTTTCAAATCTTTCTGAAGGACTCAAGTCCATTCGAAAAATCCATTCATCTGTATGCTAGTCCTACGGATGAAAACCAAAGCTAGGGCAGCTATTGCCTACTGGCTATGAAATTCCTTATTCTAGTCCGGTCAAACGTCATCACGTTCTAATCCATCGGACTTTGGTGTGCTTGTGAAGTGCGTTCGTTCGGAAAGTCCGTCGGAACTTCGCCGAAAGTCAGTCGGGCTGAGTCCATCGAAAAGACCGGTCATGTGTTGACATTGCAGAGCTGGTGGATGTTAGAGATTTTGCGCTCCTTCACTTTCCATTTGAGGATGTCCCACAGATACTCAATAGTATAACAGTGTAAATTTGCTGTCCCCTCAAAATAACTCAACACACAGCCATTAATGTCTAAACCGCTGGCTGCGTTGTGAATGTAGCCTTATCCCGTGTACTCACGAGTGGAATTTCCGACAGAAAATTCTGACAGACCTAGAAATAGAACATGTTTTAAATATTTCCGACGGAATCAATTCCTATCGGAAAAACCGCTCGTCTGTATGCTGTTCCGATGGACCAAAAACTACGCATGCTCTGAAGCAAGTACGAGACGGAAGATATTGGCTACTGAACTTTCTTTTTCTAGTCCCGTTGTACGTGTTGTACGTCACCACATTCTTGACAGTCGGACTTTGATGTGTGTTTGCGTGTACGCAAGACAGTTTCAGCGGAATTCCATTGGCACTCCATCAGAAATCTTCAGAGTTTATTCCGACGGGGAAAACCGGTCTTGTGTACGTGGCAATAGAGTCTGTAAAAGACTTGAGACTGGGGTGGAGGTTCACCTTCTAGCAGGACAACGACCCTAAATATACAGCCAGATCTACAATGGAATGGTTTAGATCAAAGAATATTCATGTATTAGAATGGCCCCAGTCAAAGTTCAGACCTAAATCCAATTGAGAATCTGTGGCAAGACTTGAAAATTGCTCTTCACGGACATTCTCCATCCAATCTGACAGAGCTTGAGATATTTTGCAAAGAAGAATGGGGTCAAATATCACTCTCTAGATGTTCAAAGCTGGTAGAGACATCCCCAAAAAGACTTGTAGCTGTAATTGCAGAGAAAGGTGGTTCTTCAAAGTATTGACTCCGGGGGGCGCCATACAAATGCACCCCCCAAACTTTTCACATATTTATTTGTGACAAATTTTGAAAACCATTTATCACTTTTCTTCCATTTCACAATTCTGTGCCACTTTGTGTTGGTCTATCATATAAAATCCCAACAAAATATATTTATGTTTTTGGTTGTAACATGAAAAAATGTGGGAAATTTCAAGGGACATGAGTACTTCTTCAAGGCACTGTATACGTTTACTACTAAAAAAAAGCATTGACTTTCTCTAATTTAGATCTGGAAATTAGGGATAAGGGAAAGGGAGAGTTTAATTTCTTTGAATCTTTTCTTAACTTCTTAGCCCGACAGCAGCCTCTTGGTGGGTTAGCCTTGGCGCTGAGTGGCCACATATTTAATAATAATAATAATAATAATAATAATAACGAAAACAAAATTTGTCTGAATTTCCGAAATTCAAATTGAAATTTGAATTGCATTTTACATCGAATTCTGTTCTAATTGGAACTGTAAACATATTTCTGAAATCAAAGACTGTGTGTGTTATTAGATTATCATTTCAAAATAATGCTGTTTTTGTTAAGCCAAAGGTGATTTAACAAGTCTTTGTAATCATTTGCTGAAGATTTTTTTTCCTTTATTTGTTCACTTTGCTGCATTTAAATCGAAAAAAATCAAAAAATTTTGATTCAATCAATTCAAAATTTAGTGATTCAAAAAAACCTGTAAATTCAAAGAAAATTTGAAGAAGACCTAAAACGAATTCTGAATATAAATTCTGAATACGAATCCCGAATAGGAACTAAACGAATCAACCTAATTTAAACGAAATAACTAGATTAACTAAGCTAAACAAAATGAAAAAAGGAAATTTTTCGACATGCACATGTCTATTTGCAAGCAATATTACAAAAACAGCCGAGTGTCGAGGGTGCGTACCCTGCACGCTCCCTTCACAATTACCGGCAGCTAACAAAAAGTTCCTGTTTGCTGCTTGCGACCAGAAGCTTTCCAGTCATGCAACTGCTGTGACAGCCAATCACAGCTGTCACATGAACATAAACCCCACCTCCCGGCATCTGAAACTCCTTAAAGGGCAAGAAGGTGCAAGTGCCAAGGGGACAGTTAAACAAAATGTTGCCATTTTGCTAAAATATATTGGGCTCCATTCACACCTGTGCAATCCGGAATCGCGGAAAGAATCAGGAGATTCTATTCTCAATTCCAGGATCGCGGCAAAACGAGGGATGCGTTTGCGATACCATTACTTCTCGATAGCACCCCAAACACAGTGCAATTTTCCCACGGATGTTGCACAAGAAATCGTGCTGAAATAGTGGAACATCGCAACACGTGACGCTGTTTCCCACAAGAAACTCCTCCTTTTTGAATGTCAAGCGATTTTGCCGCGATTGTAGTGCGATTTATCGAATGACACCCATGGCGAAATTGCACCGTATTTGAGGTCCCCTTAAGAAATAATGGCATCCCAAACACATCTTGCATTTGCATGGTGGTTATGACTAAGGCCTTATGGGTTGAAACGCGTCAACCGACTTAATCTGCATTTGCTCACTGTGGCGATTCAATCAAATTAAGAAATTTTAAGGGCAACAACTGGAGTGTGGATCATTTTTTCTACACATCTTGCATTTTGCCTGCGATTCCAGGAAGTCTGTGTGAAAGTTATAGAGTGTACAAATGATATATATATATATAGGGCTGGAACTTTGAAGACTTCAAAGAGCATTGGAAGGGATGGAGTCTTCATTTTTGTGTCCGGGTGTTCCAGAAGTTCTGCAGGTTGTGGGTCCAGGTGCACACCCTCGTTATAAGGCAGATCTGAGCATAGCTCACAGGAGATGGGATAGTATTTGGTATTGGAGCAGTTGCTGCAGCCAGGAGGGAGGTGTGCTACTGTGTTAAAAACCCAAGCAATATCCTTGAGATGGCACTCCATGTGGGAGAGGTTCCAGGTCAATGGACTGAGAGAGTTGAGGAGACCATAGCTGTGACAACTGAAAGAGAGAGTCTGGGTGACCAGAGGGGACAGTGAGTCTTGGTGGAGTGTGAAAGCCTGGAGTGTCCGGACAGAGTCCCTTCCTAGAGGCCAGGAGTGGTCCTTTGTACTGCAACCAAGTCTGAGTGAGCCATAAGAGTCAGGTGGCTTGGCATTTTCATCTTGTTTTTTTTTTTGTTTGGAGAAGAACCCCTGTGTAGGCAACCCATGCATATATGACCTTTCATTTTTGTTACTTTTAAGCACTTCAGTACAGGGCATTTTCATCCCCTTCCTGCCTAGGCCAATTTTCAGCTTTCAGCGCTGTCACAATTTGAATGACAATTGCACGGTCATGCGACATTGTACCCAAATTCAATTTTGATAGTTTTTTTTTCCCCACAAATAGAGCTTTCTTTTGGTGGTTTTTGATCACCACTGTGTTTTTTATTTTTTGCGTAATAAACAAAAAAAGACCGACAGTTTTGAAAAAAAACACAATATTTATTACTTTTTGCTGTAATAAATATCCCATTTAAACAAAACAAAAAAAAAACATTTTTTTTTCCTCAGTTTAGGCCAATATTTATTTACATATCTTTTGGTAAAGATATGTAAAAGATATGTTATATACATATTTTTGGTAAAAAAAAAAAATCACAATATACGTATATTAATTGGTTTGCGCAAAAGTTATAGCGTGGGCTTCATCGGACCTTTGATGTCTAAAAATCAGACGGACTTTAGATTAAAACATGTTTCAAATCTTTCTGAAGGACTCAAGTCCATTCGAAAAATCCATTCATCTGTATGCTAGTCCTACGGATGAAAACCAAAGCTAGGGCAGCTATTGCCTACTGGCTATGAAATTCCTTATTCTAGTCCGGTCAAACGTCATCACGTTCTAATCCATCGGACTTTGGTGTGCTTGTGAAGTGCGTTCGTTCGGAAAGTCCGTCGGAACTTCGCCGAAAGTCAGTCGGGCTGAGTCCATCGAAAAGACCGGTCATGTGTTGACATTGCAGAGCTGGTGGATGTTAGAGATTTTGCGCTCCTTCACTTTCCATTTGAGGATGTCCCACAGATACTCAATAGTATAACAGTGTAAATTTGCTGTCCCCTCAAAATAACTCAACACACAGCCATTAATGTCTAAACCGCTGGCTGCGTTGTGAATGTAGCCTTATCCCGTGTACTCACGAGTGGAATTTCCGACAGAAAATTCTGACAGACCTAGAAATAGAACATGTTTTAAATATTTCCGACGGAATCAATTCCTATCGGAAAAACCGCTCGTCTGTATGCTGTTCCGATGGACCAAAAACTACGCATGCTCTGAAGCAAGTACGAGACGGAAGATATTGGCTACTGAACTTTCTTTTTCTAGTCCCGTTGTACGTGTTGTACGTCACCACATTCTTGACAGTCGGACTTTGATGTGTGTTTGCGTGTACGCAAGACAGTTTCAGCGGAATTCCATTGGCACTCCATCAGAAATCTTCAGAGTTTATTCCGACGGGGAAAACCGGTCTTGTGTACGTGGCAATAGAGTCTGTAAAAGACTTGAGACTGGGGTGGAGGTTCACCTTCTAGCAGGACAACGACCCTAAATATACAGCCAGATCTACAATGGAATGGTTTAGATCAAAGCATATTCATGTGTTAGAATGGCCCCAGTCAAAGTCCAGACCTAAATCCAATTGAGAATCTGTGGCAAGACTTGAAAATTGCTCTTCACGGACATTCTCCATCCAATCTGACAGAGCTTGAGATATTTTGCAAAGAAGAATGGGGTCAAATATCACTCTCTAGATGTTCAAAGCTGGTAGAGACATCCCCAAAAAGACTTGTAGCTGTAATTGCAGAGAAAGGTGGTTCTTCAAAGTATTGACTCCGGGGGGCGCCATACAAATGCACCCCCCAAACTTTTCACATATTTATTTGTGACAAATTTTGAAAACCATTTATCACTTTTCTTCCATTTCACAATTCTGTGCCACTTTGTGTTGGTCTATCATATAAAATCCCAACAAAATATATTTATGTTTTTGGTTGTAACATGAAAAAATGTGGGAAATTTCAAGGGACATGAGTACTTCTTCAAGGCACTGTATACGTTTACTACTAAAAAAAAGCATTGACTTTCTCTAATTTAGATCTGGAAATTAGGGATAAGGGAAAGGGAGAGTTTAATTTCTTTGAATCTTTTCTTAACTTCTTGGCCCGACAGCAGCCTCTTGGTGGGTTAGCCTTGGCGCTGAGTGGCCACATATTTAATAATAATAATAATAATAATAATAATAACGAAAACAAAATTTGTCTGAATTTCCGAAATTCAAATTGAAATTTGAATTGCATTTTACATCGAATTCTGTTCTAATTGGAACTGTAAACATATTTCTGAAATCAAAGACTGTGTGTGTTATTAGATTATCATTTCAAAATAATGCTGTTTTTGTTAAGCCAAAGGTGATTTAACAAGTCTTTGTAATCATTTGCTGAAGATTTTTTTTCCTTTATTTGTTCACTTTGCTGCATTTAAATCGAAAAAAATCAAAAAATTTTGATTCAATCAATTCAAAATTTAGTGATTCAAAAAAACCTGTAAATTCAAAGAAAATTTGAAGAAGACCTAAAACGAATTCTGAATATAAATTCTGAATACGAATCCCGAATAGGAACTAAACGAATCAACCTAATTTAAACGAAATAACTAGATTAACTAAGCTAAACAAAATGAAAAAAGGAAATTTTTCGACATGCACATGTCTATTTGCAAGCAATATTACAAAAACAGCCGAGTGTCGAGGGTGCGTACCCTGCACGCTCCCTTCACAATTACCGGCAGCTAACAAAAAGTTCCTGTTTGCTGCTTGCGACCAGAAGCTTTCCAGTCATGCAACTGCTGTGACAGCCAATCACAGCTGTCACATGAACATAAACCCCACCTCCCGGCATCTGAAACTCCTTAAAGGGCAAGAAGGTGCAAGTGCCAAGGGGACAGTTAAACAAAATGTTGCCATTTTGCTAAAATATATTGGGCTCCATTCACACCTGTGCAATCCGGAATCGCGGAAAGAATCAGGAGATTCTATTCTCAATTCCAGGATCGCGGCAAAACGAGGGATGCGTTTGCGATACCATTACTTCTCGATAGCACCCCAAACACAGTGCAATTTTCCCACGGATGTTGCACAAGAAATCGTGCTGAAATAGTGGAACATCGCAACACGTGACGCTGTTTCCCACAAGAAACTCCTCCTTTTTGAATGTCAAGCGATTTTGCCGCGATTGTAGTGCGATTTATCGAATGACACCCATGGCGAAATTGCACCGTATTTGAGGTCCCCTTAAGAAATAATGGCATCCCAAACACATCTTGCATTTGCATGGTGGTTATGACTAAGGCCTTATGGGTTGAAACGCGTCAACCGACTTAATCTGCATTTGCTCACTGTGGCGATTCAATCAAATTAAGAAATTTTAAGGGCAACAACTGGAGTGTGGATCATTTTTTCTACACATCTTGCATTTTGCCTGCGATTCCAGGAAGTCTGTGTGAAAGTTATAGAGTGTACAAATGATATATATATATATAGGGCTGGAACTTTGAAGACTTCAAAGAGCATTGGAAGGGATGGAGTCTTCATTTTTGTGTCCGGGTGTTCCAGAAGTTCTGCAGGTTGTGGGTCCAGGTGCACACCCTCGTTATAAGGCAGATCTGAGCATAGCTCACAGGAGATGGGATAGTATTTGGTATTGGAGCAGTTGCTGCAGCCAGGAGGGAGGTGTGCTACTGTGTTAAAAACCCAAGCAATATCCTTGAGATGGCACTCCATGTGGGAGAGGTTCCAGGTCAATGGACTGAGAGAGTTGAGGAGACCATAGCTGTGACAACTGAAAGAGAGAGTCTGGGTGACCAGAGGGGACAGTGAGTCTTGGTGGAGTGTGAAAGCCTGGAGTGTCCGGACAGAGTCCCTTCCTAGAGGCCAGGAGTGGTCCTGTGGTGCTTTGTACTGCAACCAAGTCTGAGTGAGCCATAAGAGTCAGGTGGCTTGGCATTTTCATCTTGTTTTTTTTTTTGTTTGGAGAAGAACCCCTGTGTAGGCAACCCATGCATATATGACCTTTCATTTTTGTTACTTTTAAGCACTTCAGTACAGGGCATTTTCATCCCCTTCCTGCCTAGGCCAATTTTCAGCTTTCAGCGCTGTCACAATTTGAATGACAATTGCACGGTCATGCGACATTGTACCCAAATTCAATTTTGATAGTTTTTTTTTCCCCACAAATAGAGCTTTCTTTTGGTGGTTTTTGATCACCACTGTGTTTTTTATTTTTTGCGTAATAAACAAAAAAAGACCGACAGTTTTGAAAAAAAACACAATATTTATTACTTTTTGCTGTAATAAATATCCCATTTAAACAAAACAAAAAAAAAACATTTTTTTTTCCTCAGTTTAGGCCAATATTTATTTACATATCTTTTGGTAAAGATATGTAAAAGATATGTTATATACATATTTTTGGTAAAAAAAAAAAATCACAATATACGTATATTAATTGGTTTGCGCAAAAGTTATAGCGTGGGCTTCATCGGACCTTTGATGTCTAAAAATCAGACGGACTTTAGATTAAAACATGTTTCAAATCTTTCTGAAGGACTCAAGTCCATTCGAAAAATCCATTCATCTGTATGCTAGTCCTACGGATGAAAACCAAAGCTAGGGCAGCTATTGCCTACTGGCTATGAAATTCCTTATTCTAGTCCGGTCAAACGTCATCACGTTCTAATCCATCGGACTTTGGTGTGCTTGTGAAGTGCGTTCGTTCGGAAAGTCCGTCGGAACTTCGCCGAAAGTCAGTCGGGCTGAGTCCATCGAAAAGACCGGTCATGTGTTGACATTGCAGAGCTGGTGGATGTTAGAGATTTTGCGCTCCTTCACTTTCCATTTGAGGATGTCCCACAGATACTCAATAGTATAACAGTGTAAATTTGCTGTCCCCTCAAAATAACTCAACACACAGCCATTAATGTCTAAACCGCTGGCTGCGTTGTGAATGTAGCCTTATCCCGTGTACTCACGAGTGGAATTTCCGACAGAAAATTCTGACAGACCTAGAAATAGAACATGTTTTAAATATTTCCGACGGAATCAATTCCTATCGGAAAAACCGCTCGTCTGTATGCTGTTCCGATGGACCAAAAACTACGCATGCTCTGAAGCAAGTACGAGACGGAAGATATTGGCTACTGAACTTTCTTTTTCTAGTCCCGTTGTACGTGTTGTACGTCACCACATTCTTGACAGTCGGACTTTGATGTGTGTTTGCGTGTACGCAAGACAGTTTCAGCGGAATTCCATTGGCACTCCATCAGAAATCTTCAGAGTTTATTCCGACGGGGAAAACCGGTCTTGTGTACGTGGCAATAGAGTCTGTAAAAGACTTGAGACTGGGGTGGAGGTTCACCTTCTAGCAGGACAACGACCCTAAATATACAGCCAGATCTACAATGGAATGGTTTAGATCAAAGCATATTCATGTATTAGAATGGCCCCAGTCAAAGTCCAGACCTAAATCCAATTGAGAATCTGTGGCAAGACTTGAAAATTGCTCTTCACGGACATTCTCCATCCAATCTGACAGAGCTTGAGATATTTTGCAAAGAAGAATGGGGTCAAATATCACTCTCTAGATGTTCAAAGCTGGTAGAGACATCCCCAAAAAGACTTGTAGCTGTAATTGCAGAGAAAGGTGGTTCTTCAAAGTATTGACTCCGGGGGGCGCCATACAAATGCACCCCCCAAACTTTTCACATATTTATTTGTGACAAATTTTGAAAACCATTTATCACTTTTCTTCCATTTCACAATTCTGTGCCACTTTGTGTTGGTCTATCATATAAAATCCCAACAAAATATATTTATGTTTTTGGTTGTAACATGAAAAAATGTGGGAAATTTCAAGGGACATGAGTACTTCTTCAAGGCACTGTATACGTTTACTACAAAAAAAAAGCATTGACTTTCTCTAATTTAGATCTGGAAATTAGGGATAAGGGAAAGGGAGAGTTTAATTTCTTTGAATCTTTTCTTAACTTCTTGGCCCGACAGCAGCCTCTTGGTGGGTTAGCCTTGGCGCTGAGTGGCCACATATTTAATAATAATAATAATAATAATAATAATAACGAAAACAAAATTTGTCTGAATTTCCGAAATTCAAATTGAAATTTGAATTGCATTTTACATCGAATTCTGTTCTAATTGGAACTGTAAACATATTTCTGAAATCAAAGACTGTGTGTGTTATTAGATTATCATTTCAAAATAATGCTGTTTTTGTTAAGCCAAAGGTGATTTAACAAGTCTTTGTAATCATTTGCTGAAGATTTTTTTTCCTTTATTTGTTCACTTTGCTGCATTTAAATCGAAAAAAATCAAAAAATTTTGATTCAATCAATTCAAAATTTAGTGATTCAAAAAAACCTGTAAATTCAAAGAAAATTTGAAGAAGACCTAAAACGAATTCTGAATATAAATTCTGAATACGAATCCCGAATAGGAACTAAACGAATCAACCTAATTTAAACGAAATAACTAGATTAACTAAGCTAAACAAAATGAAAAAAGGAAATTTTTCGACATGCACATGTCTATTTGCAAGCAATATTACAAAAACAGCCGAGTGTCGAGGGTGCGTACCCTGCACGCTCCCTTCACAATTACCGGCAGCTAACAAAAAGTTCCTGTTTGCTGCTTGCGACCAGAAGCTTTCCAGTCATGCAACTGCTGTGACAGCCAATCACAGCTGTCACATGAACATAAACCCCACCTCCCGGCATCTGAAACTCCTTAAAGGGCAAGAAGGTGCAAGTGCCAAGGGGACAGTTAAACAAAATGTTGCCATTTTGCTAAAATATATTGGGCTCCATTCACACCTGTGCAATCCGGAATCGCGGAAAGAATCAGGAGATTCTATTCTCAATTCCAGGATCGCGGCAAAACGAGGGATGCGTTTGCGATACCATTACTTCTCGATAGCACCCCAAACACAGTGCAATTTTCCCACGGATGTTGCACAAGAAATCGTGCTGAAATAGTGGAACATCGCAACACGTGACGCTGTTTCCCACAAGAAACTCCTCCTTTTTGAATGTCAAGCGATTTTGCCGCGATTGTAGTGCGATTTATCGAATGACACCCATGGCGAAATTGCACCGTATTTGAGGTCCCCTTAAGAAATAATGGCATCCCAAACACATCTTGCATTTGCATGGTGGTTATGACTAAGGCCTTATGGGTTGAAACGCGTCAACCGACTTAATCTGCATTTGCTCACTGTGGCGATTCAATCAAATTAAGAAATTTTAAGGGCAACAACTGGAGTGTGGATCATTTTTTCTACACATCTTGCATTTTGCCTGCGATTCCAGGAAGTCTGTGTGAAAGTTATAGAGTGTACAAATGATATATATATATATAGGGCTGGAACTTTGAAGACTTCAAAGAGCATTGGAAGGGATGGAGTCTTCATTTTTGTGTCCGGGTGTTCCAGAAGTTCTGCAGGTTGTGGGTCCAGGTGCACACCCTCGTTATAAGGCAGATCTGAGCATAGCTCACAGGAGATGGGATAGTATTTGGTATTGGAGCAGTTGCTGCAGCCAGGAGGGAGGTGTGCTACTGTGTTAAAAACCCAAGCAATATCCTTGAGATGGCACTCCATGTGGGAGAGGTTCCAGGTCAATGGACTGAGAGAGTTGAGGAGACCATAGCTGTGACAACTGAAAGAGAGAGTCTGGGTGACCAGAGGGGACAGTGAGTCTTGGTGGAGTGTGAAAGCCTGGAGTGTCCGGACAGAGTCCCTTCCTAGAGGCCAGGAGTGGTCCTGTGGTGCTTTGTACTGCAACCAAGTCTGAGTGAGCCATAAGAGTCAGGTGGCTTGGCATTTTCATCTTGTTTTTTTTTTTGTTTGGAGAAGAACCCCTGTGTAGGCAACCCATGCATATATGACCTTTCATTTTTGTTACTTTTAAGCACTTCAGTACAGGGCATTTTCATCCCCTTCCTGCCTAGGCCAATTTTCAGCTTTCAGCGCTGTCACAATTTGAATGACAATTGCACGGTCATGCGACATTGTACCCAAATTCAATTTTGATAGTTTTTTTTTCCCCACAAATAGAGCTTTCTTTTGGTGGTTTTTGATCACCACTGTGTTTTTTATTTTTTGCGTAATAAACAAAAAAAGACCGACAGTTTTGAAAAAAAACACAATATTTATTACTTTTTGCTGTAATAAATATCCCATTTAAACAAAACAAAAAAAAAACATTTTTTTTTCCTCAGTTTAGGCCAATATTTATTTACATATCTTTTGGTAAAGATATGTAAAAGATATGTTATATACATATTTTTGGTAAAAAAAAAAAATCACAATATACGTATATTAATTGGTTTGCGCAAAAGTTATAGCGTGGGCTTCATCGGACCTTTGATGTCTAAAAATCAGACGGACTTTAGATTAAAACATGTTTCAAATCTTTCTGAAGGACTCAAGTCCATTCGAAAAATCCATTCATCTGTATGCTAGTCCTACGGATGAAAACCAAAGCTAGGGCAGCTATTGCCTACTGGCTATGAAATTCCTTATTCTAGTCCGGTCAAACGTCATCACGTTCTAATCCATCGGACTTTGGTGTGCTTGTGAAGTGCGTTCGTTCGGAAAGTCCGTCGGAACTTCGCCGAAAGTCAGTCGGGCTGAGTCCATCGAAAAGACCGGTCATGTGTTGACATTGCAGAGCTGGTGGATGTTAGAGATTTTGCGCTCCTTCACTTTCCATTTGAGGATGTCCCACAGATACTCAATAGTATAACAGTGTAAATTTGCTGTCCCCTCAAAATAACTCAACACACAGCCATTAATGTCTAAACCGCTGGCTGCGTTGTGAATGTAGCCTTATCCCGTGTACTCACGAGTGGAATTTCCGACAGAAAATTCTGACAGACCTAGAAATAGAACATGTTTTAAATATTTCCGACGGAATCAATTCCTATCGGAAAAACCGCTCGTCTGTATGCTGTTCCGATGGACCAAAAACTACGCATGCTCTGAAGCAAGTACGAGACGGAAGATATTGGCTACTGAACTTTCTTTTTCTAGTCCCGTTGTACGTGTTGTACGTCACCACATTCTTGACAGTCGGACTTTGATGTGTGTTTGCGTGTACGCAAGACAGTTTCAGCGGAATTCCATTGGCACTCCATCAGAAATCTTCAGAGTTTATTCCGACGGGGAAAACCGGTCTTGTGTACGTGGCAATAGAGTCTGTAAAAGACTTGAGACTGGGGTGGAGGTTCACCTTCTAGCAGGACAACGACCCTAAATATACAGCCAGATCTACAATGGAATGGTTTAGATCAAAGCATATTCATGTGTTAGAATGGCCCCAGTCAAAGTCCAGACCTAAATCCAATTGAGAATCTGTGGCAAGACTTGAAAATTGCTCTTCACGGACATTCTCCATCCAATCTGACAGAGCTTGAGATATTTTGCAAAGAAGAATGGGGTCAAATATCACTCTCTAGATGTTCAAAGCTGGTAGAGACATCCCCAAAAAGACTTGTAGCTGTAATTGCAGAGAAAGGTGGTTCTTCAAAGTATTGACTCCGGGGGGCGCCATACAAATGCACCCCCCAAACTTTTCACATATTTATTTGTGACAAATTTTGAAAACCATTTATCACTTTTCTTCCATTTCACAATTCTGTGCCACTTTGTGTTGGTCTATCATATAAAATCCCAACAAAATATATTTATGTTTTTGGTTGTAACATGAAAAAATGTGGGAAATTTCAAGGGACATGAGTACTTCTTCAAGGCACTGTATACGTTTACTACTAAAAAAAAGCATTGACTTTCTCTAATTTAGATCTGGAAATTAGGGATAAGGGAAAGGGAGAGTTTAATTTCTTTGAATCTTTTCTTAACTTCTTGGCCCGACAGCAGCCTCTTGGTGGGTTAGCCTTGGCGCTGAGTGGCCACATATTTAATAATAATAATAATAATAATAATAATAACGAAAACAAAATTTGTCTGAATTTCCGAAATTCAAATTGAAATTTGAATTGCATTTTACATCGAATTCTGTTCTAATTGGAACTGTAAACATATTTCTGAAATCAAAGACTGTGTGTGTTATTAGATTATCATTTCAAAATAATGCTGTTTTTGTTAAGCCAAAGGTGATTTAACAAGTCTTTGTAATCATTTGCTGAAGATTTTTTTTCCTTTATTTGTTCACTTTGCTGCATTTAAATCGAAAAAAATCAAAAAATTTTGATTCAATCAATTCAAAATTTAGTGATTCAAAAAAACCTGTAAATTCAAAGAAAATTTGAAGAAGACCTAAAACGAATTCTGAATATAAATTCTGAATACGAATCCCGAATAGGAACTAAACGAATCAACCTAATTTAAACGAAATAACTAGATTAATTAAGCTAAACAAAATGAAAAAAGGAAATTTTTCGACATGCACATGTCTATTTGCAAGCAATATTACAAAAACAGCCGAGTGTCGAGGGTGCGTACCCTGCACGCTCCCTTCACAATTACCGGCAGCTAACAAAAAGTTCCTGTTTGCTGCTTGCGACCAGAAGCTTTCCAGTCATGCAACTGCTGTGACAGCCAATCACAGCTGTCACATGAACATAAACCCCACCTCCCGGCATCTGAAACTCCTTAAAGGGCAAGAAGGTGCAAGTGCCAAGGGGACAGTTAAACAAAATGTTGCCATTTTGCTAAAATATATTGGGCTCCATTCACACCTGTGCAATCCGGAATCGCGGAAAGAATCAGGAGATTCTATTCTCAATTCCAGGATCGCGGCAAAACGAGGGATGCGTTTGCGATACCATTACTTCTCGATAGCACCCCAAACACAGTGCAATTTTCCCACGGATGTTGCACAAGAAATCGTGCTGAAATAGTGGAACATCGCAACACGTGACGCTGTTTCCCACAAGAAACTCCTCCTTTTTGAATGTCAAGCGATTTTGCCGCGATTGTAGTGCGATTTATCGAATGACACCCATGGCGAAATTGCACCGTATTTGAGGTCCCCTTAAGAAATAATGGCATCCCAAACACATCTTGCATTTGCATGGTGGTTATGACTAAGGCCTTATGGGTTGAAACGCGTCAACCGACTTAATCTGCATTTGCTCACTGTGGCGATTCAATCAAATTAAGAAATTTTAAGGGCAACAACTGGAGTGTGGATCATTTTTTCTACACATCTTGCATTTTGCCTGCGATTCCAGGAAGTCTGTGTGAAAGTTATAGAGTGTACAAATGATATATATATATATAGGGCTGGAACTTTGAAGACTTCAAAGAGCATTGGAAGGGATGGAGTCTTCATTTTTGTGTCCGGGTGTTCCAGAAGTTCTGCAGGTTGTGGGTCCAGGTGCACACCCTCGTTATAAGGCAGATCTGAGCATAGCTCACAGGAGATGGGATAGTATTTGGTATTGGAGCAGTTGCTGCAGCCAGGAGGGAGGTGTGCTACTGTGTTAAAAACCCAAGCAATATCCTTGAGATGGCACTCCATGTGGGAGAGGTTCCAGGTCAATGGACTGAGAGAGTTGAGGAGACCATAGCTGTGACAACTGAAAGAGAGAGTCTGGGTGACCAGAGGGGACAGTGAGTCTTGGTGGAGTGTGAAAGCCTGGAGTGTCCGGACAGAGTCCCTTCCTAGAGGCCAGGAGTGGTCCTGTGGTGCTTTGTACTGCAACCAAGTCTGAGTGAGCCATAAGAGTCAGGTGGCTTGGCATTTTCATCTTGTTTTTTTTTTTGTTTGGAGAAGAACCCCTGTGTAGGCAACCCATGCATATATGACCTTTCATTTTTGTTACTTTTAAGCACTTCAGTACAGGGCATTTTCATCCCCTTCCTGCCTAGGCCAATTTTCAGCTTTCAGCGCTGTCACAATTTGAATGACAATTGCACGGTCATGCGACATTGTACCCAAATTCAATTTTGATAGTTTTTTTTTCCCCACAAATAGAGCTTTCTTTTGGTGGTTTTTGATCACCACTGTGTTTTTTATTTTTTGCGTAATAAACAAAAAAAGACCGACAGTTTTGAAAAAAAACACAATATTTATTACTTTTTGCTGTAATAAATATCCCATTTAAACAAAACAAAAAAAAAACATTTTTTTTTCCTCAGTTTAGGCCAATATTTATTTACATATCTTTTGGTAAAGATATGTAAAAGATATGTTATATACATATTTTTGGTAAAAAAAAAAAATCACAATATACGTATATTAATTGGTTTGCGCAAAAGTTATAGCGTGGGCTTCATCGGACCTTTGATGTCTAAAAATCAGACGGACTTTAGATTAAAACATGTTTCAAATCTTTCTGAAGGACTCAAGTCCATTCGAAAAATCCATTCATCTGTATGCTAGTCCTACGGATGAAAACCAAAGCTAGGGCAGCTATTGCCTACTGGCTATGAAATTCCTTATTCTAGTCCGGTCAAACGTCATCACGTTCTAATCCATCGGACTTTGGTGTGCTTGTGAAGTGCGTTCGTTCGGAAAGTCCGTCGGAACTTCGCCGAAAGTCAGTCGGGCTGAGTCCATCGAAAAGACCGGTCATGTGTTGACATTGCAGAGCTGGTGGATGTTAGAGATTTTGCGCTCCTTCACTTTCCATTTGAGGATGTCCCACAGATACTCAATAGTATAACAGTGTAAATTTGCTGTCCCCTCAAAATAACTCAACACACAGCCATTAATGTCTAAACCGCTGGCTGCGTTGTGAATGTAGCCTTATCCCGTGTACTCACGAGTGGAATTTCCGACAGAAAATTCTGACAGACCTAGAAATAGAACATGTTTTAAATATTTCCGACGGAATCAATTCCTATCGGAAAAACCGCTCGTCTGTATGCTGTTCCGATGGACCAAAAACTACGCATGCTCTGAAGCAAGTACGAGACGGAAGATATTGGCTACTGAACTTTCTTTTTCTAGTCCCGTTGTACGTGTTGTACGTCACCACATTCTTGACAGTCGGACTTTGATGTGTGTTTGCGTGTACGCAAGACAGTTTCAGCGGAATTCCATTGGCACTCCATCAGAAATCTTCAGAGTTTATTCCGACGGGGAAAACCGGTCTTGTGTACGTGGCAATAGAGTCTGTAAAAGACTTGAGACTGGGGTGGAGGTTCACCTTCTAGCAGGACAACGACCCTAAATATACAGCCAGATCTACAATGGAATGGTTTAGATCAAAGCATATTCATGTGTTAGAATGGCCCCAGTCAAAGTCCAGACCTAAATCCAATTGAGAATCTGTGGCAAGACTTGAAAATTGCTCTTCACGGACATTCTCCATCCAATCTGACAGAGCTTGAGATATTTTGCAAAGAAGAATGGGGTCAAATATCACTCTCTAGATGTTCAAAGCTGGTAGAGACATCCCCAAAAAGACTTGTAGCTGTAATTGCAGAGAAAGGTGGTTCTTCAAAGTATTGACTCCGGGGGGCGCCATACAAATGCACCCCCCAAACTTTTCACATATTTATTTGTGACAAATTTTGAAAACCATTTATCACTTTTCTTCCATTTCACAATTCTGTGCCACTTTGTGTTGGTCTATCATATAAAATCCCAACAAAATATATTTATGTTTTTGGTTGTAACATGAAAAAATGTGGGAAATTTCAAGGGACATGAGTACTTCTTCAAGGCACTGTATACGTTTACTACTAAAAAAAAGCATTGACTTTCTCTAATTTAGATCTGGAAATTAGGGATAAGGGAAAGGGAGAGTTTAATTTCTTTGAATCTTTTCTTAACTTCTTGGCCCGACAGCAGCCTCTTGGTGGGTTAGCCTTGGCGCTGAGTGGCCACATATTTAATAATAATAATAATAATAATAATAATAACGAAAACAAAATTTGTCTGAATTTCCGAAATTCAAATTGAAATTTGAATTGCATTTTACATCGAATTCTGTTCTAATTGGAACTGTAAACATATTTCTGAAATCAAAGACTGTGTGTGTTATTAGATTATCATTTCAAAATAATGCTGTTTTTGTTAAGCCAAAGGTGATTTAACAAGTCTTTGTAATCATTTGCTGAAGATTTTTTTTCCTTTATTTGTTCACTTTGCTGCATTTAAATCGAAAAAAATCAAAAAATTTTGATTCAATCAATTCAAAATTTAGTGATTCAAAAAAACCTGTAAATTCAAAGAAAATTTGAAGAAGACCTAAAACGAATTCTGAATATAAATTCTGAATACGAATCCCGAATAGGAACTAAACGAATCAACCTAATTTAAACGAAATAACTAGATTAATTAAGCTAAACAAAATGAAAAAAGGAAATTTTTCGACATGCACATGTCTATTTGCAAGCAATATTACAAAAACAGCCGAGTGTCGAGGGTGCGTACCCTGCACGCTCCCTTCACAATTACCGGCAGCTAACAAAAAGTTCCTGTTTGCTGCTTGCGACCAGAAGCTTTCCAGTCATGCAACTGCTGTGACAGCCAATCACAGCTGTCACATGAACATAAACCCCACCTCCCGGCATCTGAAACTCCTTAAAGGGCAAGAAGGTGCAAGTGCCAAGGGGACAGTTAAACAAAATGTTGCCATTTTGCTAAAATATATTGGGCTCCATTCACACCTGTGCAATCCGGAATCGCGGAAAGAATCAGGAGATTCTATTCTCAATTCCAGGATCGCGGCAAAACGAGGGATGCGTTTGCGATACCATTACTTCTCGATAGCACCCCAAACACAGTGCAATTTTCCCACGGATGTTGCACAAGAAATCGTGCTGAAATAGTGGAACATCGCAACACGTGACGCTGTTTCCCACAAGAAACTCCTCCTTTTTGAATGTCAAGCGATTTTGCCGCGATTGTAGTGCGATTTATCGAATGACACCCATGGCGAAATTGCACCGTATTTGAGGTCCCCTTAAGAAATAATGGCATCCCAAACACATCTTGCATTTGCATGGTGGTTATGACTAAGGCCTTATGGGTTGAAACGCGTCAACCGACTTAATCTGCATTTGCTCACTGTGGCGATTCAATCAAATTAAGAAATTTTAAGGGCAACAACTGGAGTGTGGATCATTTTTTCTACACATCTTGCATTTTGCCTGCGATTCCAGGAAGTCTGTGTGAAAGTTATAGAGTGTACAAATGATATATATATATATATATAGGGCTGGAACTTTGAAGACTTCAAAGAGCATTGGAAGGGATGGAGTCTTCATTCTTGTGTCCGGGTGTTCCAGAAGTTCTGCAGGTTGTGGGTCCAGGTGCACACCCTCGTTATAAGGCAGATCTGAGCATAGCTCACAGGAGATGGGATAGTATTTGGTATTGGAGCAGTTGCTGCAGCCAGGAGGGAGGTGTGCTACTGTGTTAAAAACCCAAGCAATATCCTTGAGATGGCACTCCATGTGGGAGAGGTTCCAGGTCAATGGACTGAGAGAGTTGAGGAGACCATAGCTGTGACAACTGAAAGAGAGAGTCTGGGTGACCAGAGGGGACAGTGAGTCTTGGTGGAGTGTGAAAGCCTGGAGTGTCCGGACAGAGTCCCTTCCTAGAGGCCAGGAGTGGTCCTGTGGTGCTTTGTACTGCAACCAAGTCTGAGTGAGCCATAAGAGTCAGGTGGCTTGGCATTTTCATCTTGTTTTTTTTTTTGTTTGGAGAAGAACCCCTGTGTAGGCAACCCATGCATATATGACCTTTCATTTTTGTTACTTTTAAGCACTTCAGTACAGGGCATTTTCATCCCCTTCCTGCCTAGGCCAATTTTCAGCTTTCAGCGCTGTCACAATTTGAATGACAATTGCACGGTCATGCGACATTGTACCCAAATTCAATTTTGATAGTTTTTTTTTCCCCACAAATAGAGCTTTCTTTTGGTGGTTTTTGATCACCACTGTGTTTTTTATTTTTTGCGTAATAAACAAAAAAAGACCGACAGTTTTGAAAAAAAACACAATATTTATTACTTTTTGCTGTAATAAATATCCCATTTAAACAAAACAAAAAAAAAACATTTTTTTTTCCTCAGTTTAGGCCACTATTTATTTACATATCTTTTGGTAAAGATATGTAAAAGATATGTTATATACATATTTTTGGTAAAAAAAAAAATCACAATATACGTATATTAATTGGTTTGCGCAAAAGTTATAGCGTGGGCTTCATCGGACCTTTGATGTCTAAAAATCAGACGGACTTTAGATTAAAACATGTTTCAAATCTTTCTGAAGGACTCAAGTCCATTCGAAAAATCCATTCATCTGTATGCTAGTCCTACGGATGAAAACCAAAGCTAGGGCAGCTATTGCCTACTGGCTATGAAATTCCTTATTCTAGTCCGGTCAAACGTCATCACGTTCTAATCCATCGGACTTTGGTGTGCTTGTGAAGTGCGTTCGTTCGGAAAGTCCGTCGGAACTTCGCCGAAAGTCAGTCGGGCTGAGTCCATCGAAAAGACCGGTCATGTGTTGACATTGCAGAGCTGGTGGATGTTAGAGATTTTGCGCTCCTTCACTTTCCATTTGAGGATGTCCCACAGATACTCAATAGTATAACAGTGTAAATTTGCTGTCCCCTCAAAATAACTCAACACACAGCCATTAATGTCTAAACCGCTGGCTGCGTTGTGAATGTAGCCTTATCCCGTGTACTCACGAGTGGAATTTCCGACAGAAAATTCTGACAGACCTAGAAATAGAACATGTTTTAAATATTTCCGACGGAATCAATTCCTATCGGAAAAACCGCTCGTCTGTATGCTGTTCCGATGGACCAAAAACTACGCATGCTCTGAAGCAAGTACGAGACGGAAGATATTGGCTACTGAACTTTCTTTTTCTAGTCCCGTTGTACGTGTTGTACGTCACCACATTCTTGACAGTCGGACTTTGATGTGTGTTTGCGTGTACGCAAGACAGTTTCAGCGGAATTCCATTGGCACTCCATCAGAAATCTTCAGAGTTTATTCCGACGGGGAAAACCGGTCTTGTGTACGTGGCAATAGAGTCTGTAAAAGACTTGAGACTGGGGTGGAGGTTCACCTTCTAGCAGGACAACGACCCTAAATATACAGCCAGATCTACAATGGAATGGTTTAGATCAAAGCATATTCATGTATTAGAATGGCCCCAGTCAAAGTCCAGACCTAAATCCAATTGAGAATCTGTGGCAAGACTTGAAAATTGCTCTTCACGGACATTCTCCATCCAATCTGACAGAGCTTGAGATATTTTGCAAAGAAGAATGGGGTCAAATATCACTCTCTAGATGTTCAAAGCTGGTAGAGACATCCCCAAAAAGACTTGTAGCTGTAATTGCAGAGAAAGGTGGTTCTTCAAAGTATTGACTCCGGGGGGCGCCATACAAATGCACCCCCCAAACTTTTCACATATTTATTTGTGACAAATTTTGAAAACCATTTATCACTTTTCTTCCATTTCACAATTCTGTGCCACTTTGTGTTGGTCTATCATATAAAATCCCAACAAAATATATTTATGTTTTTGGTTGTAACATGAAAAAATGTGGGAAATTTCAAGGGACATGAGTACTTCTTCAAGGCACTGTATACGTTTACTACTAAAAAAAAGCATTGACTTTCTCTAATTTAGATCTGGAAATTAGGGATAAGGGAAAGAGAGAGTTTAATTTCTTTGAATCTTTTCTTAACTTCTTGGCCCGACAGCAGCCTCTTGGTGGGTTAGCCTTGGCGCTGAGTGGCCACATATTTAATAATAATAATAATAATAATAATAATAACGAAAACAAAATTTGTCTGAATTTCCGAAATTCAAATTGAAATTTGAATTGCATTTTACATCGAATTCTGTTCTAATTGGAACTGTAAACATATTTCTGAAATCAAAGACTGTGTGTGTTATTAGATTATCATTTCAAAATAATGCTGTTTTTGTTAAGCCAAAGGTGATTTAACAAGTCTTTGTAATCATTTGCTGAAGATTTTTTTTCCTTTATTTGTTCACTTTGCTGCATTTAAATCGAAAAAAATCAAAAAATTTTGATTCAATCAATTCAAAATTTAGTGATTCAAAAAAACCTGTAAATTCAAAGAAAATTTGAAGAAGACCTAAAACGAATTCTGAATATAAATTCTGAATACGAATCCCGAATAGGAACTAAACGAATCAACCTAATTTAAACGAAATAACTAGATTAACTAAGCTAAACAAAATGAAAAAAGGAAATTTTTCGACATGCACATGTCTATTTGCAAGCAATATTACAAAAACAGCCGAGTGTCGAGGGTGCGTACCCTGCACGCTCCCTTCACAATTACCGGCAGCTAACAAAAAGTTCCTGTTTGCTGCTTGCGACCAGAAGCTTTCCAGTCATGCAACTGCTGTGACAGCCAATCACAGCTGTCACATGAACATAAACCCCACCTCCCGGCATCTGAAACTCCTTAAAGGGCAAGAAGGTGCAAGTGCCAAGGGGACAGTTAAACAAAATGTTGCCATTTTGCTAAAATATATTGGGCTCCATTCACACCTGTGCAATCCGGAATCGCGGAAAGAATCAGGAGATTCTATTCTCAATTCCAGGATCGCGGCAAAACGAGGGATGCGTTTGCGATACCATTACTTCTCGATAGCACCCCAAACACAGTGCAATTTTCCCACGGATGTTGCACAAGAAATCGTGCTGAAATAGTGGAACATCGCAACACGTGAAGCTGTTTCCCACAAGAAACTCCTCCTTTTTGAATGTCAAGCGATTTTGCCGCGATTGTAGTGCGATTTATCGAATGACACCCATGGCGAAATTGCACCGTATTTGAGGTCCCCTTAAGAAATAATGGCATCCCAAACACATCTTGCATTTGCATGGTGGTTATGACTAAGGCCTTATGGGTTGAAACGCGTCAACCGACTTAATCTGCATTTGCTCACTGTGGCGATTCAATCAAATTAAGAAATTTTAAGGGCAACAACTGGAGTGTGGATCATTTTTTCTACACATCTTGCATTTTGCCTGCGATTCCAGGAAGTCTGTGTGAAAGTTATAGAGTGTACAAATGATATATATATATATAGGGCTGGAACTTTGAAGACTTCAAAGAGCATTGGAAGGGATGGAGTCTTCATTCTTGTGTCCGGGTGTTCCAGAAGTTCTGCAGGTTGTGGGTCCAGGTGCACACCCTCGTTATAAGGCAGATCTGAGCATAGCTCACAGGAGATGGGATAGTATTTGGTATTGGAGCAGTTGCTGCAGCCAGGAGGGAGGTGTGCTACTGTGTTAAAAACCCAAGCAATATCCTTGAGATGGCACTCCATGTGGGAGAGGTTCCAGGTCAATGGACTGAGAGAGTTGAGGAGACCATAGCTGTGACAACTGAAAGAGAGAGTCTGGGTGACCAGAGGGGACAGTGAGTCTTGGTGGAGTGTGAAAGCCTGGAGTGTCCGGACAGAGTCCCTTCCTAGAGGCCAGGAGTGGTCCTGTGGTGCTTTGTACTGCAACCAAGTCTGAGTGAGCCATAAGAGTCAGGTGGCTTGGCATTTTCATCTTGTTTTTTTTTTTGTTTGGAGAAGAACCCCTGTGTAGGCAACCCATGCATATATGACCTTTCATTTTTGTTACTTTTAAGCACTTCAGTACAGGGCATTTTCATCCCCTTCCTGCCTAGGCCAATTTTCAGCTTTCAGCGCTGTCACAATTTGAATGACAATTGCACGGTCATGCGACATTGTACCCAAATTCAATTTTGATAGTTTTTTTTTCCCCACAAATAGAGCTTTCTTTTGGTGGTTTTTGATCACCACTGTGTTTTTTATTTTTTGCGTAATAAACAAAAAAAGACCGACAGTTTTGAAAAAAAACACAATATTTATTACTTTTTGCTGTAATAAATATCCCATTTAAACAAAACAAAAAAAAAACATTTTTTTTTCCTCAGTTTAGGCCAATATTTATTTACATATCTTTTGGTAAAGATATGTAAAAGATATGTTATATACATATTTTTGGTAAAAAAAAAAAATCACAATATACGTATATTGATTGGTTTGCGCAAAAGTTATAGCGTGGGCTTCATCGGACCTTTGATGTCTAAAAATCAGACGGACTTTAGATTAAAACATGTTTCAAATCTTTCTGAAGGACTCAAGTCCATTCGAAAAATCCATTCATCTGTATGCTAGTCCTACGGATGAAAACCAAAGCTAGGGCAGCTATTGCCTACTGGCTATGAAATTCCTTATTCTAGTCCGGTCAAACGTCATCACGTTCTAATCCATCGGACTTTGGTGTGCTTGTGAAGTGCGTTCGTTCGGAAAGTCCGTCGGAACTTCGCCGAAAGTCAGTCGGGCTGAGTCCATCGAAAAGACCGGTCATGTGTACGCGGCATTAGAATTATTAGACATGTGTACACTGAAATATTTTGTTTCGGAATTTCGTTTTCGGCCAAAAAATAAATGTATTTAGTTACTCCCGAAATTCATGTTTATTTATTTTGTTTATTTAAAAAATGTATTCGTACGAAAATCCAAAATTATTAAGGTCGAATCTGTCATTGAAGGCTTAATGTGTCTGTTGAATGTTCTAAGAAGATTCGACGGAGCAGCTAAACTGTACGATGCCGCAATCGTACATTTCCGATCGAATGTTTTCGCCTACAAACTATAGTAGAATTCTAATGTTGTATGACACTAATAATAATTATATTTATCAATTATTATTACTAGTCAACCAACATTAGAATTCTTCTATAGCCTATGGGCGGAGCTTTTTACCATTAATATCCGCTCGCGGCGACTGCTTTTTTGAATCTTCATGTCAAATCTTTTCTCTCTATGATGAATAATCTTCGACTAATAGAGTTAGGTTAGGCACATTCAACCTTTTTTGCTATTGTCTCTATAATGTCGAATCTTTTCTCTCTATGTCAAATGTTTTCTCCCTATATAGAATAATCTTGGACTAATAGAGTTAAGGTTAGGCGCATTTAACCACAGGTTCGATGGACACAGATCGCTATTGTCAGCGTCACGTCCAATCTCCTATCTATATTAAACAAAAATAAAGCATTTGTTTATGTCAGATCTTTCGGTTTTCAGATTCTGTATGTTCGTTATTGTTTGTTAAAACGATAATGAAAATATCGGAAATTCAGACGAAAATACATTCGGACAAAAACGAATGCACATGTAAAGCCTCATACACACGATAGAACTTTGTACAAACTTTCCCTTGGATTTTTGTACAAAGGGTGTCGGCCCTGAACTTGTTTAGCATACACACAGCAGGACTTTTTCAGCCAACTTTCAACAAATCATGTGGTTTTTCTGCTCTTTACCGCCACATTTGGTCAACTTCTGTATTGTTGTCTGATCTTTTGCATTGGTTCTGAGCATTGGTTCTGAGCATGCCTGTTTGTACTTTGTACAAAAGTCCTATGGTTTTCTGTACACACGATCAGACTTTGCTCCATCGGACTTTTGTTGCCAGAAAGTTTGCACAGCCAACAAAAGTCAGATGAAAACCAAAAAAGTTTCTCCGATGGAGCGTACACACAGTCGGATGTTGCTCCAAAACAGCTAATTTGCATGTTTGTTGTCAAAAAGTCTGATTGTGTGTATGGGCCTTAAGAATTACACCACAAAACACATTCTGCTATTCCATCCCGAGTATGGGGATATCACATGTGTGGTATTTTCCCAGTCAAGATGCATAGAGGGGTCCAAAATCCAAGGAGCAGCGTATTTATTGTATAACACGCACCCCAAGTTTAGGAGGGAATTTTAAGGAAAAAAACTTACATTTAAATGCCCATCAATGCAGCCTTATCAGTGTCCATCTGCAGCCTTGTCAGTGACATTGCAACCTTGTCCAGTGACATTGATGCCTTGTCAGTGTCACTTCATGTTTAAATATAACGCCGCCGAGATACACAGAGCCGGTCCTGTGTATCTCGGCTCCTATCGGCTCCTCTCACAGTACCACCCAGTCCTGTCCTATGATGAACATAATACAGGTCATATGGCTGGACTAGGTGTGACTGTGAACGGAGCCAAGAGGAGCCGAGCACCTCCGATATACACATAGCCGAGTGTACTCACACTCACGCCCAGTCCCTGTTTTATGTCCATCATAGGGCAGGACTGGGAGTGACTGTGAGCGGAGCTGAGAGAAGCCGAGCCTAGCCGAGTACACTCTGCTATGTGTTTATAATGGCTGCGCTCGATCCTCCACTCACAATCAGCAGGGGATTGGCGGGGATCGGCGTATAACATGCACCCACGGTTTTCCCCTGATTTTAAGGGGAAAAAAGTGTGTGTTATATGCCGATAAATACGGTATGTATTAACTACGCATTTAATTTCATGTCTACCTATCACATGTTTGGAGGACCTGGAACACTAGGACAATGAAAACACCCACACAATGACCTCATTTTGTAATGCAAAACACTCCAAGTTCATTTCTGAAAGGCATAATGAGTCTTTTGAAAATGTCTTTCTTTTGCCACCAAGTTCACAAGTTTATAGAAAATGCAGGAGAGAAAATTACATTTGTATTTTTTTTTTTTAACACAAAGTTGTCAATTTAATTACAAAATTCTTACACACAGAATGAACATTCAAAGAATGACACCCCAAAATATATTCTGATACTCCTTCCAGGACAACGATCGGTGAACACTAGACAGAGTGCATGAGTGGCTGATGCAGGAGGATGTATGAATACACGTCGGTGCTGTTCCTGTCTGGTCAAATATGTACATTGGCCAGAGGAATGGGGGTTACCTGGTTTTAAACCCTTACATATACCCAGTGAATTAACTGGCCTCAGGTGATACGCAGAAATGAAAAAAAAATCCTCCTAGATAAGTCTTCTCTTCCCCACAGTCATTCAAAGTCCAGAATTTGCATAACATGTATAAGTTCAAGAAGGCAGGGGGTAGGGATTTGATGTAACACAATGCACAGCACTCAACAGAGAGCTGAGTGTAAGCTGAGACCTGAGTTGAAGGAAAGTACACACCCCCTTTACACAATCTCAAAGGAAATCATGCATAGTGGAGTATGTCAATCACCAACTGTGTGCTTGCGGGATTGCCTTTTATTGACAAAGACTGTATCAGGAAGGGTCTGCCAGAAGACAGAATAAAGCCTGCAGACAAATCCCTGTTCCCTCGAACCTCTAGAAGAAGAGGTGCGTTAGCGTGTGCTAACATGCGCATCTGTGCCGGCGCAATAATATTCACTGGAATGCAAACAAATAGGCTCCAGAATGCGAACGAATATCCGCATGTTGCAGTGCTGTCTCATCTACAGTGTTCTGTGATTGTCCTGTTCCCTGCATCTGCTCTAGAAATACTGACCCAGCTTGCTCCTGACTATTCCTGCTCTCCACCTGCTTCAACCTCAGCTTGTTCTTTGACCATTCTCCTGTCTCCATATCTGTACCTGATTTTATCGTTTTGTGTATGACCCGGCTTGTCTGACTCTGCTTCTGTTCCAGTCCATTCGAAGCTACCAAGTTACCAGCACCTGTCCATCTGCCAGTAGGACCTGCTCTTCAGGTAAAGCCAAATACCAGCATGTTCCTGCCCTTTGGACATCCACTGCCATCTGGCTTACTACTCAACCAGCAGCCCAGCAGCCAGCACTTCTACCAGTACTTGTGCGACTCTGCACTCCTGCGCCACCTGTATACTCTACCCTGCGGGCCCCCCAACCTCAAAGCACCTTGTCCCCATGTTGATGAGGACAAGGCCTCTTCCCGACAACCCTGGCCATTGGTTGTTGGAGTCTGCGGGTGGGGGGCTTATCAGAATCCGGGAACCCCCTTTAATAAGGGGGCCCCCATACCCTGGCCCCCAACCCTATGTGAATAAGTATGGGGTACATCGTACCCCTACCAATTCACCAGGGGAAAAAAGTGTCAAGAAAAAAACACACTAGACAGGTTTTTTAAGTAGTTTATTAGGCAGCTCCGGGGGTCTCTTGCATCTTCGGGGGTCTCTTCCGACTCCGGCACTGGGGAGCTACAGATCATTGAGGGAACCATGAATGCCAACATGTACTGTGGCATACTGAAGCAGAGCATGATCCCCTCCCTTCAGTAACTGGGCCGCAGGGCAGTATTCCAACATAACAACCCCAAACACACCTCCAAGATGACCACTGCCTTGCTAAAGAAACTGAGGGTAAAGGTGATGGACTGGCCAAGCTTGTCTCCAGACCTAAACCCTATTGAGCATCTGTGGGACATCCTCAAAATAGAAAGTGGAGGGGCGCAAGGTCTCTAACATCCACCAGCTCCGTGATGTCGTCATGGAGGAGGGGAAGAGGACTCCAGTGGTGACCTGTGAAGCTCTGGTGAACTCCATGCCCAAGAGGGTTAAAGCAGTACTGGAAAATAATGGTGGCCACACAAAATATTGACACTTTGGGCCCAATTTGGACATTTTCACTTAGGGGTGTACTCCCTTTTGTTGCCAGCGGTTTAGACATTGATGGCTGTGTGTTGAGTTATTTTGAGGGGACAACAAATTGACACTGTTATACAAGCTGTACACTCACTACTTTACATTGTAGACAAGTGTCATTTCTTCAGTGTTGTCACATGAAAAGATTATATTATAAAATATTTACAAAAATGTGAGGGGTGTATATATAATTTTATGTAAAAAATACCCAATGGGAACTTAAATATAGAAGGCAGAAAGTAGACTATGGATCTTGAAGATCTAGTGTGATGTACACGGTAGAGGCCAAACTCAAGAGAGGGCTTACCCTACATCTCTTGTCCTGTTTCCCCTGAAGTTGATGACAGTGGAAGATCCCGGCCAGAAGATGCTCTGGATAATGCAGGCAGGCCAAGGTAAATTTTAGATGGCCAAAACCAAATCAGAAGAAAGAAGATGGAGCTGGGTCAGGGCTAGAGCTCCTATAGGAGGAACTTGCAGGTGCAGGATCCTGAAGCTTAGTCTACCATGCAGAAAGTCGGTAACAACTGGATGGCAAAGGTGCAAAGAGAGGAAACGGAGGCAGGATCTGAAGCCAGTCCAAGGTCAGTATCAGATGGTCAAAACTGGTACCAAATCAGTAGACAGAAGATGGAATTGGGTCACAAGTCAGTGTCAAATGATGGAAGATCAGGATTAGGCAGAATAAGTGATGAAGAATTTAGGACTGGTCATGGATCACAAAAGCTGACGACCCCTTAGCAATTCTCCCAACTCCTGTAATGCCTTAAATAAGCCACTGAGCAACAAAACACCAGTGTACATTTTTGTAAATTTATTAAAAATTTTAGGAAACATTTTTTAGACATAATTTTAATATTAATTGCTTACAAAGAATATATACTTCAAGCCATAAAATATGCAAGCTATTTATTTTTATCTTTTTTCTCTGTAATTTTTATTTACCTTAGTATTTGCTTGGCTGTGTAGGAGTAGATTTAGCTTGCCAGCTATATAATCATGCCAGCAAAAAGGTTTTTTTTTTTCTATTTTTGAAGCTAGTTGTCCGGTCAAATAAATACTTAGATAGATATGTCATTTTGTAAAGTATATTTATTTTTAGAGGCTTTTTCGAGGTAAGCTCTCTTAACAACTTTAATGCACATCTGTCTTACTCGCTTGTGACAGTTCTGAAAAATAAGCAAAATATGTGGAGTACGACACAAATTTAGCTTCCGTATTTAAAAATCTGTAGCAACTTGACATTGGTTATTATGGAGAAAACAACGTTGTTTATAATAGGAAAAGGCACTTTTGCAAAAAAACAAAAACAATTAACAAATTACTATATAGGACATTTTATAGTTTAATGTTTTTAAATATCTTTCTAAACAGCACATAGAATATATGTATATATATTGTATATATCAGGGCTCAAAATGTCAAGTCCTGAGCCACTAGCCAGGCCTTAAGAGTTACTCGCCACCAGTTGCCCCACCCAACCTCTACCCTGCCCCACCCCTTAAGTCCGCCCCTAAACACGGTGACCATTAGCACAACATATCAGTGCTGCCTTATCAGTGCTGCCCCATCAGTGTTTCTTACAAGTGCCACCTCATCAGTGCCCATCAGTACAGCATATCAGTGCAGCCTCATTAGTGCCCATCAGCATCAGTACCCATCATTGTCGCCTCATCAGTGGCCATTCTGTTTAGCATATCAGTACCCATCAGAGTAGCATATCAGTGCTACCTTATCAGTGCAGTCCCATTAGTGCCGCCTCATCAGTGGCCATCAGTGCTGCCTAATCAATGGCCATCAGTGCCGCCTCATCAGTGGCCATCAGTGCCGCCTTATCAGTGGCCAGCAATGACACCTTATTAGTGCCTATCGGTGCAGCCTTATCAGTGCCCATCGGTGCAGCCTTATCAGTGCCTATCAGTGCAGCCTATCATTGCCAATTAGTGTAGCCTTATCATTGCCCATTAATGTAGCCTTATCATTGCCCATTAGTGCAGCCTTATCATTTCCCATTAGTGCAGCCTTATCATTGCCCATTAGTGCAGCCTTATTATTGCCCATTAATGTAGCCTTATCATTGCCCATTAGTGCAGCCTTATCATTTCCCATTAGTGTAGCCTTATCATTGCCCATTAGTGCAGCCTTATCATTGCCCATTAGTGCAGCCTTATTATTGCCCATCAATCCAGCATAAAATTGCCCATCAGTACAGCAAGGAAGAATGGGAGGATCGGAAGGAAACTGCCAGGAGGATCTGGCAGCCAGATCACACAGAGCGGGGAACCTCTATTTGAATAGCCAGCTGCTGTCAAACAAAGTCCCACCCCCTGGACCTGCTACTCTAATAGACAGAACACTAGTCCAATGCTGATCCAGGAGGTGGGTCTTTGCCAGCTATTCATATAGAAGCCGTGTCTCAGCGGGAGATCCCCGCTCTATGTGATTCGGCTGCCAGATCCTCCTGACATGTTCCAGGCTGATTGCTTCTGGCAGAAGCAGTGAGGCCTTTTTACAGGACATCTGAGCGGTCTGGGGGACAGGGAGGACCCCCCTCCTCCGGACTGCTCTGATGGCTGCACCACTTCTACCAGAAGCAATCAGCCTGGAACCTGTCAGCCCAGTCTGCCCCTGCTCTGCACTTGCCCTCCACTATTCCCCACTTGCCAAATATGAGCAGACGAGTAGAAATTTTGAGGGATGGTATATAGGGAGAGATAGTTTGTGACGTCCTTACGTATGTGGCTGACTGGGCGACAATGCGCTTTTCTGCTGTTATACATCAAGGTTTGTGAGTACTAGGGATGGGCTGAACACCCTAGAACATACCGAACAGGCAAAAAAATTGGCAGAACACGCGAACACCGTTAAAGTCTGTGGGACACAACATGAATAATCAAAAGTGCTAATTTTAAAGGGTTATATGCAAGTTATTGTTGTATAAAGTGTTTGGGGACCTGGGGCACAGGGGACATGTATCAAAGCAAAAAAAAAGTTTTAAAAGTGGCCGTTTTTTCAGGAGCAGTGATTTTAATAATGCTTAAAGTGAAAAAATAAAAGTGAAATATTCCTTTAAATTTCATACCTGGGGGGTGTCTATAGTATGCCTGTAAAGGGGCGCATGTTTCCTGTGTTTAGAACAGTCCCTGCACAAAATGACATTTCTAAAGGGAAAAAAAGTAATTTAAAAGTACTTGCGGTAATTAATTGTCGGCCCCGGCAATACAGATAAAATAAGTCATTGAATATGACTGGGTCTGGTATGAATATTAAGGGGAACCCCAAACCAAAATTAAAAAAATAGTGTGGGGGTCCCCCTAAATTCCATACCAGGCCCTTTAGGTCTGTTATGGATTTTAAGGGTAACCACACCAAAATTTAAAAAAAAATGGTGTGGGGGTCCCCTCAAAAATCTATACCAGACCCTTATCCGAGCATGCAACCTGGCAGGCCGCAGGAAAAGAGGGGGAATGAGAGCGCCCCCCCCCCCCCCCTTCCTGAACCATACCAGGCCACATGCCCTCAACATGGGGAGGGTGCTTTGGGGTAGGCCCAAAAATGTGCCCATAAATGTGATCCAGTAGAGAATCCGCCCCGGAAGTGACGTCAAGCGTTGCTCCGGTCCTCCAAGGGCATAGAATCGAGTGGGGACCATTTTGCCCTCACTCGACTACCTGCTCCACAAGATCGGATCGTTTCTGCTGCTACCAGCGGCTCTGGAAAGTGTGAGGAAACGTCCAGAAAGCGGCGATAGGGGGGTACACCTCTCCCGCTGCCCATAAACGTGATCCAGTGGCGAATCTGTCCGGGGAGTGATGACAGATGTTGCTCTGGTCCTCCAAGGGCATAGAATTGAGTGGGGGCCATCTTTCCCTCAATTAATTTCCTGCCCAACACTCCATGGGATTGGATCATCTTTGCTGCTACCAGTGGCTCTGGAAAGTGGGAGGAAACGTCTTAGAGAGCGGCGGTAGGGGGTGCACCTCTCCCGCTGACCATAAACGTGATCCAGTGGTGTATCCATCCGGAAGTGACATCAGACTTTGCTCCGGTCCTCCAAGGGCATAGAATTGAGTGGGGGCCATCTTGCCCTCACTTGACTTCCTGCCCAATGCTCCATGGGATTGGATCATTTCCACTGCTGCCAGTTGCTCTGGAAAGTGGGAGGAAATGTCCAGAAAGCGGCGGTAGTGGGGTGCACTCCCTCGCTGCCCATAAACGTGATCCAGTGGCGAATTCATCCGGGAAGTGATGTCAGACGTTGCTCCGGTCCTCCAAGGGCATAGATTTGAGTGGGGGCCATCTTGCCCTCACTTGACTTCCTGCCCAACGCTCCATGGGATTGGATCATTTCTGCTGCTACCAGTTGCTCTGGAAAGTGGGAGGAAACGTCCAGAAATCGGCGGTAGGGGTTGAACCTCTCTCGCTGCCCATAAACGTGATCCAGTGGCGAATCCATCCGGAAGTGATGTCAGACGTTGCTCCAGTCCTCCAAGGTCATAGAATTGAGTGGGGGACATCTTGTCCTCACTTGACTTCCTGCCCAATGCTCCACGGGATTGGATAGTTTTTGCTGCTATCAATGGCTCTGGAAAGTGGGAGGAAACGTCTAGAAAGCGGTCGTAGGTGGGTGCACCTCCCCCGCTGACCATAAACGTGATCCAGTGGCGAATCCGTCCAGAAGTGTCATCAGGCGGTCCTCTAAGGTAATGGTCATCAACCCTGTCCTCGGGTCCCACTAACAGGCCAGATTTGCAAGATAACTGAAATACACCACAGGTGATATCATTTGCTTCTCAGTGATTGCAGTATTCTAGTCGGCATCTCCCCAAGGTAATACATAAATCCTGTCCTGTTAGTGGGCCCTGAGGACAGGGTTGATGACCACTGCTCCAAGGGCATAGAACTGAGTGGGGCACTCACTTGACTTCCTGCCCATTGCTCTACGAGATCGGATCATTTCCGCCACATAGAACTGAGTGGGGCACCATCTTGCCCTCACTTGACTTCCTGCCCATTGCTCCACGGGATCGGATCATTTCCGCCACTACTGGCGGCTCTGGAAAGTGAGAGGGAAATGTCGGGGAAGTGGCGGTAGGGGGTGCACCTCTCCCACTGCCCATAAACATGATCCAGTGGCAAATCCGCCACCGAGACCACTTTTATGTGAAAGAGGATCGCCCACTGTTTAAAAAAATACCGGGGATTACGGCAGCTTTTTAATACCGGGGGTTATGGCAGCTTTTAAATACTGGGGGTTATGGCAGCTTTTTAATACCTGGAGTTATGGCAGCTTTTTAATACCGGGGGTTACGGCAGCTTTTTAATACCGGGGGTTATGACAGCTTTTTAATACTGGGGGTTATGGCAGCTTTTTAATACTGGGAGTTATGGCAGCTTTTTAATACCGGGGGTTATGGCAGCTTTTTAATACCTGGGTTATGGCAGATAATTAATCATGTTTATCTGCAGTCTCCCCTACTCTGCATCCTTTCAAAGTGCAGGATTTATAAAATTTCTTTGAGCTTCCAGAAAACAGGAGGCAGAGAGCTGAAATTAAACTCTGCAGAGCTCAGTGAGGAGAGCTCTGAGAGCTGATTGGAGGATAGGGTCCACCCTCCCCTTCCCCACCCCTCCTTGTCACACAACACACAGGAACAGTGCTGAGGCTGTCAATTACAGGATGTGTGCTGGAGCTCTCTCCGTAACTTTTTTTTTTCTCTTGCTATCAGGAAAACAATTTGAAGTGACTCATGCTGATGTCTGAGGAACGAAGCAGCAGACAGAAATAGCACTTAGTGCTCTTAAATGAGGCAAGTACACACTGTAGAGGGAGATGCTTTGTTCGTATTTCCTGTCTGAGGTTTACACCCACTTTAGATCATAGAGGAAATGCAGTGCATTTCATTACCTGTTATTTTCACACAATTTTGTTTTAGGTTATTTTTTTTCTTCTTTTGAACAGCAAGGTAGGCATGGTGCCGGCGACTTTACGGAAATCAAAGAAAAGCACAGTTCTGAATGCTTGTTGACAACTGAAGTTTTAAAGGCAAGAAAAAAAAAATCGCTCTAGTAAACATTATAATTGAGTCTGCAAAACAGTATTTGAGTGATCTTGCATGGCAATTTGCTCTGTACCTGTTGCATCTCAGAGCCTCCCACCACCAATTTGGACAGGGATAAACAAAAGCGGTTGGCATTCTGAACTATGGCTCACAAGGGTATTTGGGTAATTTCTTATTAAAAAGTTTCCTCTGATTGTGTTCCCAGTGGAAATAACTGTACTTTGATTCTTTTGGCTTGCTCTCAGATTCGCTACGGTTGGAAGATGTTATAGTTGATAGAATATATTTTGTCCTTAAAGCCCAGAGAGGCCGGGTGTTGGCTTCATGTATGCGCTGTGTTTTTGCTGTACTAAAGAGAAGCATCAGCATGAGGTTCTCCCGATTCTGCCTGGAAAAAATATCTCAGCTCATTTGAAGCAATTTTTTTTTTTTTTTTTTTTTATGTATTTGTTTGTATGTATGTTGCAGCTTCCTGCGGCTTTCTGGTTTTGCAAAAAGCACAGCAAACAATAAGGAAACACAATGAAATATACATAAAACCATGTACCTACCGATCCTTTGTATTACGCAAAGCATCTGTGTACTAAGGCTACATTTTTTATTTTTATATTTTTTTTACATTTTATATGCTGACTTTTTATTTATTCATTTATTTATGGTTTTATCTTTATATGTTCTTTTTATTATTTAGTTTTTAAGCAGAGATTGCAAACAAAAGATGGCATGCCTAGTATACCAGTACCTTGAAACTTACTTTTAAAATATTGTATTATGTCTGAAAGTGTTTTAAAGCAGAGATCTCCAAACATTTCAGTATGAGGGCCACGTCTTATACTTTACAAACGTTCGTAGACTGAAAATAAATATTTTTTTGTTATAAAGTAAATGTATATTTTTTTTTATAAAATATGTAAACCTTACATCCAGAAGAGCCCATAAGAGTTCCCCCTTACATCTAGGAATGCCCATCAGAGTGCCCTTTACATTCACAAGCGCCCTCCAGAGTCCTCTCTTACATGCAGGAGTGTCCATCAGGGTCCACCTTACATCCAGAAGTGCCCATCAGACCCCCTCCGCATTACATCCAGAAGTGCCCATCAGATCCCCCAGCCCTTACATCCAGAAGTTCCCATCAGATCCCCCTGCACTTACATCCAGAAGTGCCCATCAGACCCCCTCGCCCCTTACATCCAGAAGTGCCCATTAGATTCCCCCGCCCTTACATCCAGAAGTGCCCATCAAATCTCCCAGCCCTTACAGCCAGAAGTGCCCATCAGATCCCCCACCCTTACATTTACATCCACAAGTGCCTATAAGATTTCCCCTTACATTTAGGAATGCCCATCAGATCCCCCCGCCCTTTATCCAGAAGTGGCTAACAGATCCCCCCACCCTTACATCTAGGAATGCCCATCAGATCCACACCTTTACATCCAGAAGTGCCCATCAGAACCCCCACTCTTACATCCAGAAGTGCCCATCAGACCTCCCCCACATTTACATCCAGAAGTGCCCATAAGAGTTCCCCCTTACATTTAGGAATGCCCATCAGATGCCCCCCCCTTACATCCAGAAGTGCCAATCAGATCCCCCTGCCCTTACACCCAGAAGTGCCCATCAGATCCCCCCGCCCTTACATCCAGGAGTGCCAATCAGATTCCCCCTCCCTTACCCTTACATCCCAAAGTACCCATCAGACCCCCCCCTAGCCTTACACCCAGAAATGCCCATCAGATTCCCCCCCCCATATTTACATCCAGAAGTGCTCATAAGAGTTCCCCCTTACATCTAGGAATGCCCATCAGAACCCCCTGTCCTTACATCCAGAAGCGCCAATCAGATCCCTCTTACATTCAGAAGAGCCAATAAGAGTTCCTCCTTACATCTAGGAATAGACATGTACAGTTTGTTTCGTTCCGGATTTAATCTCAGACAAATTTTCAGTTTTCTGTTTTCGAAGATTAGGATGTATCTTCATTTTTGAATTACAATAGTACCAAAATTCTAATTTGAATCAATTCAAATCAATTTAGAATAGCTTTCAAATTCCAATAGAATTGCTAGAATTATTATTGCTCTCACCCAATCTTGGCGATACCTCACGCATATGGTTTGAACTATCTGACTTTTTCCGTCGGAATTTCCAACAACAAAATCTTATCGTTTAATTTCCGTTCGTGTGTAGACAATTCCGACGGACAAAGTACCACGCATGCTCAGAATAATTTACGAGACGAAAGCTATTGGCTACTGGCCTCTTTATAGTCCTGACGTACATGTTGTACGTCACCTCGTTCCGAATGATCGGATTTTCCGACAACTTTGTGCGACCGTGTATGTGCAAGACAAGTTTGGGCCAAAATCCGTCAGAAAAAATTGGACGGATATCGTCGTCAGAATGTTTACATGCCTGATTCTAACTTACATTCTGCGAGTAGCCATGTTGCCTTCTTTTATTGTCCAATAAATCAATAAATTGTTCTATACATTGCTGCACTTAGTTTGGCGCACCTTGTCCTTCTTCTGCTTGTCTTCCAGAGTTTTTGCTTCTACTCCCAAGGGAGCTGCCGCTGGGGCAAGGAACTTTTTTTTTTTCTTTTTACTCATTGCCAGGACTATTATAAAAAAAAAAAATATATATATATATATATATATATATATATATATATATATATAATGTATGTATGTGTATGTATGTGTGTGGGCATGTATGCGTGCGTGTGTATATAAATATATATATATATATATATATATATGTATGTATGTATGTGTATATATATATATATATATATATATATATATATATATATATATATATATATATATATATATATATATATATATATATATATATATATATATATATATACATATATATATGTATATGTGTGTTTATCTATTAACTCTGATTGCTGCCATAATGTTTGGATTGTATTTGCGCTGCCTCTTCCTTTTCTGCTAAGCTATTTCTAGACTTGCCAGGCTTCACCAATTTGCTGCACAATTGCAGCAAGTCCGCATTGTATGACTCCAGATCAACTTTCATTGCAAATATTAGGCAAGTTCTGTTTCAGTTATGATGTATTAATAGTCATCCCACCACAGGGGGTCACTGTGGCTGAATTTCCATGCTGTAGACTTGCAGGGCTCTTGCTGTAGACTCACCGCTGCAACTTTACTCTTGCTAGAGACCCGTCAGGCAAAATTGCTACAAATTGGAAAAGTGTCAGCTAGAACTTGTGCTTCAAGCGCCCTGCAAGTGTACAACGTGCCAGTGAAAATGTGCAGCAGGTTAATAAGTCTAATGCCGTGTACACACGACTGGACTTTCCGGAAGAAAAGGTCCGACGGTCTTCCCGACTGACTTTCGACGGAGTTACGATGGAGGACTTCCGAGCAAAAGGGCTTGCCCACAAGCAAATGGACTAAAGCCCGTTTGAAAGTCCGTTCGTTTTGAAAGTGATGATGTACGACAGGACTAGAATAGGAAGTTCACGGATTGAAGAAACCCTAGCCACAGCTAACGAATCGGCAGATAATTTTCATAGAACTTGGGCATCATGGCTTGAATTCAAATTTTCTGATATGTACAGTATACACAGTTGACAACTGGGTGAGGCTCAGTCCTGGACTTGTGGAGCTCCTGTCCTAACCCTTTCCTGTCTGGAGGGTAGATTTGTATTAATTTACACGCTTAGTATTGGCACCCCTGTGCGACTTCGCGGATTCTCCTGTGTGGGGGCTTATCCCCCCCTTTCCCCCCCCCCTTCCCTTCTTCTTCTTGTTCTCTTGGCCAGGGGCGGACTGACCACTCATGAGGCCCCCGGGCAATAGGAGATTATGGGGCCCCCCGGGCAATAGGAGATTATGGGGCCCCTGGGCAATAGAATATTATGGGGCCACACAGTATACAAACACGCAGTATACACACAGAATACACATATACACACACTTGGGATTTTTTTTAAAAACACAGATTTTTACATACTGTCCCTGGTTTTATTGAGGCTGGCAACCCTGATGGGCCCCCCTAGTGGCATGGGGCCCTCGGGCAATAGAATATTATGGGGCCACACAGTATACAAACACACAGTATACACACAGAATACACATATACACACACTTGGGATTTTTTTAAAAGACACAGATTTTTACGTACTGTCCCTGGTTTTATTGAGGCAACCCTGATGGGGCCCCCTAGTGGCATGGGGCCCTCGGGGAGTGCCCGAGTGCCCCAATGGTCAGTCCGCCCTTGCTCTTGGCTTACTCATGCTACTCTATAGCTAACAGAAACTAGGCCTTATGCGGATCTATACTTTCTTTTTGCTCTATTAGCTTGGATTTTGTTGAGAGACCCTATCCAATACAATATCCAGCTATATACTATACGGTTTGTAATGTGCAATTTGTATTGCCTGAAGTTGTATCTGGAACTCTGTATTTCTCATATCTATGGTCCCGTCATGTTGCACCTTTTATTTCTATCTTGTTCAATAAAAATGTCTATTGTAAAAAAAAAAAAAAAAAAAAGGAAGTTCAATAGCCAGTAGCCAATAGCTCCCCTTGCGTCGTATTTGGTCTGTCGGACCAGCATACAGGCGAACGGTTTTCCCGATAGAAATTGAGTCCCTTGGACAGATTTGAAACATGTGCTATTTCTAGGTCCAGGGGCGGACTGACCATCCGGACACCCGGGCACTGCCCCAGGGCCGCGGGCCACAATCAGACTATCCCACAAACGATCGGACGATCCGACGGAATGATTCCGTCGGACCTTGTTTGCCAGAAAGTCTGATCGTGTGTACGCACCATTACAATTCAACACTGCCACAAATTTGTGACAAGGGATCCTTGCTCTCTGGGATGGCAGCTAGTAGAAATCCAGTACAACTGTATTAATAAGCTGAATTCTGGTGTAGCTACCAACTCTACCAGATGTTCCAATTTATTACAATGACTGCAAGAGGAACAGCGGGCAATTGATTGAAAAATCATACACATGCCAGCGGAGGGAGGGTGGTGGTGGAGGTGGTGGGGGGGCATTCGGCGCTGAACGTTCTTCTAAATGCCATTACACTTTTGGTTTATGGCTCTGCTTACCTTGTACAACAATCCATTATTTTTCCTTGGTAAATTGTTTCCTGTTTGTCTGATTAGGAATGCAAACTGAGCCCTAAATGAGCTGTGATTGACACATTGTTGACAAGACCTTTCCTTTATAAAGTCTCTACATGTTATGAGTGCCAAAGGTCTCAAGAGATTTCGCTTCAAGGCTGTTCTGTCACAACTGTGTTAATCAGACAATGTGCCCCCTGGTGGTGATAAGGAAAAGAAAAGCCCCGCAGCGGCGCGAGATTGAATAATGCCCATTTCAATTCTTCAAGAGCTTTGACGGAGCCAATTTTAATTAGCAAACTTGTGATATCACAAGCAATTGTAATTCCAATTATTTGTTTGCTGAAGGCAAATTTTGCTACTCTAAATTAGGAACTCATGTAAATAGGCTAATTAATATAGTTTTGCGGTATGCTGCTCAAAGGAAACAAAAACAAATATGTCAGCCTCCAACAAATAGTGCACTATGGACGGAACATTCTAAATACACATTTGTTCAACAAAGATATTATATATATCTTATGATTATTTGGGTTTAGTGTCAATATTTTACTTATCTGTTATTATTAGCGACACTGTAATAATAGAAAGAAAGAGAAAGAAAGAAAGATGAGAGAGAGAGAGAATTAAAAATGATATAGGAGAGGAGGGGAGAGGAGGGGAGAGGAGATGAGGAGAGGGGAGATGAGAGGCAAAGAGAGGAGGGGAGAGGATGGGAGGGAAGGGGAGAGAAAGGGGAGGAGGACGGAGGGGAGAGGAGGGGATGAGAGAGGAAAGGATGGGGGGAGGAAGGGAAAGGAGGGGAGGAGAGGAGAGGAGAAGAGGGGATGAGAGGAGAGGAAAGGAGCAGAGGGGAGGAGAGAAGAAGAAAGGAGGAGAGAAGAAGAGGGGAGGGGAGAGAGAGGGGAGGGGGAATAAGAGGAGAAGATGGGAGGAGAGGAGAAGAGGGGAGGGGAGGGGAGGAGAGGAAAGGAGAAGAGGGGAGGAGAGAAGATGAGGGGAGGGGAGAGAGAGGGGAGGGGGAAGGAGAGGATAAGAGAGGAGGGGAGGGGAAAAGAGAGAGAGGGGAGGGGGAAGGAGAGGAGAAGAGAGGAGGGGAGGGGAAAGGAGAGAGAGGGGAGGGGGAAGGAGAGGAGAAGAGAGGAGGGGAGAGGAGGAGAGGGTGGAGGAGGGGAGAGGAGAGGAGAGGATGGGAGGAAATGGGGAGGAGAGAGAGGCGAGGGGGAAGGAGAGGAGAGGAGAGGGCAGGATGGGGAGGGGAGGGTTAGGGGGGAGGAGAGGAGAAGAGATACATCTCTCTCTCTCTCTCTCTCTCTCTCTCTCTATCTATATATATATATCTATCTATCTATCTATATATATATATATATATATATATATATATATATATAATTTAAAATGTAGAATGCTATAAAGAATAGAAAGAATGAAGGAAGGAAGTAATATGGAAAGAAAAACTAAATCTATACTACATGCCTAAGAAAGTATGAAAGCCTGTCTTTATTCAGTTACGCTTTGGAAGATTTTACCCCCTTCATGACCAGAGCATTTTTTGCTATTCAGTACTGTGTTACTTTAACTGACAATTGATTGGTATTATAGTTGTATGCATGTATAAAAATATGTTATTTATATTTTTTTTATTCTCTTTTTTGATACAAATAGAGCTTTCTTTTTTTGGTATTTGATCACCTCTGCGTTTTTTCTATTATATAAATGAAAAAAATAACATTTTGTTAAAAAAAACAATTTTTACTTTCTGCTATAATACACAAAAAAAAATATATATATATATATATATCCAATAAAAAAAAAGTTATAAGGTACAAACTATGGTATATATATATACTGGATTTTTTTTTAATACTAGTAATGGTGGTAATAAGTAAGTGAGTTATAGTGGGACTATGATAGCACTGCAAGCAAGCTGACGCTAACTGACATTGGGTGGGGACTGACTAACTGACACTGACATCACCTGTGACACTAACACAGTGATCTGTGATAATACTATACACTATCACTGTACTAATGACACTGGCTGGGAAGAGATTAACATCTACAGCAAAGGAAAAAAATATTTGATCTCCTGGTAATTTTGTATGTTTGCCCAATGACAAATAAATGATCAGTCTATAATTTGATCAGTCTATAATTTTAATGGTAGGTTTATTTTAACACTGAGAGACAGAATAACCACAAAAATATCCAGAAAAACACATTTAAAAAAAAAAAGTTATAACTGGATTTGCATTTTAATTCATGGAATACCTATTTGATCCCCTATCAATCAGCAAGATTTCTGGCTCCCGGGTGTCTTCTATACAGGTATATGCAGGTAATGAGCTGAGATTAGGAGCACTCTCTTAAAGGGAGTGCTCCCAATTTCAGCTTGTTACCTGTATAAAAGACACCTGTCTACAGAAGCAATCAATCAATCAGATTCCAATCTCTCCACCATGGCCAAGACCAGAGACCAAGGTTGTCAGGGAAAAGACTGTAGACCTACACAAGGCTGGAATGGGCTACAAGACCATCGCCAAGCAGCTCGGTGAGAGGGTGACAACAGTTGGTGCGATTTATTCGCAAATGGAGGAAACACAAAATAACTGTCAATCTCCCTCGGTCTGGGGCTCCATGGAAGATCTCACCTCGTGGAGTTTCAGTGATCATGAGAACGGTGAGGAATCAGCCCAGAACTACACGGGAGAATATTGTCAATGATCTCAAGGCAGCTGGGACCATAGTCACCAAGAAAACAATTGGTAACTCACTATGCCGTGAAGGACTGAAAATCCTGCAGCGCCTGCTTGGTCCCCCTGATTAAGAAAGCACATGCACAGGCCCATCTGAAGTTGGCTAATGAACATGAATGATTCAAAGGAGAACTGGGTGAAAGTGTTGTGGTCAGATGAGATGAGACCAAAATCAAGCTATTTGGCATCAACTCAACTTGTCGTGTTTGGAGGAGGAGGAATGCTGCCTATGACCCCAAGAACACCATCCCACCGCCAAACATGGAGGTGGAAACATTATGCTTTGAGGGTGTTTTTCTGCTAAGAGGACAGGGCAACTTCACCGCATCAAAGGGACAATGGACGGGGCCATGTACCGTCACATCTTGGGAGAGACCCTCCTTCCCACATCCAGGGCATTGAAAATGGGTCGTAGATGGGTATTCCAGCATGACAATGACCCAAAACACACGGCCAAGACAGCAAAGGAGTGACTCAAGAAGAAGCAAATTAAGGTCCTGGAGTCGCCTAGCCAGTTTCCAGACCTTAATCCCATAGAACATATGTGGAGGGAGCTGAAGGTTCGAGTTACCAGACATCAGCCTCAAAACCTTAATGACTTGGAGAAGATCTGCAAAGAGGAGTGGGACAAAATCCCTCCTGAGATGTGTGCAAACCTGGTGGCCAACTACAAGAAACGTCTGGTGTTTTGCGAAGGGGTCAAATGCTTGTTTCACTCATTAAAATGCAAATCAATTTACAACTCTTTTGAAATGCGTTTTTCTGGATATTTTTGTTGTTATTCTGTCTCTCACTTTTAAAATAAACCGACCAATAAAATGATAGACTGATAATTTTATTTGTCTGTGGGAAAATTTACAAAATCATCAGGCGATCAAATACTTTTTTTCCCTCACCGCAGCGGCGATCAAGAGGGTAACGGCTTGAAAACAATGTGTAATGTGTGCAATATATGCTGCTTTTACTAATCAACGTGGCTGATTTTTCTTCTTTGCTCCGTGTACAGAGCCCCGTGTTGTTAGTAAACACAGGGCTCCATACTGTGATTCGGTAAGTAGATCAGCAGGTCCTGGCCATAAATGATTGTCGGGGAACTGCTGACCAACTTGTGTTGTACCGCATCATAGAACAGATTGGTGCGCGCCCCCTACCCGGAAAATGCTGCATCTCGTACATGTACGTGATCCGGTGCAGAGTGGTCACTCCATTGCAATATATGTGCATGGGGTGGTCCACAAGAGGTTAACCAGTTCCCGACCGGCGCACGCCAATGTACGTCGGCAGAATGGCACGGGCAGGCATATTGGCATACAGGTACGTCCATACTTCAATGCCGCCCTGCCATTGCGAACGCGCAGCTGGCGGCGCGCTCGCGTGCCGGTTGGGACCCCCGTGAGTCTGGTCGCGGGCATACCCGCGATCATCTCACGGGACGGCTGAATGGAGGAAATGCCGTGAAAACAGCATCTCCCCGTTCACTAGCAACTAGTGACACTGATCTCTGCTCCATGTGATTGGAGCAGAGATCAGTGTTCACTAAAAGAAAGCCCAGCCCCCACACAGTTAGTAACACACCCCTAGGAACAATTAACCCCTACACTGCCACCCACTGGTTAACCCCTTCACTGCCAGTGTAATTTACACAGGAATCAGTGCATTTATATAGCAGTGATTGCTGTATAACTGACAATGGTCCCAAAAATGTGTCAAAAATGTCCGATGTGTCCGCCGCAATGTCGCAGTCACAATAAAAATCGCTGATCGCCGCCATTACTAGTAATAAAAATGCCTTAAAACTATCCCTATTTTGTAAACGCTATACCAAAAATATGTAGAAGAATACGTATCGGCCTAAACTGAGGGAAAAAAATGTTTTTTTATATATTTTTGGGGGATATTTATTATGATAAAAAGTAAAAAAGAATGTGTTTTTTTCAAAATTGTCGCTCTATTTTTGTTTATAGCGCAAAAAATAAAAATCGCAGGGGTGATCAAATACCACCAAAATAAAGCTCTATTTGTGGGGAACAAAAAGGACGTCAATTTTTTTGGGGAGCCACGTCGCACGACCGCGCAATTGTCAGTTAAAGCGACGCAGTGCCGAATCGCAAAAAGTGGTCTGGTCTTTGACCAGCAAAATGGTCCGGTCTGTAAGTGGTTAAACCTGAAGACAAATATGGGATGGCAAGGGGACGAGAGGAGAGGAAATGATTCTACATATATTCAAAATTATTTAAAAGGTATAGAAAGTGGTGAAGGAAGGAATGAAGGAAACTTCACATTCTAAATTTTCCTGAACGTACTTGTTCCAGGTCTGTGACTCAGAAAGGTACTAAAGCCAGCGGCTCAACATAAAAATCAGGAAATTGGACTTTTTCAGAAGAAAGTCAGCAATGGCTGACCCCCATCCATCCATCAGGAAATGTTTACTTTAAAATGTATGAGGAAAGAATGAAAAAAGAAAATTAGAAGAAATGGGATACAAAAATAAATATCTCAAGATAAACATAAAAATTAATGTTTAAACTGTCCTAGGTTTGGTTATAGGTTAATTGATGGTGATATCTTAATTATACTGTCTGCCCAATACGCCTATTAGGAGGCTTGACTTTGCATCCCACCACCTTAAAAGTTAATTTACTAGCAGCTTCGAGATGCTTTATTGCCAAGCTCCTCCTGTCTTTACTTAAAGGTCAGCCAGCCTCCAGTTGTAAAAATATTGCAGTTAGTAAAAAGGCCAATCAATGGATTAGTAACCTTTAAAACTAACTCGGAACTGTGTGACTGCAATTGGTCCCACTCGAATGTTTGATGCCTCCTCATTAATTCAGGAGGAACTATTATTAAATATGAACTTTAAGTAAGAGATGTGGAGATATGCAGATGGAAATATAAAGTTTCCAATCCTAAAACTAGAAAAAAAAAAAAAAGATTTAAAACTATTTCTTTTGTGTGCTCAACAGAACGTCTCGTATACTGTAAAGCCAATACTAACATTTACTCTTAAAACACCCAAGGCTAGAGCTTAGTCCTGTGTCGATGTCCACTGGTCACGGAACACAGCATATACTGTGTTACCAAATCCATTCAAGGAAAAGTATTGAGTTTTCTAAGGATTATGATTTTTTTTTTATTATATGGTCTTTGTTCCTTTTGTCTTTTTGTATATTTTGTGACCTATAGGAAGCAGTAGGCTGTACCAAACCTAAATGTTTCTTTGTGCATATTTTTATAGTCTGTTATTTCTTTCCCTGGATACTGTTGAGTATGCTCCCAGCAGTCTGTATAGAAAGGGTTAACAATATTTGCTTAAGAATGTTAAGCTGCCAAGCCCATCACCTTGGTCTTATGCCTATAAAGTCCCACCCTATAAGGGGAAATTTTGTACTATATTTAAGATTGGGATGCTGGCTGTCAATTAGAAAATTCCGGTACAAATCTCCATATTTTTTTGATATCCAGCACCTTGGTCTTGACCACCACTTGGTCTGGTGGTGTGAAACGGGTAGATATTTAATGTTTGGGACACATTTGTCATTAACTTCAGTCTTCCTAAGCTTAGGACCTGGGAAGATGATGGCGTCATTGTCTCTCCTCCTGGCCTTAGGTCCTAGGACAGTGATGGCGAACCTTGGCACTCCAGATGTTTTGGAACTACATTTCCCATGATGCTTATGCACTCTGCAGTGTAGTTGAGCATCATGGGAAATGTAGTTCCAAAACATCTGGGGTGCCAAGGTTCGCCATCACTGTCCTAGGGCAATCTTTCTCAACCTTTTATTATTTTCTATACTCACTGTATAAACATGGCATTCTCTGTTCCTGCAGATCAGATGTTAACAGCTTATGTCAACGGGTGTCTTAACTCAGACAGGGATCTCTCTAAAGTAGGTCACGCCACACCTGGGGTGGGCAGTTGAACGAGTATGCTGTATGACTTTTTTTTCCAGATGGAATGTCTACGTGTAACAGGCAGGGGCGGAATGACTATTGGGCCATTTGGGCACTGCCCGAGGGCCCCATGCCACTAGGGGGCCCCATCATGGTTGCCAGCCTCAGTAAAACCAGGGACAGTATGTAAAAATTTGTGTTTTTTTTGTGTTTTTGTTTTTTACATCTGACTCTGAAATGTCCCTTACCGACATCCTTTTGGGCTAAAAATCCTGAGATTATAGCTGCCCCACCTCTCCAGTACCTTCTCAGCCAATAGAAACATGTCTGTGTATACTGTGTGTACATGTATGTGTATACTGTGTGATTGTATACTGTGTGTACATGTATGTGTATACTGTGTGATTGTATACTGTGTGTGTGTGTTTGTGTCTACTGTGTGGTCCCATCATCTCTGATTGCCTGGGGGCCCCATAATATCCTATTGCCCAGGTGCCCCATGAGTTGTCAGTCTGCCCCGGGTAACAGGTATTACAAGGGAACAAATGTACAGCATCCAACAGAATAAACCCAAATAACTTAAGGCTGGTGTACAAGGGTTCATCCAGAAAAAGAGATTGAGATAAATGAGACTTCTAAGTTCATCACACAAAGTAAGAACAGACATTAGTACAACAGTGTCAGAAACTTAAGAGAAGACACGTTACGTTGTTATAGCAGGTCAAAAATGGGAGGGAGGGGAAGGGAAAGTGGCACAAGGGGCGGGAGGGGTAATACACTGTAAGGTGTCTGGGTGCCATCTAAGCTGACCAGATTTTATGACATTTTTTAGGACAGTTACGGCCCATGTACATCAGCTTATACATTGGAAGAATGAGGTTTACCATGGCTTTCCATGTAGAAATCGCAGGTGGGTCAGGGTCTTTCCAACCAATCAATATAGTTTTCCTAGCATAATAGGCAGCATAAAAAAGAAACTGTTTAGTATGCGTATTAGTAGGTAAGGTATCTGTCATACCCAACAGAAGAACGGGGGGATCAAACTTAAGGGACACCATACTAATCGAACCAATGTCAGCAACCACCGCCTGCCAAAATTTCCAAAGAAGCAGCCATGACCTTACCATATGAATACAATTTCCTACCTCCCCATAGCCTCTGTGGTGTATAATACACTCTATGAAGAAATTTTAACTGTGTAAAGCGATCCCTAGCAGAGATCATAAGGGGTATGTATTGCTGGAGGCTCTCAAACCAGTCCTCATCGGTCAGCATGGGTATGTCACATTGCCAGGCCAAATACACCCTCCTCGCCCCAGTATTACCACACAAGTGAGTCTGAGGTAAATAGAGAATAATGTCCTGTCTATATTACGGGCAATGAGAAGCCTCTCAACAGAATGTGGTGCCGGAGTAATGGGATCCGGAAACTGTGCATGAACCGCATGCCAAAGCTGCAGGAACCTAAAGTACATCCAGGGGGGAAGCTGAATCGATTTTTCATCTCAGTAAAGGAGAGCAGGTGACCTTCAAGCATGATATCGCACAGAGTCCCAACCCCATGTCAAGCCCACAACTGTGAATCAGGCATAGTCCTCAGGTGAGGCAATATTGGATTACCCCACAAAGGAATATAGGGAGAGAATGTTTGTGGTTCCGTCAAAGACCCAGAGACCTATTGCCACACCAATGCCGTGGTTTTTATGAGAGTAGTAAACTGTGTGCTGGATCTAGGTCCCTGGTATACCAGATTGCTAAATTCAGAATAAGACCACAGTATTGGCGCCTCCAGGTTTACTTTAGATTGATTCTGTGCAAATCACCATCTCACTGATACCAGAAGAGCCACCCAATAATATTTCTTGAAGTTAGACAATGCCAGGCTAATTTTAGACAGTGAAAGTTGGAGCGTGGAACTAGTCACTCTGGGGGCCAAACCCTTCCATTCAAATGAACTAATGGCTAGTTTGTTGAAAAAGGTATTAAGTATGCTAATAGGGGTGTGTCTAAACACATAGAAATTTAGGGAGAAAGGACATTTTATTTAGGTTTACTCTGCCCACTGGTGTAAGTGGTAAGTTTTTCCGCTCATTGCATTTCTGAAGGAACTGTTGGAGAACCGGACACACGTTGTCCTCCAAATATTCAGCAAATCTCTTTGGACAATGGACATATATACCCAAATATTTGAATTTGTCAACCCACTAGAGAGGGGCAGGTAGATTAGAGGGGGGCACTGCCTGGGTCAAGGAGAACATCACTGATTTTTTCCACTTGACTCTGATACCAGAGAACCTGCCAAATTAATCAATAACCTCCAGGGCAGCTGTCAAGGATTGGTGAGGATCATTAAGATAAAAGAGGGTATCGTCCGCATACATTGATAACTTTTCTACAATGGGGGGGCCCCGATATGCAGCGACTGTTGTGGAAGACCAGAGCATTATTGGCAGTGGTTCAATGGTGAGAGTAATAAGGGCGAAGGTAGAGGGGGCAGCACCCGTCTAGTGCCTAGATGGAGCAGGAAAGATGCAGAAAGGGTGCCATTCATGCAGACCCTAGCCGTCGGGTTAGAGTATAACAATTGCAGCCTTTATATGAATACTGGTCCAAACCCAAATTTATGCATTACCGTCCACAAATAGTCCCACTCCCCGGGGTCAAAGGCCTTTTCCGCATCTAGGGAAGCCACTACCTCCGCTCCCCTCCCCTCCCGCCACCCGGTCAATCACTGTGAACAACCGCCTCAAGTTAATATCGGTGCACTTACCTGGCATAAAGCCCATTTGATCCCCATGTATCAAGGAGAGTATCACTTTATTAAGTCAGTTAGCCAAAACCTTAGTAAAGATTTTAGCATCGATATTTAGCAGGGAAATGGGTCTGTAAGATGAGCAGAGTTCCGGGTCTTTCCCTGGTTTGGGTATGACCACAATAATAGCTCATAACATTGAGGGTAGCAGCAGAGAATCTTTAAGAGATGCCAGCAATACCTCCTGAAATTTGGCAGCTATAGAGGCATTATAAGTCTTAAAGAATTTGGCCAGGAGGCCAGCCTCCCCATGAGTCTTACCAGCTTGCGTAGATGCCACAGCACCTTGAATTTCCTTCAGTGTGAGCGGGGCATCAAGTTTCAAACAGTGCCCCCTCAGACAATACAGGGAATTCGATGGCCTCCAGAAAGGAGTGAAGTTCAGCTGGGGAGTATCTGACCCTGGAGGAGTACAAATCCACATAGTGTGAGGCGAAACAGGAGTTGATATACCCAGGGTCCGACAGTAATCTCCCCGCATTATCCCATATCCACCTTCCGTTCGAGGATGCCCCACAGATGATCAATAGGGTTTAGGTCTGGAGACATGCTTGGCCAGTCCATCACCTTTAACCTTAGCTTATTTAGCAAGGCAATGGTTGTCTTGGAGGTGTGTTTGAGGTCATTATCATGTTGGAATACTGCCTTGCGGCCCAGTCTCCGAAGGGAGGGGATCATGCTCTGCTTCAGTATGTCACAGTACAAGTTGGCACACATGGTTCCCTCAATGATCTGTAGCCCCCCAGTGCCGGCAACACTCATGCAGCACCAGACCATGACACTCCCACCACCATGCTTGACTGTAGGCAAGACACACTTGTCTTTGTACTCCTCACCTGGTTGCCGCCACACATGCTTCACACCATCTGAACCAAATAAGTTTATCTTGGTCTCATTAGACCACAAGACATGGTTCCAGTAATCAATTTCCTTAGTCTGCTTGTCTTCAGTATACTGTTTGCAGGCTTTATTCTGCATCATCTTTAGAAGAGGCTTCCTTCTGGGACAACAGGCATGCAGACAAATTTGATGCAGTGTGCGGCGTATGGTCTGAGCACTGACAGGCTGACCCCCCACCCCTTCAACGTTTGCATCAATGCTGGCAGCACTCATATGTCTATTTCCCAAAGACAACCTCTGGATATGACGCTGAGCACATGACCTCAACTTCTTTGGCTGACCATGGAACCTGTCCTGTTACACTGCTGTATGGTCTTGACCACCGTGCTGCAGCTCAGTTTCAGGGTCTTGGCAATCTTCTTATAGCCTAGGCCATCTTTATGTAGAGCAACAATTCTTTTTTTCAGATCCTCAGAGAGTTCTTTGCCACGAGGTGCCATGTTGAACTTCCAGTGACCAGTATGAGAGAGTGAGAGTGATAACACCAAATTGAACACACCTGCTCCTCATTCACACCTGAGACCTTGTAACACTAACGAGTCACATGACACCGGGGAGGGAAAATTGATAATTGGGCCCAATTTGGACATTTTCACTTAGGGGTGTACTCACTTTTATTGCCAACGGTTTAGACATTGATGGCTGTGTGTTGAGTTATTTTGAGGGGACGGCAAATTTACACTGTTATACAAGCTGTACACTCACTACTTTACATTGTAGACAAGTGTCATTTCTTCAGTGTTGTCACACGAAAAGATAGAAGAAAATATTTACAAAAATGTGAGGGGTGTACTCACTTTTGTGAGATACTGCATATATACAGTATCTACAGAGGCACAAAACTACCCGAGCTGACCCTTCCCTGTTCCTCCCTAAGTCATGCAGACCCTTCGTCCATTTTTCTCCTCCGGGTCTCGCTTGATGTGAGAACCACACACTTAAAGTGGAAGTAAACTCCCCAATCGTTTTCAGCCAAGGAAGTTGCCATCTTTGCCTCTGTTTAATCTTCAACTGCTACGGTGCTGCACATGTGATTCGTTATGACACCAGCCATTGGATGGTTTGATAGTTCGGCTGAGAGCACAGCCAATGTGCAGTTAGCATTCCCGGCATGCCTTTTTATTTTTTTACTTTTTAAATTGATGGGTTTACTTCCGCTTTAATAACTAGTCTGCGGCAGCCAGGCCTGTACTGGCCATTGGGACTACAGGGAGTTTCCCGGTGGCTGCGCGGGCTCGCTCCTCAACTTCATGCAGTGATGTGAGAAAGATGAGAAAAATACAGGAGAGAATAAGTGAAATAATAAAAGAGGTTAGTGAGGACTCCTTATGTTATGCTACTTATGTTTTTTTTTGCACAATTGCGTATAGTTTTATATACTGTTTTTGTTCTTGTTTCCAAAATTAACCACTTGGCGCCCACACTACGTCTATTGACGTCATGGGCTTTCAGTGGTTATATCTAAATGATGCCTGAGGCCACAGACATCATTCAGATATTGCCGTTTTCAGCCAGCGATTCCCTGCACCATAAGAAAGATCATAGCGGCTGTTCCACCGCTTGATCATTCTTACGGGCGGCGGGAGGGGACGCCCCCCCTCCCGCCACCCTCCGGTGCTTCTACCGACTCACCGTTTCCATCGGTGAGTCGGTCACAGGATCCGCCGGCCCCAGCAAGTAACCATAGAGGTTTCCGGCGGACTTCATTGTCCCCGGAGTCTCTATGATCATTCGGAGGCCGGGCGCGATGTTATGACGTCACGCCCGGCCTCGGTATTCAAATTAAAGGCGCCGATCTGGCTAGGAAGCCAGGATCGTTTTTTTTTTTTTTTTTTTATTCTTCCCAGCCTAGAGGTGAGATATGAGGTCTTATTGACCCCATATCTCACTGTAAATATGTCCGATCGTGCCATATTCCTATTACAAGGGATGTTTACATTCCTTGTAATAAGAATAAAAGTCATCAATTTTTTTTAATTTTTTTTTTAAGTGTAAAACTAAAAAAATAAAATTAAAATTAACAAAAAAAAATAAAAAATTTAAAGCGCCCCTGTCCCCGTGAGCTCGCACACAGAAGTGAACGCATACGTAAGTCCCGCCCACATATGAAAACAGTGTTCAAACCACACATGTGAGGTATCGCCGCGAACGTTAGAGCGAGAGCAATAATTCTAGCCCTAGACCTTCTCTGTTACCCAAAATATGTAACCAGTAAAAAAAATTTAAAATGTCGCCTATGGGGATTTTTAAATACCAAAGTTTGGCGCCATTCCACGAGCGCGTGCAATTTTGAAGCGTGACATGTTGGGTATCTATTTACTCAGCGTATCCTCCTCTTTCACATTATGTAAAAAAATTGGGCTAACTTTACTGTTTTTTTTTTTTTTTAAGCATGAAACGTGTTCGAAAAATTGCTGCGCAAATACCGTGCGAGATAAAAAGTTGCAACGAGCGCCATTGTATTCTCTAGGGTCTTTGCTAAAAAAACATATATAATGTTTGGGGGTTCTATGTAATTTTCTAGCAAAAAAATTACGAATTTTACATGTAGGAGAGAAATGTCAGCATTGGCCTGGATGCGAAGTGGTTAAAGTGGGCCGGTCTGGATGAAGTCCAGGGCCAAATTTTTGTCCCAGTCCAGCCCCGGCGGCAGCAAAGTTTCAGGACTAGGAGTTCACGCGGTTGCACTCTTCTAATTTTCAGGGGGAACGTTAGCTAACATTCTCATGTCATTGGTGACTGATCCTGAGAACAGTAATATATATACACATTGTGGGCAATTGAGGAGAGTTAATCCATGGTAATTAAACAACTTTCTTTTCACAATGGTAAACCGTAATTGGATTGTTATAAGTTACGGCTCTTTGCTCATTTTCATTGCAGCGCTCTTCTGAATAAGCTAGGTATGATACCAATAAACATTGGAATAACACTAATTATTCTCTATGTGGGTGATGAGGTTTCTCGCATGTTTTATTTTTTTTTATTTTTAACCCTGTATGCGTATCAGAAGTTAATTGCACACAACGGTGTAAGTTATTTCTCTGCAGCCTGGTGTAAGGCAGATTTATTCCTATATGAGCTGGCCATGAGACTCGGCGACAATTTACATTCTTCCTGGAACCCTGGTGTCACTTCATATTCTATAGCTCTGTATCCTCTAAATTATAAATAGACTGTGTTGTGTGGAGCTTGATGACATGATTTAAAGAAACTTGAAAGTTGCGGGTTGGCAGGGTGACATTTCATTGTATACTAATAGACGGGGATAGAGTCTGCTTTGTCACTGCAATGGCAAAGGTGGTGGCAGATGTCCTGTCATCGGACTGCTTCCCATTACACTGTGGGAATCATATGCTAGTCCTATTGTTACAGACTTTTTATTTTTTAATAACTCGATATTATTCTTGTCACTGTTTTATATATCCATATATACAGGGCCTTGAAAAAGTATCCATACCCCTTTTCCACATTTTGCCATGTTACAACCAAAAACATAAATGGATTTTTATGTGATAGACAGATAGACCAACACAAAGTGGCACATAATTGTGAAGTGGAAGGAAAATGATAAATTGTTTTCAACATTTTTTACAAATAAATATGTGAAAAGTGTGGGGGGTACATTTGTATGGCGCCCCCCAGAGTCAATACTTTGTAGAACCCCCTTTCACTGCAATTACAGCTGCAAGCCTTTTTGGGGATGTCTCTACCAGCTTTGCACATCTAGAAAGGGACATTTCTGCCCATTCTTCTTTGCAAAATATCTCAAGCTCTGTCAGATTGGATGGAGAGCGTCTGTGAACAGCAATTTTCAAGTCTTGCCACAGATTTTCAATTGGATTTAGGTCTGGGCTTTGACTGGGTCATTCTAACACATGAATATGCTTTGATTTAAACCATTCCATTGTAGCTCTGGCTGTATGTTTCGGGTCGTTGTCCTGCTGGAAGGTGAACCTCCGCCCCGGTCTCAAGTCGTTTGCAGACTCTAAGCCCTTGTACACACGATCGGAGATTCTGACAACCAAATCCGTCGGATTTTGTCCGAAACTTTTGTATACACACAGTCGGATGAAGTTGTCGGAAAATCCGATCGTTCAGAACGTGATGAAGTTTTTTCGTTACGACGGGGCTACGTTCACGCTAGTAGCCAATAGCTTTGGTGTAGGAATTTGATCTGAGCATGCGTGGCACTTTGTCCAATCGGAATTCTCTACACATGATCGGAGTATGTCCGATCGGAGCATTTTGTCGCAAAATATTTCCGGCAAGTTGGAATATTTGGTCCGTCGGATGTTCCGCCGTAAACAGTCCGGTGGAGACCACACACAGTCGGAATATCCGACAAAACCCTCCGATCGGACACATTCCGTCGGAATCTCCGACCGTGTGTACAAGGGCTAACACACGAATATGCTTTGATCTCTTGTCCTGCTGGAAGGTGAACCTCCACCCCAGTCTCAAGTCTTTTGCAGACTCTAACAGGTTTTTCAAGTCTTGCCACAGATTCTCAATTGGATTTAGGTCTGGACTTTGACTGGGCCATTCTAACACATGAATATGCTTTGATCTAGACCAGTGTTTCTCAACTCCAGTCCTCAAGGCGCCCCAACAGGTCATGTTTTCAGGCTTGCCATTATTTTGCACAGGTGATTTGATCAGCTTCACTGCCTTAGGCCCCTTTCACGCGGACGATCCGTTCAGGTCCTCCTGTCAGTTTTTCAGGCGGACCTGAACGGATGCTCCATAGAGGTCTATGGAGCGTCGGATGTCAGCGGTGACAAGTCTGCTGACATCCGAACCCACTCCGATCCGAAAAAGTGTGACGGAGGAAAAAGCTATTTTTCCATCTGTCATCGGAATGGATCGGGTGACGAGGGACACTGTGGTCCGTCGTCACCCGATCTCCCATAGGGGAAAGCGGCGCTGTGACAGGTCCGTCCCTGCGCAGTGTGCAGAGACGGACCTGTCATCTTCCTGCTCAGCGGAGATCGCTCCGGCGATCCCCGCTGAACAAGCGGATATCCACGGGGCGGATCAGCACTGATCCGCCCCGTGTGAAAGGACCTTTAGGTATTGCCACAGCCATTTCATCTGAGGGAAATCCTGAAAACATGACCTGTTGGGGCGTATTGAGGACTGGAGTTGAGAAACACGGATCTAAACCATTCCATTGTAGCTCTGGCTGGATGTTTCGGGTTGTTGTCCTGCTGGATGGTGAACCTCCGCCCCGGTCTCAAGTCTTTTGCAGACTCTAAAGCCCTGTACACACCATCAGTTTTTTTCTGCTGAGTTTTTCCTTCAGATTTACCAAAAACATATAATATGAGGTCAAACCTTTGGAGTTCCAATTTGTATGCAATCAGGCAGGCCCTTCTACTACATGGTTTTGGTAAATCTGAAGGAAAAACTCAGCAGAAAAACTGATAGTATGTACGCGGCATAACAGGTTTTCTTCTAAGATTGGCCTATATTTGGCTCCATCCATCTTCCCATCAACTCTGACCAGCTTCCGTGTCCCTGCTGAAGAAAAGCATCCCCACCACATGATGCTGCCACCACCATGTTTCACGATAGGGATGGTGTGTTCAGGGTGATGTGCAGTGTTCATTTTTCCACAACGTTTTTCCTTTTAGGCCAAAAAGTTACATTTTGGTCTCATCTGATCAGAGCACCTTCTTCCACGTGTTTCCTGTGTCCCCCACATGGCTTCTCACAAACTTCTTATGACTTTCTTTCACCAATGTTTTTCTTCTTGTCACTCTTCCATAAAGGGCAGATTTGTGGAGACGACTAATAGTTGTCCTGTGGACAGATTCTCCCCCCTGAGCTGTGGATCTCTGCAGCTCCTCCAGAGTTCCCATGGACCTCTTGGCTGCTTCTCTGATGAATGCTCTCCTTGCCCGGCCGGTCAGTTTAGGTGGACGGCCATGTCTTGGTAGGTTTGCACTTGTGCCATACTCTTTCCATTTTCGGATGATGGATTGAACAGAGCTCCGGGAGATTGTATTATAACCTAACCCTGCGTTATACTTCTCCACAACTTTATCCCTGACCTGTCTGGTGTGTTCCTTGGCCTTCATGATGCTGTTTGTTCACTAAGGTTCTCTAACAAACCTCTGAGGGCTTCATAGAACAGCTTTTTTTATTTATAATGAGATTAAATTACACACAGGTGGACTCTATTTACTAATTAGGTGACTAGTAACTAGTCTATCACATAAAATCCAAATAAAATACATTTAAGTTTTTGGTTGTAACATGACAAAATGTGGAAAATGTCAAGGGGTATGAATACTTTTTCAAGCCACTCTATCTATCTATCTATCTACTGTATATATATTATCTCTCTCTCTATCTATATACTATATATATATATATATATATATCCAGGTGTTGGGCTAAGTCAATATTGAGAGGGAGAAATTGGGGGTTATTTACAAAAGCCAAATCCACTTTGCACCGAAAATGCACTTGGAATTGCAGTTGCTCTCAATCTAAGGGGTAGATCTGAAATGAGGGGAAGCTCTGCTGATTTTATCATCCAATCATGTGCAAGCAAAAATGCTGTTTTTTATTTTCCTTGCATGTCCCCCTCGGATCTACAGCGACTTTACTTCCAAGTGCACTTGCAGTGCAAAGTGTATTTGCCTTTTCGTAAATAACACCCATTGCCTTTTAATTTTTTCTCTCTCTAGAGCAGGGGTGGCCAACCAGTGGCCCGAGGAGCCCTATGATGTGTCCTGTGACCTCTTGCTCTGGAATGGTGGGTTAGCAAGCCCAGATCGCAGGTTGCTGACCCGTCATACCACAGCATCGGTGTTGTGAATGAAGCTGGTGGTAGAGGAAGAAAGTGGCTGCAGAGCAGAGCTCATAAGCCGATGCTTCCTGTACAGTGCTGTCTTTTGCCACAGGCAGAGTCTATGGCAAAGTTCAGTTAACCCACAGCACTACTCTGCACCTGCGGTGTGGGTAATCATCAGTGTGAAAACAGTTTAGGCCCTTTTCACCAGATCGGACCTTACCCAATCGGACCCTCAATTCACCTCTACAGAGCGGCAGATGTAAACAGACTTTTGTCCGTTAACTCCCGCCTGCCTCCAATCCGGTCCTAAAAATCTGATAACAAAATAGAAGGGAGTTCGGCCCCTTCCATCTGGGTGGATCGGTTTGGAGGGCCTATAGAGTAGCCGTGACCTGTCATCTGCCCGCTCCACTCATTGTAGCCCGCGACTGGTTACCAAGTTGCTTAAGTGGCTCTTAAAAAGGTTGGGCACCCCTGCTCTAGAGATACTGATGTTATGATGCACCGTCCACTTCCAGCCAGCAGAGGGAGAGCTAAAGCCAAGCAACCCCATAGACTTCTATTCAGAGCACTGAGAATCCTGGGAGTGATAGTTTGATATGGCAGCTATATGAGGGGATGATAGATTCCTTACAATACAAATTTCAATAGGTACTATGCAGTAAGAGTAAGGAAGAGATGATAATTATTACCTGCTCAGGAAAGCTCTTCCTCTTGGCATTAAAGGAGTTATGCTGGCCATACGCTATACGAAAACCCATTTTCGAAAAACGAACATTTTGCCATGAGTGCAAACGATAGTGCCATCATGTAATGCATACCCAGTTGGTCTAGGATTAGCATTGCCACCATAAATGTGCTCTGGCAGTATAGTTCCAGCACTCAGTAGATTTAACTTTACTACTGCTCACTGCTGTACTTGCGGTGGCCTTGCTACTGGTTACGCTGATGCAGACGCCTACTCTTTACCGTTAATCACTTTATATGCTAAATTGTATTGTTACCATTGTTAATCCATTTTGTGCTTGCCTCATTACCAATATAGGGAGACTATATATTACGTTTCCCTTTAGTACCTAGTTTGGTGCCCATTTTCTTTGATACAGCACTACTACAGGGTACTAAGTATTACTTTCAGTGATTTCATGTGATATTGAATGTTTATACACTCAACTTGGTGTTGTCAGAGGGTCTAGGATTCTAGAGAAGGTTGAGGCAAAGAACAGAGCATCCATCCTATTCAATGGCTCCTACGGGGGTAGTCTGCTGAAGAAACAAAACTTTTCTGAGACCTCTTAACACACCATTCTCTCTCTTCCTGTAAGCAAGCTCTTCGTGGAAAGCCTCGTACACCCGATCCGATTGTTGGCCAACAAAACCGTGGACTTTTGTCCAAAGGGTGTTGGATCAATCTTGTCTTGCATACAAAACGACAAGGAATTGTTGGCCAACAAACACGAACATACTGACGTACTACATGTTTTTTTTTTCTTTTTTTTAGCTCTTTAGCGTCACCCTTTGGGCTCCTTCTGCTAATTTTGTATTAGTAGAAGTTTGGTGAGTGTTGATTCACGCTTTTCATTTTGCGCTTTTCAGTTGGTTTCTGAACGGCCATTCGTCAACCAACCATGTTGCGGAATCGAAGGAGATAACGTGTTATTTATTATTGGCCTTGGAGTTATTGCTTTGACATTATTTTTATGGTTGAATAATAATGATTTGATTTGGTATATTTTCTATATTTTTGGATGCATAAAATGCACTTTTTGGTTAAGTTCTATTGGCAGATAGCATGTATTTGTTTTCTCTTTTTCATTTTGTTTAAATTTTTGTAAAAATTGTGTAGAATAATACTTGGCTGTGTGTTTTATTTCAAATGACAGTTTGGGAGTAGACAGTTACATTTAAAAAAAATACAATGTCAAATTGACAAGGGACACCAACATAGTTGTATCTTTGATCTTATAAACTATGGGATAATGGTGTTGTGGTAACTTGCACCAAAAAAAAAAAAAAAAAAAAGCATAATAATATTATTCTTGATATCACTAAGAAAAAAAAAGCCTTTGAAAATTAGTTTGCAATAACTCCATCAGTATCACCAGCAAAGCAGCTTCATTATTATCCCATTATAGAAGAAGAGAATCGTGCGCTGTATTTCCAGATTCCATAATTTTCCACATCACGAATGTTAATTTTCCATTACGAACGCGAGTTTACAAGACCATTTCCGTCTCGTCCTTCCTTCTGAGCATGCGTGTTTGTACTTTGGACTTTTGTCCGGCGGACTTGTGTACACACGCTCAGAAAATCCGACAACAGACATTTGTCCGCGGAAAATTTAAAAACCTGCCATCCAACATTTGTCCACGGAAAATCCGACAACAACTGTCAGATGGAGCGTACACACGGTTGGATTTTTCCACAACAGCCTGTCATCACACAATTCCAGTCCGAAAATCCGATCGTGTGTACGAGGCTCAAGAATAACTGCATTGTGCATTGCTGTGGAGCCTTAGGCCGCGTACACACGGGCGGACTGTTCGCTCAACTTTGTCCGCTGAACAGTGTTTCGGCGGACAGTCCGCTCGTGTGTGCGCTTCAGCGGACAGTTTCAGCGGACAGTCTGCTGAACAAAGTTTTTCGGAATTTCGGACAGTCCCCTCGTGTGTAGGCTTGTTCGTCAAACTAAGTCTTGCGCATGCTCAGAAAGAATTTACACGCCGAAGGTTGCATTGCAGTGTATTGGACGTCGTTTTCTAGTCCCGTCGTACGTGCCGTTCACGTCATCGCGCACGGTTTCAGCGGACTGTTCGTTCGTCGTGTGTGGCCATGTCCGTCCATGCTAATTTTGAGCGGACTGTCCGCTGAAACTGTTTGACGAACAAAGTTGAGCGAACAGTCCCCGCGTGTGTACGCGGCCTTATTGGTGCCTTTTCTTCCTAATAGGAAGCTAAAGTAAAAATAAATGTATGTACCTAATTAGCTATAAATACCATTTTTTTTTTCTTAAAATTGTACATTTTCTCAGTTTAAACATTTTGATATGTTTTATATTTTCTATGGTCAATAAAAAATGGGTTTACAAGAATAGAGATAGATAGATAGATATTTGATAGATAGATAGATAGATAGATAGATAGATAGATAGATAGATAGATAGATAGATAGATAGATAGATAGATAGATAGATAGATAGATAGATAGATAGATCGATGGATAGGTAGATAGATAGATAGGTAGATAGGTAGGTGATTTATTCTGTTGATGGAAGTCTGTAGATAGACGGTGAAGTTAAGAGAATAATTCTATATGTTCCGGCTCTTTTTAGAAGTCTTATGTACAGCAATTTCTGATTAAGATTTCAGGTAACATTTTCGTTAGACAATTGTTTCTCCGGGGAATAAACAATCTCTGGTGAAACATTTTTATTTCTCTGCATGAGTGACAGCTGTGTGCTGCATATTTATGAGAAAATATTGAAAATATATGTATTCATGAATAGTTTATATAAAAAAGCAAATCCCGCTTACTTGATATAACAGCCCAAATGTATTTTAAAAGAATGTGATTTACTTGTGTCACCTGTATTTCCCTCTGCTGACAGTTGTCATTCTTCCTTTGAATTAGGGTGCAGGTAAGATAATATTTAGACATAATTGCTGAATATCTTCTGAAGCTCCTGCTAGGTCTCTATTTTTTATCCGCTTTTCTCTTTTTTTTCTTACTCACATGTTTTATTCTTCTATACTTTTCACTTTCCTCTTTACTTATCAATGCACTTTGCTTTTCTTGTTTACTTCTTCTTAACTTTTTTTTGTTTTAATTATATTTACTTTTTCCTTTCCCTGTTTTACTTTTTCTTTCATTTCCTTTTATTTATCGATATTTTTTTTTCTGTCTTTTGTTCCTTTTCTTATATATCTGTCTTCTGTCCCTTAAGCCAGCTGGATATACACTATACAACTTTTGTTGTTTCATTTCTTTTAGATTTACCTTCAACTATGTTGTGCAAGGGCTTGCCTGATCGCATACAAATTATCAGGGTTTACTTCCTCTTTAATAAAAAAACTTTCAGGGTTATTCATCTTGTGTAACTCCTTGTGCATTTTTCTGTGCAAATGGAGGCAAAATTGAATGCTATAGGCTATTACCTCTCCAGCTTGAATAATAATAATTTAAACAGAATATAGTGAATCAGGGAAATACTGCATTATGGCCACTCAATGGACCTGATGTTCTACATGATCCACAATATCTCTCTTCTTCACCGTCTCTTTCCCCTTCCCCTGCCCAGGCCCCTTCCTCTCTTCTCCTCTCCTCCTACATTATTTTTCTGTCTATCTCCTTCTCACTCTGTCTTCTCCTTCTTTCTTATTTATCCCTCCCTTTCCTTTCAACTCTCCTTTCCTTCCTTTCTTTCATCTTTCCCTCCTCCATCTTTCCTTTATTTTCATTTCCTTTCCTTTTCCTTTCCTTCCCTTCCCTCCCTTCCTTTCCTTTCTTTCTTCCCCTTTCCTTCCTTCATCCCCTCCTTAATCTTTCCTCTCCCTTCCTTTCCTTTCTTCCCCTTTCCTTCCTTCATTCCTTCCTTAATGTTTCTTCTTCCTTCCTTCCTTCCTTTCTTCTTTAATCTTTCCTTCTTTTCCTTTCCTTTCCTTTCCTTTCCTTCCTTCCTTCCTTCCTTCCTTCCTTCCTTCCTTCCTTCCATCCTCCTTTCCTCCCTCCCTCCCTTCCTTCCTCCCTCCTTTCCTTCCTTCCTTCCTCCCTCCCTCCCTCCCTTCCTTCCTTCCTTCCTTCCTTCCTTCCTTCCTTCCTCCCTTCCTTCCTCTTTCCTCTCCTCTACTTCCTTCCTTTATTCCTTATTCATTCCTTCCTTAATCTTTCCTTTACTTTCCTTTCCTCTCCTCTGCTCTCCTCCTACATTATTTTTCTTTCTATCTCCTTCTCACTCTGTCTTCTTCTTTCTCATTTCTCCCTCCCTTTCCTTTCCTTTCCTTTCCTTTCCTTTCCTTTCCTTTCCTTTCATTTTCTTTCCTTTCCTTCCTTCCTTCCTCCCTCCCTCCCTCATTCACTTCCTTCCTTCCTTCCCTTTTCCTTCCTCTTTAAGGAAAGGTTTTCTTATGCAAATATCTTTAGCAAGTATGTAAAATAGATCTAGGTTTTCTTTCCATACTTCTTCCTTCTTCCATTCCTTCTTTTCTTCACCACTGTCTAAATATTGTTTTTTATATGTGTTTATAGAGATTTTCTTTTTCTTTCTTTCTTTCTTTCTTTCTTTCTTTCTTTCTTTCTTTCTTTCTCTCTCTCTCTCTATCTTTCTTTCTTTCTTTCTTTCTTTCTTTCTTTCTTTCTTTCTTTCTTTCTTTCTTTCTTTCTTTCTTTCTTTCTCTCTCTCTCTTTCTTTCTTTCTTTGTTTCTCTTTCTTTCTTTCTTTCTTTCTTTCTTTCTTTCTTTCCTTCTCTCTCTCTCTCTCTCTCTCTCGCTTTCTCTCTCTTTCTTTCTTTTTCTCTCTCTCATTTCCCTATTCACCTCCCTCTCATTTCTCTGTCTACAATATCTCTAATTTCTCTTTCTTTCGTTTTTCTGTGTTTTCACGTACATCGTCAGTGTAGAAGGTATACGAGTGCTGCTGCTGCAGCGGCTGGACTGCGGCCAGTGGAAAGTAACCTTGAACTGCGTGGTATGACCAGGAGTGATATAAATTCAACTCACCTCCTCCATCTAATTACTCTATTATGCCTGGAATAATCACAATGCTGAACACACTCACTTCACGGTTTGAGTGGGAGATCAGATTGGAATGTGCTAAGTGTGTAACAGTGGTGTAAATAAAAACATTCAACTGGTTGCAGAAAGAAGACATTTATATTTTGTTTCCTTCATAAACAAGTCTGTATTTTGCAATGAACAATTATTATTTGGCACAATCTTTCCCCACTTGTACACCTCTTGCCTTATGAATCCATCTAGCCACATACAGACTACTGCTAAAGGGGGCCCTCCGTGGAAAAATGTTACTGCTCTACCCAGGGCTGGTGCAAGGATTTTTGACACCCTAGGCGAAACCTTGTTTTGCCACCCCGTTGGCTCCACCCCTGACTCCACCCCCTTTGCCCTGCCCATATGAAAGGAGGTGGCGCTATACAGGAAGCATCGGCTCTGCTTTCTCTATCACTGGCTCCAGTGCTGCACTTCACCTCTAATTACACTACCGGTTGGACGGAGCAGCTGCTTGAGACTGAGTTAGTTACATGCTGCAGCCTGCAGAGCATGCAGACGTGGAGGGAAACCAGTGGCCAGGCGCCCCTAGGCAGCAGGGCGCCCTAGGCGGTTGCCTAGTTTTCCTAGTGGTAGCACCGGCCCTGGCTCTACCCCTAAAGAGCTTCTGGATAGAAGGGTCCTCCAGCACTTCCAAGCAGTGACCGGCCCTAACTAGACCCAAACATCAGCAACACAACAGAAGCATTCAATGGGCTTGATTTAAGAAGGAATAAAAGCCCTACTGAGATAATTGGTTAATACATTGTGGCAATAACAAAGAAATGTCAGAACCAAACACGAGTTATAACTGGATATAAGGAACGGCAATGTGACCTTTTTCAAATTCAGAGGCCCTAACTATACCACTGGCCAGTGTTTAGGTAGGTGCAGCTACCTAGTGTCAATAGTGTCTGGTTACAGCAGACAGTGTCATCAGGGGCTAGACCCCTTTTAGTTAGAGCCCTCCTGTAGTGATGCTATGGGTGAGTCAGGACCCAGTTATAAGCCAGGATGGGAAGAACCCTAGTGCACTTGGGGCATGGGAACCAAGCACCCCAGACCAGCTCAGATGTAACCAGCACATGGAGACTAGGGTTGCCACCTGTCTGGGATTCACCCGGACAGTTCGGGTTTGGAATCATGCGTCCGGGTTTCAGACTGCCTGACACCCAGACACATTATTCAGACTGGACTAGGGCTTCTCAGCAGGGTTGCTGGCTGCAGTTGACTAAGCCGAGAGTGTCTGTTACACTCTTTCATACTGCCCAAAGCCAACACTAACCCCACCCCCCTGCCCCCCACACTGACGAGAGAGGAGAAAGGGCTCGATCTGCTCCTCTTCTTCCCACCCTACCCCCCACTCCAATCCCCGGCAGAAAAGGATAGTGGGGGGCGGAATTTGGAAGTCTAGCATCCTCAGATATATCTGAATAAAAGGTGCTGACTGCCAAGAGGGGAGTGAGCTCACCATCCATCCCTGTCTGTGACTGAAGACTCCCCCCTCCCCCTTCCTCTCCTCCCTCTGAGTGAGTACACTAAGGTAAATCAGGATTCTCAGAGCATCCCTTACATCAGCGTTCCCCTTTACCCCAGAGGCCACAGTGTACCCCCTTACATCAGAGTCCTCACCATACACCAGAGTTCTCAGTGCCCCCCCCCTTAAATGAGGGTTCCCAGAACATCCCTTATATCCCCAGTGTTCCCCAGTGTTCTCCCTTACATCAGAGTCTGCAGAGTCCCCCCTTACACTGAAAGGGAACTCTGTGGATTCAGAGGTAAAAGGAGAGCTCTGTGGACTCTTGTTATTAACGTCATATGATTGGAAATGTTAATAGCAAAATATAAAAATATATGTATAGTTATACTATAAAAAAGAAAAATTGCTGTGCGCCGGGTTTGATTTTAAGAAAAGGTGGCAACCCTAATGGAGACCCTGGATAGGGCAGGAGGTCAAGGTAAAGAAGACCTGCACCCGGGAGAGCCGGTAGTAGACTTTCTGACTCTTATGTAGGTATATATATATATATATATATATATATATATATATATATATATATATTGCCTACTATAAATGCTGCACTACTGATTTCACACATGCATGATATTTTAAAAGACTGTTTGATGTAGGTTAATGTGCATAGCGATGTGCGAATCACTTCACTAATCAGAATGTAGATTATTGTGTATTTATGGCATACATGTCTAGTTTGCATATTAAATACCAATTTGTTCCTATGGTAAAATGCCATAACGTCATTCAATACTAATCGCTTTATACCCAATCCTACCCTTTTTAATGCACAGAAAAGACTTGAAGCCCGCCGCGATACCAAGGGGGTCATGAAATAGTCAGAGTGTCGGGGGCAAAATGTGTGCAGCACATCTCTGCATTTCCCTCCCTCCTTTTGTTTAATTTAGGTTTCATCCGTTAAGCTAATAATTTTGCTTTGTCATATTCATTGTTAGAATGATTCGCAATATCCCTAATACGAAAGTCACCGGGTCAGATTTGAAACAGGCTCAATCCGCCCCTATCATCTCTCAGGTATCCTATGGTCAATCTCCATACTCAACCACAGACCTCTTTTAACACGTTAGTTGCTCAATCGCTAACCATATGGACCTGTTATAAATCCCAACTTAGTTTGGTGTCCTCTGTGCCCCCATCCTGTTTAGGAGAACCCACATGTATTCCATCCTTTATCTCCCCAGAGAGCTTTTCCTGGTGGCCAGTGGCGTAACTAGAACCCTCAGGGCCCCAATGCAAGAAACCATGGAGGCCCCCCCCGACCATCGGTGTCCTATCATATACTGTCCTCCATGTGCAGTACACAGCACACACAGATTCCGAAAATACCCGAAGATGAATGGCGCCTGCGCCGTGAGTCCAGGTTGTATCCACACCATCCAAGTGGACATAGATTTGGAATAAAAAAGAGCCGAGCGCAAAGCGTTGCGAGCGGCCCTCTAATTTTCCCAACCTTATGTCCGCTTGGATGGTGGGGCTACCACCTCCATTCACCGCGCAGGCACCGTTCATCTTCGGAGATTTTCCAAAGCTTCGTATGCTCCGTACTGCGCATGCGCAGTACGGGGCGGACACTATATGATGGCAGGACAATATCTGCCAGAACACCGGACCAAAGCTCGTTTCTCCGAGCCCGATGGCGGAACACCAGGGCCCGGTCCCAAGTGGGTGGCTGCATATAAAAGGAAC